>NW_020799101.1:46252974-46290041 GCF_003259725.1 Athene cunicularia
TATATATATATGGATAAAATATGCCATTTGGTTGGAAAAATGTAAACACTTCTTGGAAACCTCATTACCTAGAGCAGATAGGTAACCACTTCTCAGAAACCTCATCACCTAGAGATAACATGTACCTGCTGCTTGAAGAAAAGCCCGCCAAAAGATGGGATCATGAGGATTTTAAAAGATCCAATAAGAGAAAAGTGCACCAAGAGACCAAGGCTTCGAGACTTTCAAAGGACCCAATGGAGCAAGAGCAGGACAATCATCTGACGAGAGAAGATTGGTTAAGATGGTGGTACAGGAGTATAAAAGACACTGCTTTTTAGAACTCTGTGTGTGTCTTGGTGGAGCAGAGACTCCTGGCACAACAGCACTGCTTTGTCTATTGTTTCCCACCCTAAATCAATTGAACCCGATTATTTATTTATTTTTTTTTTAAATTGGCTCATTTGATTATAACAATTTGGTGACCCTGACATGTTCTCGGTGTGCTTTCCTGGATTGTGGCTCCTTGAGGGGCACCCCACAGATTGTGTCTCGAGAGTAGCAGTCTGGGTCAGTCTCCAGAGATCAACAGACAAAAGAGAATCAGTAGCCGAAGGAATTGGTGCCCCCCCCAAAAACCTGCAGTATAAAATACCCATAATTCTGGTGCACAAAGACCCGTAGAAGGATGACGGAGTTGTGAGTATAAGGGATACCATACTCATATAAGGTTGGGTGGTATTCTGTTGCTTGTGTGTGAGAGTGTGATTGAGATGGAACCTCATTCTGGAAACGAAAGTAGTTTCAGAGCCAGGATTTGAGTTCCGAATCGCATGTGGAGATCTTCTAACTGTGGTTCCAAACTCCCGCAAGAGATTTGGCTGGTGAAGGACCAAAGTGGATCTTATAGGACTCGTGGGTGAGAGCACAGGTTCTAGGGGTACGTGGATTGGTACAGGGTTCAGCCCCCCTGCAAGACACTCTTACTGGTAACCAAGGGTGAGAGGAATTTCAGAAGAAAATTCCCAGGGCAAGAGGAATTGCTGTAGAAATTTCCCAGGGTGAGAGAAATTGCCGTAGAAAATTCCCAAGGGACACGTAGGTGGGTAAGAGATTTAACTACCTGGATCCAACCCCCTACAAGGGCTGTGGGAGTTGCCACAGTTGAAGTTCCAGATGGGTCAAAAGGAATCAAAAACCTGGGACCAGAAAAAAAAGGAGTAAATTACTGGATATACCACCAGATAGTCCATTAGGCATAATGTTTAGAAATTGGCATGAAAGAGGTCCTAGAAGAGGAAAAATTAAATTAAAATTAGTCCAGTATTACATAGTTAAATGGCCAAAGCAACCTTAAAAACCACATATCTTCTGGCCTACTTTTGGATCTTTTGAAGACTGGATTTGCCAGGCTTTAAATACATATGTTAACTCAAAGAACCCTTTTAGTCCAGAAGAAAGCGATTATGCTAAATTGTGGATCAGGACTTCATGTCCTTATCCAGCTTCAATTCTTACACTAAAAAAGGAGGAAAGATCCAAATAAATAAGTAAATAAATAAATAAATAAATAAATAAATAAATAAATAAAAGATGAGAATGGGGAGAGGATAGGGAAAGATGATGAATGGGAACCACTAGGTAACTTGCCACCTCCATACTTTAATACAGCCACAGTGGCTTTAAAAATCCCGGCAGCTTTAATAACCCCGGCGTCTATAAGAGCCCTGGCGGCTTTAACAGCTCAAGTGGCTCCCCTCACGCCTCCGGCTGCATGTACAAGAAGTAAAACTGCCGTAACTGAGGGAGCTTCTTTATATCCCTTACGGGAGGTACCCCTTGGAGGCAATCAAGGAGGCATCGGATTTGTGGCAGTCCCGTTAAACACCTCCAATATACAAAGTTTTCAAAAAGAAATGGGGACTCTATTAGATGATCCTCTCGGAGTAGCTGAGATGTTATATCAATTTTTAGGTCCCAATACTTACACTTGGGAAGAAGTACAGTCCATTTTGGGCATTTTATTTAATGCCAAAGAAAGAGGTATGATCAGGCAAGCTGGAATGAGAATTTGGGAGAGAGAAAATAAGGCAGGACCCCTGGGGGATCATAAATGGCCAAACGTGGACCCTACTGGGATCATCAAGAACCCCAGGGAAGACAATATATGAGAGATATAAGAAGGCTAATTATTCAAGGGATAAGGGAAGAGGTTTCCTGAGGACAGAACATTAATAAAGCACATAATGAACAACAAGGAAAAGATTAACCTCCAATGGAATGGTTGGAAAGGTTAAGAAAAAGCTTACAGATGTATTCTGGCATTGATCTGAATACAGTTATGGGAACAGCACTTCTCAGAACACAATTTGTGGCAAAAACTTGGGGTGAGATAAGAAAGAAATCAGAAAAATTAGAAAATTGGCAAGAAAGGGGATTGGAGGAATTACTTAGAGAAGCCCAAAAAGTTTATATTAGGTGAGATGAAGAAAAACAGAAAATGAAGGCGAAGATCTTTGTAGTGGCTGTAAGGGAAAGCCAGATAAATGAAACTCCTTCTGGAGAAAAGAAGGAGAAGAAATTAGAGCGGCCAACCCGAGAAAGACCTTACTGAGAAAGGCCTGCTGTCCCTATTTGTTACTACTGCAATAAGAAAGGACATATCAAAAGGGACTGCCTAAACCAGAGGCAAGATGAGAGAATGTTTCAAGAAGAATAGGGGTGTCAGGGGCTATATCTCCTGGGGACTTCAACATCGACAGAGGCCTTGATAAAACTATTAATTGGTCCCCACAAAGAAGAAGTTTTATTTTTAGTTGATACGGAGGCTGAAATATCAACCATTCAGAAACTACCAAAAGGAATAGAAAAAGGGAAAAGTTATATGTCTGTAATAGGAGCGAAAGGGGAACCCTTTCAGGTGCCTATTTTAAAGTATGTAGAAATAGAAGCAGAAGAAAAAATCTGTCTTAATGATTTACTTCTGCTTCCCAAAGCAGAATATAACCTATTGGGAAGAGATTTAATTCTAAAACTTAACTTAAACATCCAGAGCCAGGGGAATAAATTGCAGATTAAAATATATAATCTAAGAGAAGAATATAAAGAAGCTATTAATCCCTCAGTGTGGTATAAAGAAGGGGAATCAAGAAAAATAGAAATGGCTCCTATAAGTATCCAAATAATGGACCCGTGTCATCCAATTAGAATAAAACAATATCCTATATCAATGAAGGGTCGAAAGGGATTAAAGCCAGAAGTTTATAGGCTTTTGGAGAAGGGAATCTTGGAGCCATGTATGTCACCTCACAACACACCCATCCTCCCTGTAAAGAAACAGGACAGATCATATAGAATGGTACAAGATTTGAGAGCTGTAAATCAGCGAACGATCATTAAGTTCCCTGTGGTGGCAAATCCTTATACTTTATTAAGCCATATCTCCCCTAAGTATACTTGGTATAGTGTAATAGATTTAAAGAATGCCTTCTGGGCTTGTCCTCTGGATGAAAGGTCTAGAGATTACTTTGCCTTTGAATGGGAAGACCCTGAAACAAGACAGAAACAATAATTAAGATGGACCATATTACCACAAGGATTTATGGAGTCGCCAAATCTATTTGGACTCTAGAGAAAATATTACAAGAATTTGTGCTTCTTAAAGGGGCGAAATTACGACAATATGTGGATGATTTATTAGTAGCTGTAGAAACTGAAAAGGAAGCCCGAAAAGCCACCATTAAATTGCTCAATTTCCTGGGAGGGAAAGGATTGAAAGTGTCCCGAACAAAATTACAATTTGTACAACAAGAAGTTAAATATTTAGGACATTAGCTAAGTGAAGGGAAAAAGAATTTAGATCCTGACAGAGTGTCTGGAATTTTATCCTTAAGACCTCATGAACAAAGAAAGAGATTCGACAGGTATTAGGACTGTTGAGGTACTGTAGACCATGGATTGAAAGCTACAGAGAAAAGGTGAAAATTTTATATGAGAAATTAACAAATAATCAACTTGAGTGGTTTATAGAAGAGGATCAGAAATTTGAGGAGATAAAGGGAGTGTTAATACAAGCACCTATATTAAGTTTACCAGATACGGAAAAATCTTTTTACCTTTTTGTGAATATATCGAATAAGACAGCATATGGAGTTCTTACTTAGGACTGGGCAGGAGTTAAGAAACCTGTAGGATATTATTCTAAGTTACTTGATCTGGTAAGCAGAGGATGGCCTGCTTGCCTCCAAGCTTTGGTTGCCACAGCTTTATTAATAGAAGAGGTAAGGAAAATTACCTTTGGTGCTCCTTTAAAGGTATATACTCCACATAATGTCAGAAGGGTTTTACAACAAAAAGTGGAAAAATGGTTAACAGATAGCTGAATTTTAAAATATGAAACAATACTGATTGACTCCCCTGATTTAGAATTAAGGGTGACCTCTGCCCAAAGTCCAGCCCAATTTTTATTTGGAGAACCATCAAAGATATTACAACATTATTGTTTAGAAGTAATTGAGACCCAAACAAAAATCAGACCAGACTTAAGTGATATTGAATTAGAAAAAGGAGAAATGCTATTTATCTATGGCTCCTCCCGAGTAACAAAAGGAAAAAAAACCAAATCAGGATATTCAATAATTAATAAAAACTTAGAGCTTATAGAATCAGGACCTCTAGGTCCATCATGGTCAGCTCAGACTTATGAGCTGTATGCCTTATACAGAGCCTTGGAATTGTTAAAAGGAGAAAGCAGGACTATGTTCATGTATTCCAAATATGCATATGGGGTAGTCCACACTTTTTGAAAAATTTGTGAAGAAAGGGGCTTAATTAACACCCAGGGAAAAGGTCTTATACACCAAGAACTAGTAGTAAAAGTTTTAAAGGCATTGAGACAACCAAAAGAAATAGCAGTAGTACATGTGAGGGGACATCAAAAAGGATTAGATTATCGAACTAGGGGAAATAATTTGGCAGATAAGGAGGCCCAGGAAGAAGCCTTAAAGGTGCAAGTCATCAAAATCAATGGCAATACAAACAAAGGAGAACATTAGTGAAAAGGAACGGAAGTAGAAAAGAATTTCACTCCTGAAGAAAAATCAAAATTAGAGAAAATAGGGGCTAAATTGGAACATGGAAAATGGATACTGCCTGATGGATGGGAAATGTTACCAAAAGCTTATACCAGGCAAATAATGGAACGCTTACATACACAAACACATTGGGGCACAAAAGAATTAAGTCATTATTTTCTTAAACAATTTGGTTGTATAGGAATTTTTGAAATAGCAAAGTAAATTACACAAGGCTGCTTAACTTGTCAAAAAATAAATAAGGTGTTTCAACAAGTAGCAATGGGAGGAAGAAAAATGGCTTATAGGCCTTTGGAGAGGGTACAAATTGATTTTACTGAATAACTTAAAGTGGGAAGAAAAAGATATTTATTGGTAATAGTGGATCATTTGATGCAATGGGTAGAAGCTTATCCTGTAGCACAAGCCACAGCCTGGACAGTAGTAAAAACCTTATTAGAACACTTGATTCCTAGATATGGAATAATCCAATATATCGATTTTGATCAAAGCACACACTTTACTTCTAAGACAATAAAATTATTGAGTCAATCATTAGGTATTCGGTGGGAATACCGTACTCCATAGCATCCACAGAGTTCAGGAAAAGTATAAAGGATGAATCAAACAATAAAACAACAATTAGCCAAATTAATGGTAGAGACGCAGATGCCTTGGACAAAATGCTTACCTTTGGCACTTTTAAATATAAGAACGAAACCATATAGTGAGACTGGGCTATCCCCATATGAGGTGCTATATGGTATACCTTATTTTCAGGGAATGCCTCTGGAAAATAATGTAATTGAAGATTATAATATTCAGAAATATATAATTGCCATTGGGAAAAGATTAAAAGAATTAAGAGAAATTGGGATAATAGCTCAAACCCCACCTCTAGGACTCCCAATTCATCAAATACAATAAGGCAAATGGCTATTAATTAAAAGTTGGAAAGAAGATAGCTTATCCCCTCGATGGGAGGGACCATTTCTTGTTCTTCTAACTACAGAGACTGCGGTATGGACAGCTGAAAGGGGTTGGACTCACGCCTCTCGAGTTAAAGGACCAGTGAAGCAGCCTTAAATGGAATGGACTGTGGTATCTAAAACAGGAAGTCTCCGAATTACTATGAGGAAAATCCAGAAGATGACTGAATGAACCACTCTAGAAGGGAAGTAAGAAATAGTCTATACCAGTGGCTCCAGATAGCCCCTGGGGATACTTTATGAAAAGTAAACAATTTACGAAAAGTAAACAAAAAAGAGAACAATTTGCTCAAATAGAGATCTGTACTTTATTTTGTGGATGGGAGTTGCTAATACCTACAATCTGGGAAGTATATGAGACAGAGTGGCATAAAGTCTTGAGACAGTGTGCCACAAGATTTGCCTGGAAGTGGGCACAACAACAAAATAGGTAGAAATATCAACAAATTTAGATTTTGAAATTTGATTGGCAATTACAAATCTAGAATAAAACTCAAAATAGACTGTGTCTTCAGGTAATTAGTTTTATGACTGAAAATAATAACTCCTGAAGAATACCACTGCTGTCAAGTATTCATACCTCGTTGCTCCAAGCAAAGGAGTAGGTGGAGGAGACAGAGGGGTATAATGGTGGAGATAAAATCTGGATAAAATACATCCACTACTTTAATTGGACCCCTGATTATTCTGTTATTAATTCTCACTTTTGGACCTTCTATCTTGAACAAATTAATTAACCTTGTTAAGAACAGGATTGAAACTGTCCAACTCATGATATTAAGGCAACAATATACTGACTTAATCCAACAAGAAGGACACCGATTAGAGACTGAGTTAGAAGATACCACCTTTTTAGGGGCTGCTAGGGAAGATATTTTTAAGCTTAACCAGCAAATTAATGTATAAAAAGAAAAAGGGGGGACTGTAATAAACTATTGTGACTAATTTGCTAAATTAAGCAAGGTGGGTATGATACATTTGAATGATCTGTAAACGTTAAACCATACTATGCTGTATTGTAAAAATAGAATATGGTACCCTGTGTGGGTTTTGAAATGATTTGTGATTACTATAACCCATATTACAATGAATGTTTGCATATATATATATATATATATGGATAAAATATATAAAGTATACCATTTGGTTGGAAAAAAGTAAATACTTCTCGGAAACCTCATTACCTAGAGCTGGCTTCTCAGAAACCTCATCACCTAGAGATAACATGTACCTGCTGCTTGAAGAAAAGCCCGCCAAAAGATGGGATCATGAGGATTTTAAAAGATCCAATAAGAGAAAAGTGCACCAAGAGACCAAGGCTTCGAGACTTTCAAAGGACCCAGTGGAGCAAGAGCAGGATAATCATCTGACGAGAGAAGATTGATTAAGATGGTGGTACAGGAGTATAAAAGACACTGCTTTTTAGAACTCTGTGTGTGTCTTGGTGTAGCGGAGACTCCTGGCACACCCAGTGCTGCTTTGTCTATTGTTTCTCACCCTAAATCAATTGAACCCGATTATTTATTTATTTTTTTTTTAAATTGGCTTGTTTGATTATAACAATAGTATTTTAGAATGTTACATTGCATTCTTATGTGGTTTTTTACAGTGAGGTTGATTTGAGTATTTGCTAAGGAATTCTTTATGTAATCTAGAAGCATCATCATTCCAGAAAAAAATTTCTTCAGTTTCTTCATATTTAGTATGTAAAACTAGCATACTTTCACCATATGTCTAAAATCTTGCTCTTGATGGGCCAGGTTTGCCTTTCATAAACAGTGAAATATGGTAATTCTACAGCAGTATTTACTGGTATTCAGAATTTAATCTTCACAGAGGTAGGTGAGATAGAAGAATCATAATAAACATTTTTGATCTTTGCATTTTACAGATATAACTTAACTCTTAATTTCTGTTATGTACTTCAAACTAATGTAAGGAAGTCAGTGATAATTCATCAGAAGTCTTCATCACAGAGCTGTCAAAGGTCTTTTTGTACGTGTAACATTGGACTCCCAAGCTATGATAGCTATCATAGCATTTAATTCAAGTTTAGATTTTTTTTTTTAACTCATTAGCTTTAGATCTCATATAGAACATTAAATTATCTGCATGCAAAACACTAGTTGTCCAAACAAGTAGAGAGAAGATCATTTGTTAAATCATAATAGGCCCAAAATATAAATTCTTCATGTTGAATATGTATTGTGTAGCGTGGAATAATTATTTGACATGATTTAGAAATCAAACCTAGATTAAAGGCACAGCATTGTTCACACATTAAGGAAATGTATAACATCAAAGAATCTTCCACGGTGGAGCACAACTGGTATGCAAGGAATCTATTCCACTGTGGTTCCCAGGATGATGCTGCCTGCAAAATAGCATGGAGGGTAGAGCGGAGTGAAGGATCCATGGCCAGGCACTGTGAGTCACTACAGAGATGTGAAATTCATGGTATTGTGGTACTGATAAGCTGCATATTTTCCACCCTGGACCAATAGTCTGTCATATTCTGAGAAAATGTCCTTCATACAAATGTTGCTCATTATAATCTCATTATAATACCAAAAGACACCTCCATCCCAAGGGCTACCTGCCTCCAAAGTGTGACCACCCCTCACTGAGCTTGTGCTCTGAATTTTTGTTAATCTATACCTTTAAAAGCAAAATGAGAGACTCTTACACTAATCATAATCACAACACTTATAATAATCATAAAAAGTTATGTATGAGTAGAGTCACTCAAACTCCACCTTGAAGATAAAAAATGATATAAATATGGCCTGAGCAAGGGGGAATATTGGAGGAAGACATCATTGTGAACAAGTCAGGGAAGATAATGCCTCTGACTCCTGGGATCAGTTCGCAGGCTGAACCTCTCTTCCCATGCCTTTGGGTAAGATCTGGACTATTCTAAGTGCTTGCTCAGAAAACTTAGAAATCTCTGTATGTAGGGTGGCTTTTTAATTTCATGCACTCTATTATTTACAATTTCAATATTTGCACATGCTTTTGCAGACAGTGCAAGCCATAAGAACATGTATTTCTGTTGCTTTAATAAACTGCACTATTTGGTAAGCCAGCCATAAATTCGGGCACCATAAGACTCTTCTGGCTGTGTGAGTCCATGGAGTGCAACTAAACTGAAAGTGCAGTGCACTATTTAGTGCATTAATAATCCTGATAGTTCAATAAATTGAATGCGACTGGACTAATACTGACAAACTGGATATCACTCAGAATCTAAACCTAATGGCCCGAGCCCGTCTGAGGATAAGCTGGAATTCAAGGGGGTTTATTTTATTACCAAATTGCTTTATCCTTTAATGTGACAGTCAGATATATCTATCACACTTTTAAATTAATGCAATAACCCTAAGACACATGACCGGAATTCTGCCATTGGAACCTAGGATAGAATCACTATTGTCTGAATCTTTCCTAATATCCCTTAGTAAACAATTTTCAATCTATAAGAAAAAAAAAAAAAAAAAAAAAAAAAAAAAAAAGGAAAGAAAAATGTTCTGCATCTAGTCACAACAAAAATCATATTAGTTTTGTTGCAATTTCCATCAAATTTCTACCGTGACATAAATATGTTTTCATTCAGCAACCCTACCTGTTTTCTATAAAAGGATGTGCAAGATGTTAGGCTGTTCTTTGGACACTAAAGGCTCTATATCCCCACTGATGTTGTAAGATGATCCCATTGGAACTAACTAGAAGTATATTGTTTCTCAACGTGATGTAGTACCTTCAGGTAATTTTCCTCATATCCCACACAGCAGGTGTGAAAACTTAAATCACCTCCTGCAAATACAAAATAAATTATCTGTATTCATCCCCAGTTGCAGAGTCCCATTCAATCACCTCAACTAGTTACTCTGCCTTCATCATCTATGTTATCTGAGTTCTGAAAGTTTGCTTTAGGCCTTCCATCTTCCTCCTGAAATAGCCCTATTTTTCTATACATTCTTTATATTATAACAGAAAGAAAAAGTTTTGCATAAGGTGTCTTCTAGGGGTTCACTCAGAAGTTTCCCAGATTAATTCTGGCCTCTGGGATTTTCAAATAACAAGCTTATCTCAAATTGACACACAAAGCTTGTGCAAACATCCCTAGGCATAATCAATGTCATTTATTAAAAATTATTCCAATAATTTCTAATTATATGTCTCAGAAATCTATCTGACCAGACAATTAGAATTCTTCATTCTCATTTGTTTCTCGTCTGTGAGCAGTCTGAAATGCCTGATTTCCTATTGAAAATGGCAGTGAGTAGTGAAAACATCTGGGAGTACATTAACTATATCTAATTCTCTGGTTGTTTTATTAATACCCACTCAATTAGGAAGTGGTGGATATTTTTTTATAATAAAATTCAAGAGAATCATTTACAATCTGCTGTAGTCCCACATTGTGTTCTTAAAACTAAGCTCAAATAATTTAATTAATATCAGCTCTCTAAAACAATTAACTCAACCTTGAAAATAAGTGGCTGAAATTGATCAATCCCCCTCAGGTCTTGCAATTCAGTGTTAATTTGGTAAAGGATATTTAGCATTAATTTGCTAGAGAGAGGTCATGTCATCATTTCCTTGTATTGTGAGTGAGCTTCTTTGAAATAGTATTCAAAGAAGAAACATTAGTTCTACGTCACAAAGAAAATGAACAATTTCCCACCAATTTCTAATGAATTTACTATCACATTTTAACAACAACAACAAAAAAGTAACAGTAATATCTGACATGTGTTAGCTATAGAATTCCTTAGAACATTACAAATCTTAGAGATTCCTAGACTTTTGTAGTCAGAGATACACTGGAGGAGGAAATAATTTCAGTCCATGCAAGAAACATCAGGAAGTATTATAGCCATGAGACCACATGTTAACCCATGTTCCTTTAGTGAAAACCACTGTTATGAGGCCATATTCCTCATGATCTAATCTTTAACTATAAGCTGAGACACTGGAGGTCCTGGTTCAGCTAGGATAGGGTTAAGTTTCCCCAGCAGTGAGGAGGAAGCTCTAGCCGAGTTATTCAATACCATGCTGACATCAGGTCCAGGCACCCAAGCACAGGAAGAGAGGTGACAGCTTTTGTTTGTCATTGCTACCCTTCTCTGATCTATCATTGTGGTATATCTCTATATATCTCTTGTCGTATTCATTGTTGTTATTATTATTATTATTATTATTAGTAGTAGTAGTAGTAGTATTATTAGTAGTATTATTATTGTTGTTGCTATAACAATTGTTCAGTTTATTATCTGTAACATTGTTGTATTAAATTTTTCCTTATCTCAACCCTGGGGTTTGTATCTCACTCACTGCCCCATCCAGTCTGAGGGTGGGGGAGGAACAATGGCGGTGTGGTCTCCGGTCCCAGCAGGGCTTAAAATCACCACAGCCTTTTTGGAGCACCAACATGGGGCACAAGAGAGTTGAAATAGGAATCAAAAAAGGACAGACCCTGACCAGAGTGTGTTAGAGCAATCTGTTAGGTGCAATCTTTCTGTTCTATTTATACTGTTTGATAAGAAATATTTGCAATGCTGGCCCACTTGTTTACGTGGTGGGGCTGGATTAATCCTTATATCCACTGTGTGATTCTAGTGCTGGTGTTTGCTGTTGGTGTAAAATGACTAAAGGGTCTTGTTTTACCGTACTGGCTACTGACTGCTTATAATGTGTTTGTATTACTATTTGTGTGTGCGAACGGGTACCTGTTTGCTGCCTGGGCTTTTATTAGGGTTCTCACCCTTTCTATGGATGAGCCAGGGGAAGAGATCGTCTCAGGTTTGGAGAGTTTGGAGCCTGCAGACCAGTGTAATTGCAGCACAATGCTTTCTGGGTGTCTGCCAGATATTGTTTTGGGCCATGCGGCACTTCTCTAACAATAGCAGTGCCCAGAAACCTGCCCCGAGGTCAAGATAATAGTGAGTGGCAAGGGGTGTGGGAAAAGATGGGCAATGGCCTGAGTCTGTAGGCACCTCCAATGCTTTGGAATTTCACTCCCAAAAAAGTGCTGATCCCTCATAAATTGATAGTGTTTGGAGAAGCTGTGTTGTCAAACTGACAAACGCCAGAATCTCACACAATTCACTATGACATGCTGGGAACTTGCCCATGCCTACTGCGTCCTCTTTAACACCACTCACTGCCCTCAAGGGGAAGAAAGGGCTGCAGGATCTAAAAGTGAAATTATTGGTACAGCAGCTAAGCCAGGAGGACAGGCAGAGTCAGTATCAATCGCCTCCACCAGCACAGCAGCTGAGCCAGAGAGCCAGACAGTACCGGTATCAGTCACCCCGATACAGAAAACAAAATACACCACAAAGCCAGCTCACAAAGTGGGGGATGGGGATGAGCCAGGCCCATCACGGGAACAGGAGGAAGGACCAGAGGAGATCACAGGATCTCTATCCCAAAGTGAGTTGCGAGACATGTGAAAGGATTTCAGCTGTCTCCCAGGCAAGCAGATTTGAACCTCGCTCTGATGCTGGGATAGTGGAGATGGTGTTTTTGAAATGGAGGGGAGAGAGGCCAAGCAACTGGGATAACTGTCCAGGGAGGCTGGCATTGACAGGGCAATACAGAGAAAGACTCAAACCCTTGGAGGCGACTCCTGCTCAGTGTCAGGGAGAAGTAGCCCTACAAGAATTATATCCTATGTCAGTTAAACAAGTGGACCAACATCGAAAAAGGCATTCAGAACCTCAGGGAATTGGCTGTGATTGAGATGATCTATGGTGATCTGAATGATGAGCAGTCACCCATGGACCCAGATCAGGCCCCTTGCACACACCTGATGTGGCAAAAGTTCCAGAAAAGTGCACCAGAAGCACACTCGAAAGCATTGGTAACAGTGTCCTTTCAAAGATCAGATTCCTGGATGGTGTTTAGAGAAAAAAAAGCCCGGGGGAAAAACAAAACAAAACAAAACAAAACAAAAACACCACAAAAAAAACCACAACTGGACAGAAAATGTTAAGGTGGTCATAAATCAGGCTGTCATCATCTGCACATTGTTTGATATGAGTTTTTTTTTCCAGAGCTGTAAGAGCTACTGTGAATCTATGACATACAGCTACATACATCATACCTTGCTATGCCACATGACAGGCAAATCCTGAATGTAGCTCCCATATACACCCATGGCTCATAAGGAAGGTTAGGGTAAAAGGACCATGGCAAAGAGAGTGAAATCAGAAATAACTTCTATTCAGATTGTGTGTTGAAGAGTGTCCAGATTGTTACAGGCAGTTATAAGAAATTATTGGGTTAAGTATCATTCTGATGATCAAGGATCTGTAAAGGGAAGATCATTACCAGTAAGTTCTTCTGGAAAGAAAACTTTGAAAATGAGAGGACTTGAACTGAAGATAAAGTGAAACCAAATAAGAGGATAACCTAAGTGATTAAGAGGTTATTACTAAGTAGTAAATTGAAATAATTTCCAAATAATCACATGCACAGTATGCAAAGTATGGCATGCACTTGTTTTGAGACATAGTAATGAATTATTAAAGAGGGTATCAGTGTCCATAAAGAGGTGTATATAGAGGTTGATTGATGTGCATCTCTGGGCAACTCCAGCTTGGCACAAAAACATGTTCCTATCTGTCTCCAGTCTTCTTTAAATATAAAACTATGCTTTGATTCTGCCTGCCTGCCCTTTCCCTTCAGTATTGCCTCCTTATTTATTTTATATTTTATGTAGTTAATATTCTTGTGGTACTGCAAAAGAACTTTGGAAACTATTAGAGAGAGAAATATGCATAATAAGGCCTAAGATTGATTAATTTTTCTTCTCTTGTCTCAGTCATTGCAGAGATTGATATGACTGACTAAACAAATTGCTCTGGTACTTTCATATATACTGCAATCAAATGACCTCAGTTGTCACTCAGAAAAATTCCTCTATTCATAAGGATTTTCTAATCTAAAGCCAAAAAATAAAATAGATCCATAAGACTTCTGTTCACAAATGTGTCTTCAACTTTTATTTTCGTCTGAATCAGACCCAGACTTGCTCTGTACATTGGGTTTCTACATCAGCAACCCAACTAAAGAGGTGTTCCCCCAGCAAAGGTGGAGCTAGGGTGTGGTCCTGAGGACCTGGGAGAGATAGGGAGTCCCCTTTCCCAGGCAGGACCTTCCCAGTCAGGCAGCAGGGCATACTGTGTGGCATTTTCTATCATTGTTATCATTATGTCTGAAGATCATTTGATGATTTATGTCTCAAAAAGCTGCTGAGAAAAAACTTCGTATTTACAGAAGTTAGTCACCACACTTTTCAAAATTTGCCCTAAAAGTCTGGTACTTAGAGGTAGGGTGGAACCATTTGCAAACTATAAGATGGAAAGAATCTAACCTTTGCTTCCAAGTCAAGCAAAATTTATTTTACAGCTGTAACCAAAACACCGTGCATTTGTTTTCAGTTATCTAATGGATTCCAAAGTTTTAAACTAATTTTCTTCTGAGTGACCCCATGGAAGAGCTAAGAAACCAAAAAGCTAAAAATTTCATCACAGACTGGAAAATCTGTTTAAGCTATGCTATTAAGTTTAGCAGTAATAACTGAAAGATGAACTTTAACATTCTCAAACTTTGCTTCAAGTTAGAGGACACTCACATTTTTAATTTTCACTTGAAGACACAGTGAATTAGCCAACATGTCTTTCTCTGTACATTACAGCTAGCTCGATAAGTTATTTATAGATGCATATTTTAATGTAAGGATATTCCTAGCTAGGTATAAATGATGATTTTTAATCCAGAATATCAGAATTTCAGGATCTTCAGAATCTTTCTCAACTTTCACCTTTGAAAATCTCACCCAATATGCCTCTTGGAAGCATCCTTGCAGATTTAACTCTGAGCAGAGAGTCTGTTTGTTTCAAATTTGTGAAGTGGTCAAGTCTGCCTGACAAGATATGGACAAGGAATTGGGAAAATACCAAAACTTTTATCCCAATACTAATAAACAATAATTATTATTTTTTTTTTTCAATTTTCATATTTGAAGGCAAACTTCAGGCTGCAAGAACTACTGACAAATCTAGTGATTTTGACTGTATAATATTCAATGTGGTATTGTAAAATGACAGATTGTTTTCAAACAGTAAATATGGAAGCTGCATGGACCATGTCAAAAACGGTAAAGAGAAGTATATTAGATTATAGTTTTTCAGGAAAAAATAAATTCTGTACATAGGTAACAAAGATGTTACCTATTTGACTTTGCCATAAAAAGCCTGTATCATTTCATTCGTAATAACTTTTCTTCTCCTTCCTTGAATTAATAGGTATAAAACAGAACTAAGGAAAATAATCAGAAATACTAGAGATGAATGTGTAAAAAATCCCAGCTACCTAAACCTGTTTAGAAAGAAACAGGTGTTCTTCATCCTATAAAATCATTTTTAAAAGATACACAAAGAAAACCGACTTTAAAAAAATATTATTTTTGAAAAAAAAGATCAAATACTTGTTGTGAAAATACTTGTTCTTAAAAGATATTGAAAAAACAATTCAATTTACTCTTGTTGCTGTCACCTGTGCAGTAGTTGTGCTAACAAATTGTTTGATTTATTTAGTTTCCAGTAATGGGAAAAGTCCCAGTAGGATGTGAAGCCAAATTGGATAACTGGATTCAATTTTCTCCATATAAAGTTCAAATTTGGAACTGAACACAAACTCCAGTATTGTCTCTGCAAAAAATGATCCAGTCCTGATTGTCAGACATCTTCATTTGTATTATGCCCTGAGATTGCACCTTTTGAATTAGAAGTGGAGGACTTTTCTGGCTGCCCTTTACTCCATAAGCACATATAAATAATTCTGTAATATTATTTCCAAAAATGCACAGTACATTCAGTGATTAGCTACTGAATCAGTATTCAGACATGTGAGCCAGTTTCAATTTTTTATTAAATCTTTTTAATACAGTTACATTTAAAACAGTTAATAAGTTACAAGCTGTAACACTCTAAATCCCGAAATTCTGGGTGATAGGATGATCTGTCACCTTCTATTGAAAGGGAATACAAAGCTGTTTGCAAATTTGTGTCACCTCTAACTGGCAACTCTAAAAGCTATAAACCAGAGGCAGAGAATCACCTGCCAGCAACTGCTGCCTCTGTTTCCTAAAAACAGACATCATCTCAGTAATAGGCAGGTAATGGATGACAGTTGGGAGACTGTGGGGTTAGACAAGAAACTGCAAATCTGCTTAGCTAAAACATCATGGATGAGAACCAGATGGTAGGATACATTATACATATTTTAATAGAGACCTGTTACCATACGAAATTATAAAATAGCAACAATACGTTTCACCACTATTTTGTTAAAGATTGCCTTGAAATATCTACAGTGTTGCCTCTATTTCTCCTATGAAAGACTGTATATTTCAACTGATATATCTGGTCTTGAGCATCCTTTTGAGCATCCTTTTTTTTTTTTTTTTTTTTTTTTTAACAAACAAACAAACAAACAATCAATCAAACAAACAAAAAACCCCAAAACAACGACCTTTCTGAATAGGAAGAGGAAAACTTTCTGTCTTCCCATTAGGATCTGCATACAGTATTCTAGACGAGATATATCAGCAGGCAAAATTCCTGATCTGACTTGTTTTCTGGACTTTTCATGTTTTCATTGTTTCATCTACATTTATTGTTGTAGTGGCCAATGTATTAATATAGCTTTGTTTTCAAGTTTCTGTTACAATTTTCAGTTCTTATGATATGTTTTTCCTAGTATCTTTATCTTCTTAATCATGGAGCTGTTAAAATACAGTTGGTTTTTGCTTTATTTTGGTTTTCCAGACTCATTATAAACAACTAAATAATTTAAAATCTAAGTCTCTTACCAGATGAGTTCTTGATTATTTTTTAAAATATTGTGTCTACCTTTTGATTGTTGGTTGTTGGTTTTAGTGTGGGTTTTGGTTTTTTTTTTTTTTTTTTTTTTTAGGTATATTCTCCTCTTTTGCCATCTGTTAAATATTTTTAGACCACTGCTTTACATTATTTTGGAATTCCAGGAGTAATGTATTCTCCAAAAATAATGTGTTTTTCAGTTCTCCGTGATATTCTCTTGGTATGTGAGAATTCCATTACAGGTTTTAGCAGTTTGAATACTTGACAACATGGGATTATTTTGTTTGTTTGTTTGTTTTTCTCTCATCCTCCTGTCCAAGAGAATGAATAAACTGCTCTGTTGCTTTTTCTTTCTTCAAACTTAGTGTGTTTCATTACCTGGTAAAACATTTATGATTTATGTATACATAGCTAAGCCAAAACCTAGATTGTATTTTACCTATGTAGTAAATAATCACCTCTCCAGGAAGAGTGAAAAATCAGGGGTTTATGTGAGGTCTAAATTTAAAGTATCGTGTTTTTATTGTCAGTTTCTTCCATCTATTTTTAAAATCTTTCTCAAGTACAATAATCACCTACATTTTTTGTTAATAACAAGTTACTTTTTCAAGTACCTTCTGCAGCAGTCTATGTTTAATTAAGAGTGTGTAGTAACTATATCTGGATGACAAGTGCTGTGATTTCATTTTTTGTATCCTTTGAGCAATTTAATTAATTTCTCAGGTTGCTGTTATTTCTTTGGGGAGAAATAGAAGTAGATATTGTATTAGCAATTAATTATGTAAAATCCTGTTATTAAGAAATTTTTTTCTCTCTTTTTTCTATCCTTGCTTAGTAATTTTATGTGATCTGTTGAGATTTTGTTGAGAGATTTTGGTTTATTTAATCAAAATTAATTAGTACATGTTCAGGTCTTAAAATTTGCTGTTTAAAATTGTTACATGAAAACAGGAATCCTGTCTAATCTAATTTCATATTGGCTCAAACAAGTATATATATTCTTGACTACAACAGAAAGATCAAAGAATGTCAAGTGACTGCATTAAAGTTGAGTGAAAGTCTTTCATGAAATATTATAATGATGCTGCCCATCTTGCCTGAATTTCTATAAAACCTTCAATCTTTACTGTTATATACCTAATTTAAAACTATGTCTCCTCTTATATCTGCTTAGTTTCACAAAGTGAATACACAACAAATTGCTGTTTTATGAAGCTACCATTCTGTGATGTTTAGAAATTTAGATGAGAAATTTATGAGATAGTTCAATTGCAGTTTTCTCAGGTTTTGGATGCATTTTTAGGTGTTGGGTTTTTTTTCATCTGTTGAATTTTACTAAATTCTTTATCAGACCATTCAATTTTCTGTATGTATTCCTTCAGGATGTTGTATGAAAAAAAAAAAAAAAAAGTGTTCTCAGAACTTTGTAGCTGAATGATTACCTTAATTCTTAAGTATCAGATGATCAAAGAATTTTATTTTGATGGAGATATTTATGATATAGTTCAAGTTTTGTGGCCACTTTTCCTGTTTAGCATAAAATAAATAAAACTGCATGAATTAATTAATCCTTTCAAATATTTGACTTTTAGTTTTGTTACTTTGTTTGTTTGGTTTGGTTTGGTTTGGTTTGTTGGTGGGTTGTTTGGTGGTGGTTTGTTTTGCTTTGTTTAAATATTACTGTTATTCCACAAATGAAATAAATATAGAAACAAAATACCCAAATGAAAGCTAAGGCTAAACCTAGTTGTTTGGCTTTTGCTTAGGATACACATTATGTGCCAAATCTAGTTAAGCGAATTTCTCAATGGTGTATTTTTATTCATAATACCATGAGCAGTGTTCAATACTTTAAATATGATTTTACTAGTTTTTAAAATTAACTACTACTAATTCAGTTTTATTCTTATGACTCAGAATATTGATTCCTTTTTTTTTTTTTTTTTTCTTTTTCCTGCCTAATGCTATACATACTTTGCTGCATTTGCTAAATAATCTTCAGTAGTTTTAAGGACCTTTATTAATTTCCTTTCTCTATTTTTCTGTTTTAAATTTCTCCGTGTGTCACATCACAAGATTTTTTTAATACCAAATTAATTCTCACAATTTAGATTTCACATAACCTTGAACTGAGAAATATGATAGAAACGTGTCTTGCCAGTAATTTAGTCCACATCATATTCCTCTTGTTAACAGAGCAATAATTTATTTCAAAATTAATTTAAATTGATCCCTATCAATATTTACAATGCCAGACTTTTGCTTCTTGTGGTCATTATGTCATCTCATAATCTGCAAACTGCCTTGTTAAAATCAGTGTATGATGATAAACACTTGAATCTTGGGCTGCCTATATAAAATAACACAGAATCAGAATCACAGAATCATTCAGGTTGGAAAAGACCCTTGGGATCATCGAGTCCAACCATCAGCCCTACTCTACAAAGTTCTCCCCTACACCATATCCCCCAACATCTCATCCAAACAACCCTTAAACACATCCAGGGATGGTGACTCCACCACCTCACTGGGAAGCCTATTCCACTGTCTGACCACTCTTTCTGGAAAAAATATTTTCCTAATATCCAGTCTGAACCTCCCTTGTTGCAGTTTAAATCCATTCCCTACTGTTCTATTGCTAATTACCTGTGAGAAGAGACCAGCACCAACCTCTCTACAATGTCCTGTCAGGTAGCTGTAGCGAGTGATGTGGTCTCCCCTCAGCCTTCTCCTCCTCAAACTAAACAGTCCCAGCTCCTTCATTCGCTCCTCATAGGATATGTTCTCCAGCCCCTTCACCAGCTTCGTTGCCCTCCTCTGCACTCGCTCCAGCACCTCAATATCTCTCATATTCAGGTACCCAAAACTGGACACAATATTCTGGGTGAGGCCTCATCAGTACAGAGTAGAGGGTGACTATCACCTCCCTACTTCTGATGGTCAAACTATTTCTGATACAAGCCAGGATGCTGTTGGCTTTCTTAGCCACCTGGGCACACTGCTGGCTCATGTTCAGCTGCTTGCCAATTAGAACCCCCAGATCCTTCTCTTCCAGACAGCTCTCCAGCCACACCTGCCCAAGTGTGTAGTGATGTGTGGGGTTGTTGTGGCCCAAGTGCAGGACCTGGCACTTGGCCTTGTTGAAGCTCATCCTATTAATGTTGGACCACGGATCCAATCTATCCAAGTCTCTCTGTAGAGCCTCCCTATCCTCATGTAGATCCACACTCCCGCTTAACTTCATGTCATCTGCGAACTTACTGATGACACACTCTATGTCCTTGTCAAGATCATCATTAAGACGTTAAACAGATATGGTTGCAACACTGGGCCTGAGGAACACCACTCGTTCCTCAAGTTGGCTGCCAGCTGGATTTAGCTCCACTGACCACCACTCTCTGGGACTGTCCATCCAGCCAGTGCTTGACCCAGCAGACCGTTCGCTCGTCCAGGCCATGAGCACCCAATGGAGAACTGTGCCAAAAATGTTTTCAAAATCCAGGTAGACAATATCCACAGCTTTTCCCTCATCCAATAATCAGGTCATCTTGTCATAGAAGCAGATCAGGTTTGTCAGGCAGAACTGCCTTTCATAAACCCATGCTGACTAGGCCTGATCCCCTGGTTATCCCTTACATGACTTGTAATGGCAGTCAAGATGATCTGCTCCATGACCTTCCTTGGTACAGAGGTCAGACTGACATGTATACAGTTTCCTAGATCTTCCTTTCTGCATCTCTTGTAGATGGGTATTAATATTTTGTGTTGGTTTAAGCCCTGCCAAGACCGGAGAGCACATTGCAATTGTCCCTCCCCCACCCTCAGCCGGTCGGGCTGGAAGTGAGGCACAAACCCCGGGTTAAAATAAGAAGAAATTTAATACAACAGTGTGATAAACAATCAGAACAACAACAGTGGCAATGATAACAATAAAAACCAGCAATAACAGTGAACAAGACAATAGATATACAGAGAAATACTGCAGAATGGTAAAGGAGCAGCTCCCAGCCACCAAAAAGCCGAAGAGAAAGTAAAATCAAAGTTTACTGCCCAAGGACCTGACTTCAGCAAGGTATGAATAAACCGCTGGAGATAACTTCCCCTCTCTCTCTCTGCTGGGGAAACTTAACGCTATCCTAGCTGAACCAGGACATAATCCACCCCTTTATTCTATACCATCTGTGTCATGTCCAGTTCACATTTAGCAGTTAACAATATAAAAAAAAAAAAAAAAAAAAAAAAAAAAAAAAAAAAAAAAAAAAAAAAAAAAAAAAAAAAAATTACAAAGGCACAGCATAATTCATGGAATGTTCTCACCCAGAATCAAATCCCCCTGTGGTACACATCAGACCTCTCCATTGTCCTGCATAACCCACCAGGTGCACCCAGGTCCCTGGGCAAAAGCAGTCCCATGGATAGGTTTGCCTTTACATTTGGCTGATGCAGGACTAAACAAGACCATTTTTCCCAATATATTCCTCATGTGCACCACAGGGACTTTATCCCCAAATCTACAGCAGTGGAGGTTTTGACTGAGCCAGGCCAGCCTGAATACAGATTCTCTTGTGTTGACTAGCCAGGTAGCCTTTGCTAGATGCATGTCCCAGTCTTTGAAGGTCACACCTCCCAGTGCTTTCTATGTGTTTTTTAACAGTCCATTGTAGTGCTTGATCTTCCCAGAGGCTGGTGTGTGGTGGGTTATACGGTAGAACCACTCAATGTCGTGTTTTTACACCCAAGCATTTATGAGGTTGTTTCGAAAGTGTGCCCCATTGTCTGAATCAATTGTTTCTGGGGTGCCATGTTGCCACAGGACTTGGGTTTCAAGGTGGCGTGGGGTGTTCCAGGCGGTGGCGTGGGGTGCTAGGTAAGCTTCCAGCCATCCAGTGGTTATTTCCACCATTATGCTTCCTGTGGCGGGTCTGTGGCAGTGTGATGTATTCGATCTGCCAGGCCTCTCCATATCTATATTTCAGCCATCACTCTCAATTTTGCTTAGGCTTCATCCGCTTGGCATGTTTGATTGCAGCACATGACTCACATCTGTGGATGATCTCTGCAATGGTGTCAATAGTGAGGTCCACCCCTCAATCTTGAGCCCCCCTGTATGTTGCATCTCTATCTTGACGGCCCTAGGTCTCATGGGCCCACCGGGCTATGAACAGTTCACCTTTGCGCTGCCAGTCCAAGTCCACCTGAGCCACACAGATCTTAGCAGCTTGCTCTGCCTGCTGGTTGTGTCAATGTTCATCAGTGGCCCGACTCTTGGGTACATGGGCATCCACATGGCGCACCTTCACAACGAGGTTTTCCACCCATGCAGCAATATGCTGCCATACATCAGCAGCCCAGATGGTTTTAGCCTTACATTGCCAGTTGCTCAGTTTCCCTTGCGGCAACCATTTCCACAGTGTATTTGCCAACACCATGAGTCAATGTAGAGGTAGAGCCTTGGCTACATTTCCCGCTCAGCAGTATACACAGCAAGCTGAACGGTTTTCACCTCTGCCACATGGCTCTATTCCCCCTGTCCCTCAGCAGCTTCAGTGACCCGTCATGTGGGAATCGATACAGCAGCCTTCCGTCGTGGATGTTTTCCCACAATGCGACAAGACCCATCAGTGAACAGGGCATATCGCTTCTCCTCATCTGGCAGCTCGTCATATGGTGGGGCCTTCTTAGCACGTGTCACCTCATGTTCTGTTGACATCCCGGAATCTTTGCTCTCCGGCCAGTTCGTAATCACCTCTAGTATCCCTGGGCGGCTGGGGTTCCCTATTCAAGACCGCTGTTATCAATGCAACCCATTTACTCCACGTGGCATCTATTGCATGATGTGTAGAGGAGGCCTTTCCTTTGAACATGCACCCCAGCACTGGCAGTCGGGGTGCCAGCAGGAGCTGTGTTTCAGTGCTGACCACTTCTGAGGCAGCCCAAACTCCTTCGTATGCTGCCAGTATCTCCTTCTTAGTCGGTGTATAATTAGCTTCCAAACCTTTGTGTCCCCAACAGCAAAAGCCTAGATGTTAGCCTCGGGTTTTCCCAGGCGCTCTCTGCTAAAGGCTCCAGGTAGGGCCATTCTCCCCGGCTGTGGTGTAGAGCATGTTCTTATCTGCCTGCCCTTCCCAGACTGGCCTGAGGGCTACTGCTTGGGCAATCTCCTGCTTAATTTGTTCAAAGGATTGTTTTTAATCAGGGCCCCATTCAAAATCGTTCTCCTTACGGGTTACTGGAGAGGGCTCACATCCAGGCTGTAGTTTGGGATGTCCATCCTCCAGAACCCACAGCGCCCGGGATAGAGTGAGTCTCCATTTGAGATGTTGGTGCATCCATGGTTGTTATCTTGTTTATCACCTCCATTGGGATGTGGTGATGCCCCATCTTGCCATTTTATTCCTAGTAATTGAATTTCCCTTGCAGGGCCCTTAATATTCTTTTGCTTAATGGCAAAGCCAGCCTTCAGGAGGATATCAATGATCTTCCCTTTCTCAAATACTTCCTCAGCTGTGTCCCCCCATGCAATGATGTCATCAATGTACTGCAGGTGTTCTGGAGCCCCACCTTTCTCCAGTGCAGTATGGACCAGTCCATGGCAAATAGTGGAGCTGTGGTTCTAACCCTGGGGCAATCGATTCCAGGTGTACTGGATGCCTCTCCAAGGGAACGCAAACTGTGGCCTGCACTCTGGCGCTATCGGAATGGAGAAGAACACGTTAGCAATGTCAGTTGTGGCGTACCACTTGGCTGCCTTTGACTCCAGTTCCTACTGGAGCTCTAGCATGTCCAGCACTGCAACACTCCTTGCTGGCGTAACTTTATTCAGGCCATGGTAGTCCACAGTTACCCTCCATTCACCATTAGGCTTTCTCACCTGCCATAGAGGGCTGTAGAAAGGTGAGTGAGTTTTGCTGATCATCTTCTGGCTTTCTAGTTGAAGGGTCAGCTGATGGAATGGGGACCAGGGAATCTTGGCTGGTGCGGTACTGCCGCCGGTGCACCGTCCTGGTAGCAATCGGTACTCGCTGCTCCTCAACCTGAAGCTGCCCCACCACTGAGGGATCCTCTGAGAGGCTGGGTAAGGTGGACACCTGTTCAACCTCCTCTAGGGCAACTACACCAAAAGCCCACCAGTACACTTTTGGGACTCTCTCCTGAGACATAGTCTATGTCCAGGAGTACCTGGAGTACCCTCTCCTGACATAGTCTATGTCCAGGATGCACAGGGCATCTGGGCCAGTCACAATGGGGTGCTTATTCCAGTCCTTCCCAGTCAGGCTCACTTCAGCTTCCACTAGGGTCAGCTGTTGGGATCCCCCTGTCACTCCGGAGATGCAGATGGATTCAACCCCACTGTAGCTCGATGGCATCAGGGTGCACTGTGTGCCAGTGTCCACAGAAAACTTATATTCTTGTCGGTCTGATGTGCCAGGCCATCGGGTCCACACTGTCCAGTAAATCCAATTATCCCTTTCCTCCACCTGGCAGGAGGCAGGGCCCCTCTAATCCTGCTCATCATCAGTCACTTCTTGTAAGAATGATTTACTGGTCCCCTCAAGAGGGTCAGACATATCGTTGGCCATTTTATTCTGTCTGGGGGATTTCTGGCTGCACACTGTAGCTGAGCTCTTCTTGGAGTATTCCCCTTTTGTGATGGTCTTCCCTTTCAGCAGCTCTGCTCATGCAGCTAGGGCTGCAGTGGGCTGTCCATCCCACCTCCTCATGTTTTCTCCATGGTCACAGAGGAAAAACCGCAGGGTGGCCCTTGGTTTGTACCTTCTACTGCCTTTCTCTTGCGTGGAGAAACATTTACTTCAAATGGCTGAGACATCAACCTGTGCAGGTGGAATGTAGGACATGTCCTCTTCCATTTTCTGGACCATCTGAGACAGTTCCTACACAGCTGAATCCCAGGAATGCTGAGATGAAGGGTGATTTCCCTCATATTGCTGGAGATTGCCAACCACTCCATCCACTGTTAGAGTGTGGGTGTCTGTCCACCAGGACACTGTTACCAATGCTTTCGAGTGTGCTTCTGGTGCACTCTTCAGGAACTTTCACCACATCAGATGTATGCAAGGGGCCTGATCTGGGTCCATGGGTGACTGCTCATCATTCAGATCACCATAGATCATCTCAAACACAGCCAGTTCCCAGAGGTTCTGGATGCCTTTCTCAATGCTGGTTCATTTGCTTAGCTGACATAGGATATAATTCTTGTAGGGGTACTTCTCCCTGACACTGATCAGGAGTCACTTCCAAAGGCTGAGGGTTTGAGTCTGCTTCCCTATTGCCCTATCAATGCCAGCATCTTTGGCCAAAGATTCCAGCTTCTTGGCCTCTCTCCCCTCCATTTCAAAAACACTAGCTCCATTGTCCCAGCATCGGAGCAGTCAGGTGCAAATCTTCTCTCCTCCCAGGCAGCCAAAATCCTTCTGCATATCTTGCAACTCACTCGGGGATAGAGATTCGACGATCATCACTGGACTTCCTCCTGTTCCTGTGATGGGCCTGGCTCATCCCTATCCCCCACGCTGTGAGCTGACTTTCTGGTATATTTTTTTTTCTGTATCGGTGTGACTGATACCGGTACTAGCTGGCTCTCTGTCTCATCTGCTATGCTGGTGGATGTGACTGATACTGGCTCTGCCTGTTCCCCTGGCCCAGCTGCTCTATCTGTAAGTTCACTCTCATTTCGTACAGCCCTTTCTCTCCCTTGTGGGTAGTGGATGATATTAAAGAGGACACGGTAGGCATGGGCAAGTCCCCAACACATTGAAGCAAGTTGTGTCTCCTGGTTTTTGCTAGCTTGGTAACACACCCTTTCTAAGCACTCCGTCAGCTTATCAGGGCTCTGCCTTTGTTTGGGAGTGAAATTCCAAAGCATTGGAGGCTACCACTGATCCAGGCCTTTGCCCATCTTTTCCCACACCCCTTGCCACTCAGTACTATCTGACCTCAGGGCAGGTTTCCATGTACTGCTATTGTTAGAGAAGTGCTGCATGGCCAACACCAAAATCAGGCAGACATTCAGAAAGCATTGTGCCACAATCACACTGGCCTGCAGGCTCCAAGGATAATTTAAACTCTCAAGGATAATTGAAACTCCCAAAAACAGAGAGGATCTCTTCCCCTGGATCACTCATAGATGGGGTTAAACCCCTAAAAAAAGCCCAGGCAGCAAACAGGTACTGGCGCACCCCCAGAAACAGCGATACAAAAGCATTATTAGCAGTCAGGAGCCAGTACAGCAAAAAGAGAGCCTTTACACATTTTCTACCACCAACAAACACCATCACTGGGATCACACAGTGGATATAAGGAATAATCCAGCCTACCATGCAAGCAAGTGGGCCAGCATTACAAGCATTTTCTTATCAAACAGTACAAATACAAACATAAAAAATTGCATCCAACAGATTGTTCCAACACACTCTGGTCAGGATCTGTGCCTTTTTGCTTCTTATTTCAACCCTCTTGTGCCCCATTTTGGTTCTCCAAAGACGACTGTCGTGGTTTAGGCCCTGCTGGGACCCGAGACCACTTTGCTCTTGTCCCTCCCCCACCCTCGGACACAAGTAGGGCACAAACCCCAGGGTTGAATTAAGGCGAAATTTAATACAACAGTTTAATAAACAATCTGAACAACAACAATAGAAATAATAATAACAATAAACAGTAATAACAGTAAACAAGACAAAAGATATAATAGAGAAATACCACAGTGAACACAGCCAGCCCGCCACACGTGCTTCCCAAGAGAAAAGCCACAAAGGAAATCTCCCAGTGCTGCTGTGCCAGACCTGACATCAGCATGGTATGAATAATGCAGCTGGAGATCCCTTCCCCCTGCTGGGGAAACTTAACCCTATCCTAGCTGAACTAGGACAGCATCCGAGAGGTGTAGCAGGTCTCTGACCACCTCCTCTTCAACTGTGTTGACCTCAGACTGCTTCCCCTCCCCATCTCCCAGCTCATGAGGCTTGGTGTGCAGGGAACACCCAGTTCTACTGCTAAAGACTGAGGCAAAGTAGGCGTTGAGCACCTCAGCCTTTTCCTCATCCTTTGTTACTGTTTCCCTCTGCCTCCCATAAAGGAGGGAGATTTTCCCTAAAACTCCTTTTGTTGTTAATGAATTTATATAAACATTTTTTATTATCTTTGACAGCTGTAGCCAAGTTTAGCTCTCCTAATGTTCTCCCTGCACAGCTTCACTATATCTATCACAACACATTCCTAAATGTTTCAAGCCTTTCTTATTGTCACTCAGCACTGACAAAAATCTAATGAATACCTTGATTCATTTCTTAAATTGAGATGTTCTTGTGATATATCTCACAGCATTCAAAATCTGTGGATACAATTCACTGACTGTCTTTAATACAACTCCTCTGTTCAAAATCATATGTTCTTGGTATATTAAAAATAAAAAATAGTGGTTCCCACTTTTCAATATATAGTTGAGGAGGTAGAAGCCCTGTAGGAATAGATCAGTCATGGTTAGTATCATAAAGGTGTCATTGCAGTCCCTTTTCTAAGAGCTTCCATCTCTTTTTGGTTTTGGGAACTTGAGAACTTTTTGAAGACTTCCCAGCATTTTTCCCCAAGTTGAGTGTGAACAAGTTATTTCTGAAGAATGGTCAGTTTTCTCTTACCCATAATGACCAGGTGAAATCAGATCCAAAAATACACACATGAAATTTGATGTTCTAATGAAGGAACACTAGCAGCTGACATTTATATTAATTGAAGGGATACTGAATATTACCTTTTTCATATCAAACTGCCCTCAAATATCACTAAGGATATGGCTACTTTAGTTCTGATGTATGATATTAGAATCATCCAAGTAGGTTGTATTTCTGAAATTTACATTGGGAAATGTCTATTGAGTCAGATCTTACTGTAATATACTATTATAACTAATTTGCTAAGTTAAGCAAGGCCGGTATGTTACGCTTGAATGATTTGTAAAAGTTAAACCGTAATAACCTTCTGTCTAAAATATTGTAAAAATAGAATATGGTACCCTGTGTGGATCTGAAATGATTTGTGATCACTATAACCTATATTATAATTATGATGAATGTTTGAATATCTATGGATAAAATATAAAGTGTGCTATTTGCTTGAAACAATGTAATCGCTTTTCACCTAGAGCTGGTATGCAATTGCTTCTCAGAAACCCCCACCTAGAGATAACCTGTAACTGCTGCTTGAAGAAAAGCCCACCAAAAGATGGGATCATGAGGCTTTTAAAAGATCCAATAGGAGAAAAACATGCCAAGAGATCAAGGATTCGAGACTTTCAAAAGACCCCATAGGAGGAGGACATGCACTGCAGCAACTCAAATGACCCAATGGAAAAAGAGCAGGACAACTATCTGACGAGAGGGGATTGGCTAAGACGGTGGTACAGGACTATAAAAGACATTGCTTTTTAGAACTCTGTATGTGTCTTGGTGTAGCGGAGACTCCCGGCACACCCAGTGCTGTTTGCTTGTCTCTATTCAAACAATAAATTTGGAATTTGGTTTGAAATCTTGGTGAGTCTAAATTTATTTATAACATTACTAAATTTTTTAACTCCGTTTTCATCTGACCTGTGAATTTCATAAGAAGATAAGAATAAGTTGTAGTTTGTGTAATTTTATTTACCAATTCAGCATAAATGTTATTCCCTGAAATAAACAAAGCAGCAGAAGGACTGCCTATGGTGCTGAAATATTATTTTATTTTCCCATCATCACTGACCAACATGCAGTATTATTATATTAAAACATGACCAGAAATTTAAATGTTGGAAAGAAAATAAAAGAAAAATATATACCCTACAGATAAAATAATGTAGTAAAACCTGGCATTTTCAGAATAAAATAAAGTGTACAAAGTGTAATGTAGTTGATAAAGATCATAAAATTGAAAAGATACCAAAAAATACCAACACCCTTTTTCATGAATGCAAATTAAAAGTTAAAAACAAAGACTCTCACTGAAAACAGAATTAGACCTTTAATTTATCCATACTGTGACCCAATTTATACCTAACTAGATGGTTTGTTTCTGTGGCTTGCCTCAGTGTTACTGTCTTTTCATTTAATCGTACATATGAAAAAACCCTCTCCTCTCCCAGGTCATGATTCAGCTTTACATACACAATACAGTAAATTTCTGGGTTCTTATAGCTTTTGCTCAAGTATTTATGAGTTAAATATTTACAAAATATGGAACAGAATAGTTAACACGTTTTGTCTTAATTTATTTTTTCAGCACTGCTTGTAATTTTGAATAACTGCTTTTATGTGCTGTGAAGAACAGTAATCATTGAGTATTGTGGTTTGGGTTGGTGTTTTTGGGTTTGTTGTTTGGTGTTTTTTTGTTTGTTTGTTTTGGTTTGGTTTGGGTTTTTTTTCGAAATCCTATTTGTTGTTATGGAAACAGTATCCCTATTAAGATTCCTGCTGTAGATCTGCTCTGTAAGACACTATTTAAATTGTTCAGTAGCAAAGGTGGAAGGATAACATAAATGCCAATAATACTTGGTTTGACTATTACTGATTCACACCCTTAAGATGTTTTAAATAGGGAGTACACAAAACAGTTTCCAGATACCTCTTCAGTCTTCTGAAATTGTTTTGTTACATTTGACCAGTAATGGATTTTACATTATTTTTAATTGGATTCAAGTTTTTAAAATATGCTGTCTCTATTTTCACATGCTTTCTTGTGGTCCAGATTGTTTCATATTGTATAAAAGAATAGCACCAGCAGGATGCATGACTGTGTAAAGATGTCACTGATTCAGTAAAAATGCCTTACATGTGCTAAGGAAGACTTCTTGCTAGATACTGTTGGCATTCCTGTTTCTTTGTGGAAATTACTAAGACTCAGGAATTTGTCATAAATATTTTGTACTTTTTTAATACAGAAATGAAAGAATCAAGTATCTTAAGTACTTAAAAATTTGACAGCTGCTCTCTGGGTATGAGCGCATATCAATGTCTAGGTCCCCATCTGGAAGAGTTTGCACTCTGAGTGTGCAAGAGAAACATGAATGAGGGGATAATTACAGTGCACAAGCAATAGTAATGAACGATTGTTTGACAGATTTTCTGTGTGTATCTGGCGTGAGAATCAGTTTGGTCTGAGTACCTAAATGGAATCAGTGAGGAAGTAATACACTAAATAAAAATAAATTATAATGGAAACGAGAACTGAATGAACTCAGAGAAGTGTTCCACAGAAGACCTGAGGGCAGGTGTCTTAACAGTTAACAGATAAAAGCTTGAGTAAATAGTAAATATTAACAGGAAATGTTTAAAAAAATGCCAAAGTTTATGGATCTCCACAGTCCAATATTTCTTCTCAGGAAAGGGTTGAAGAAACTTCAATACATATGTGATGAAAACAAAACAAAACAAAAACAAACCAACCAACCAAACAAACAAAAACACAACAAAACAAAACCACAAAAAAAACCCAAAACCCACAAACTCAATCCTTGACTAAATGCTAGGGGTTTTCTCAGTATCTAAGATCCATACTTTTCTCCTTTGCTCTTGCCAGATAATTTCTGTCTGTGTCTAGCTGTTTTCTGCAGCCTTCTCTGTTTGTGTGTCACTCATGCATATACTGCTCTGAGGTCAGAATTTATTAACTACGGGACAAGTACTGACTTCCATTGCATGAAGACATTTATTATGTGGATTCATTAACTGTAATCCTAATTCAGATTTTTTTTTTTTTTTAATCAGTTTTGTAAATGAACATCAAGAGACTACACAGGAGTAAAGTGTACCCCATCAGGAGGAGGTAAATCATATTAATATTCACGTTAATGTCATGGCAGAACTTTAGCCAGTCTCCCAGGAACGTTGAATAGTTTCATCTTGTATATCAGCATAGCATATATTTTGTGCCAGTCTGCAAAGGAATTTAACAGAAAAATATATACTATGGATTTCAATATTAAAATACGTTTTTCTCACTTAGTAATTAAATAATACATCCTGAAATAAAAAATTATTAATTACTTGTATAATTTTGGGTCAGAGACTATACGATCATGTGTGTTTTTTCTATATACATTAAAATGTCTCTATCTATTGTTGCTTCAATTCACCACATTGAAAAATATAACTATATGTCCCGATCCAATATAAGGCGTGGTTTGAATGTGATCCCAAGAGCGCAATTGCTGTATACCCAAACCAGGTTTTAATTATTAAAAAAGTGAAGAGGGGTAGCGATAGGACAGAATGGAAGGAAAAGGCAGAAATAAAGCAAGGATGCAGGATAGGGCTGCAAGAATAGTCATCACCATGGATCCAGCGGTGTTCTGTTGGTCCTCAGTCTTCGGTTCTTCAGTGGTGGGTGCACACGGATCTGGCTTCGATGGTAGATGTATACAGAGCAAGATTTTCAGCTGCCTTTTTAAGTATCGTATTCGCTGATTAGCATATCTGCCCACCTTTAGGTTTTGGTTGGTGGGTTTTTTTGCTTGGTTGTTTGTTTTTTTCCTTTAGTCCAACAGGTTTTGCTGCATCCGGCTTCAGGGCAGGAACGTTTGCCTCTTGGCAGTTCATTAGCAATGCATGGATGGGGTCTGGCCTACACAATAGAGCCACAAAGGGCTCCAGGATGGGGCCAGCTCAGCACACCTCTGCCCCTTTGAGGCTTATGTAAAGAGTCCGGACAATGCAACCGCAAGGAACTGGGGGGGGTGCATCCTTCAATACACTCCCACTTCTCTGGGCAACGTCCCCCAGACCAATTCACAAGCAGCAACAGCTTCTCTTGGAGGTTTGCACAGACACAAGCAAGCTGTTAGACAGTCATATGACAAGTCTCTCACACTATACAAAGAGTGTCAAATAACAAACACAACACAATTTTTTCAGGTTTGAATCAAAGGACACTGAATCAAGCAGAATCACTCACTTTGTAAAGAATTATTTGAATTTTGTCTTAAATGGACTTATATTTCTTGATTAATTTTGTTATGTTCACTCTTTCATTTGGTAGAAAGAGGTTAGGTGGACTTTTACAAAATTACCTTCTGGCTTTTGGACATTTTATAATCTGCATTCAAATAAAATAATAATTTTACAGGAAACATATTAGAAAGGGAAGAATAACAGAAATTACTAGTTAAGGTAATATCAGTATTAATGATCTTATATACTTTCATGTCCAAAAGTTGCTAACAGGAGGCAAACATTTTACTGAAATATAAGGACAGTGTGTAAGTATAATCTGGCATATATGGTGATGTAACTCTCACCCTTTCTTGCCCTTCCTTGTTGGGCTCCTTGGTACTGGGTGTGATTCTACCCACCTCCCTCTTTTGTTGATTAGGGATACCAATTAAACTCAGACATCAGAGTGAAAAAAAAACAGGTGTATTTTACTTAAAATGACTAAATAATGTAACAGAATAATACAGAAAACATACAGTGAGAAAAGACAGAATAGTGCACTTAAACAAATAGGAAAATACAGGGTAATGCATCAAATCATTACTACCTGAGAGAGAGAGGAAATAGTGATTAAGTAAAGATACATCACCACTTGCATCCAGATCTGCCATCACTGGGGAGCCCCGGTTACAGCGAGGGTTTGGAGACCCTGTCCCAGCAAATGGGAAATCCTACACAGTACCAGTGAGACTTCCAAAGTCACTGTGAGTGGGCCCAGCCTTATATATCCCAAAATCATCAAGCCACAATAGCTGACACCTTTGTTAAGCGGAAATACCTGGTTCTCCTATAATGGTTAGATTCTCCCAGACCCCGGCCAGGGCTCAAGGGAGAAACTAAGGGAGTTTCACAGCTTATCTAATTGATTTATGGGCAAAGTCTCACACCAGGTCACAGGGCCAGACAGCTGTCTCTGTGGCCCTGTTATCTTACCTACACACAAGGAAAGATAAGGATACATATATATGTATATATTTAGCATAAACATATTTAGTACAATACCTACTAGTACAATGTTTGTCAGCTATAAAATATACAGGATTCATCTATAGGTCACCTCTGGCTTGGGTCACTTGTCCAAGCCTTAGTACTTCCCTCCCTCAAGCTATACAGCAGTCTGTGGAGAGAAGGACTGCTAACAGCAGTGAATCAGAATGCTAATGTGCTCCTTTAAGGAGACTGGCTTTTGCCCTCCTGATTGATCCAAAATTGTTACAAAAAGCCATCATCTCCTAACGGCCTGACACACCTGTGCCTGGGGTGTGGTCAAATGGGAACAATAACAGAGTTGCACTTCATCAAGTTCTTGTGTAACTGCTGGAAGATATCAGAATACTTCATTGTTTGAGCTGGGTGTGAGCAAAGTGATCTGACAAAAGTCAACTATCTTGGACCCTATAAATTACAACCACAAGGGAAACCTCTTGAACTGTCCTGGATCATAGTGGATCTGTGACCAGCATCTCTCCTGATCTGGGACCCCTCTCAGGTATCAAAACCCTTGTCATCTGCTGTCAGAGCTGGTGGAAAGCTAGTGCAAAGTCAACCCACTCGTCTCAATTATCATCCACAGAGGAATGCTAAGACATTGTGTGTATTTAGTCTTAACTAGAGAGGAGGGAAATTTTACTTAGAGCTCTCACTCTTTCTCTCTTACTGGTGTGGGTGGGTACATACTTCATTCTACTGGATCCAGTACGTCTGTCTGTGTTTGTATGTTTTCTGTTTATATATGCACATGTACACATGTATAGATGTAAGATACCATAAAGTAAGTCAGTGTGAATCTCATAATCTTAGAATATGTAGATAAGTCACTATTTTTATAACATTTCCTGAATTATTTTGTAATGTTCAAGTGCTGCTAGCTATTAATAAATCTAGATTTCCTGTTAAATCATTACTGTGTTAATACTTGCATCTGCGACAGCATAGTGCCGCTGAACTCCCATAGTATGTAACTTGGCTGCTTCTTGTAGTTTATGTTTCCCAAATACTTAGACTGAGATTGTAAATAGATCACTTAGGGGCAAAAACTAATAGCAGTCTCCTATATTTTGAGGCTTAAGGTAAACTTTTGTTTCATACTCATTTTGCATGTTGGACATGAATGATTAATTTAAGAATAAACAGTATCAAAAGGAAAAAAAAATATCAAGGAGAAAAAGTTATTTATATATGTTTTTATTACCTTCAGCACTGATTCATAACACAATTCAGAGATTAATAAGGATCTTACATATTTAAAAGAAAAAATGCTGGAAATTAATCCCATCCAATTAAAGTTCATGTTTATGGAAAAGGTATGTTTTTTCCTGGTCTTAAAATTGTAGTTAATTTCTGCTAAATTTTTACTGAATTAAGAAAAAGAAAAAAGAAATTATAATAGAGGTAAAATTTTTGTATAACTAATGAAGGTGAATTAGAGTTGGATGGAGTTATCTTCACTAATATCTCTACATTTTAGATTAATATGGGTAATTCCAGGTTTTAAATTATAAAGGTTTTTGAAATAAAGAGACAGCAAATACTATTTTATAGTACACAATTTAAAATGAAATACAGTAACTACCTTTTCTTATAATTGAGCTCTAATGAAAAAGAGTATTTTCTTTTATGAGATCTAAAAAGAATCATAGAATCACAGAATCATCTATGTTGGAGACCTTTAAGATCATCTAGTCCAACCATTAACCTCACACTGACTGTTCCCAATTACACTACACCCCTCAATGCTATGTCAACCTGACTCTTATACACCACCAGGATGGGCACTCCACCACCTCCCTGAGCAGCCCATTCCAACACCTAACAACTTGTTCTGTAAATAAATGCTTCCTAATACCTAGTCTAAACCTTCCCCGGTTCAGTTTGAGGCCATTACTTCTTGTTACATCACTTGTTACTTGGTTAAAGAGACTCATCCCCAGCTCTCTGAAACCTCCTTTCAGGGAGCTGTAGAGGGCGATGAGGTCTCCCCTCAGCCTCCTCTTCTCCAGACTAAACACCCCTAGTTTCCTCAGCTGCTCCCTGTACGACCTGTGCTCCAGACCCTGCACAAGCTTCGTTGCCCTTCTCTGGACATGCTCGAGTCATTCAATGTCCTTTTTGTAGTGAGGGGCCCAAAACTGAACACAGGAATCAAGGTGCAGCCTCATCAGTGCCGAGTACAGGGGTCAGATCCCTTCCCTGTCCCTGCTGGCCACACTATTGCTGACACAAGCCAGGATGCCATTGGCCTTCTTGGCCCCCTGGGCACACTGCTGGCTCCTGTAAGCCAGCTGTCGATCAACACCCCCAGGTCCCTCTCTGACTGGCAGCTCTTCAGCCACTCCTCCACAAGCCTGTAGCGCTGCTGGGGGTTGTTGTGGCCCAAGGGCAGCCCCCGGCATTTGGCCTTATGGAAACTCCTCCAGTTGGCCTCAGCCCATGGCTCCAGCCTGTCCAGGTCTCTCTGCAGAGCCTCCCTACCCTCGAGCAGATCAACACTCCCACCCAACATGGGGTCATCTGCAAACTGTGCAGGGTGCACTAGATACCCTCATCTAGATCATCAATGAAGCTGTTAAAAAGGAGTGGCCCCAAAACCGAGCCCTGGGGGACACCACTCCTGACTGGCCACCAACTGGATTTAACTCCGTTCACCACAACTCTTTGGGCCCGACCATCCAGCCAGTTTTTTCACTCAGCAAAGCTTGTGCCCATCCAAGCCTTGAGCAGCCAGTTTTGTCAGGAGAATATTGTGGGAAACGGTGTCAGAGGCCTTAATAAAGTCAAGGTAGACAACATCCACAGCCTTTTCCTCATAGAATAAGTAGGTCACCCTGTCATAGAAGGAGATCAGATTTGTCAAGCAGAACCTGCCTTTCATAAACCCATGCTGACTGGGCCTGAGCATCTGGTTGTCCCACATGCATTGTATGATGGTACTCAGGATGAGCTTCTCCATCAGCTTCCCAGGCACCGAAGTCAAGATGATAGCCCTGTAATCTCCTAGATCATCCTTCCAACCCTTTGTATATATGGGTATCACATCGGACAATTTCCAATCTGACAGGACCTCCCTGGTCAGCCAGGACTACGGGTAAATGATGGAAAGCAGCTTGGTGAGCACCCCAGCCAGCTCCTTCATCACCCTCGGGTGTATCCCATCTGGTCCCATAGACTTGTGTATGTCTATGTGATGCGGTAGGTCACTGGCTATGTCCTGCTGGATTGTGGGGGGGTCATTATCCCAGTCTCTGTCTTCTGGCTGAAGAGGCTGGATTCCCTCAGTACATCTAGTTTCTTTATTAAATATTCACTCCCAGAAGCTTTTAAGCACCTCTTAACGTCCACTTGATGGACATGTGATGGTTCATTTACTACGATCTCCAAAGTACAAAAGTAAGGTGACCAACACCAATTGCATCAATCAAAGAGTGAAAATGTATTGTGTTGCCGGTCAAGTGGCACATAATAGGGATGGGTGAAAGAAAGTGGAAAAGTAAATTTAGGTTTAAAAAAAGAGAAAGAGAGGTTATAGATATTACCACTGATTTCAAGATGTCCTAACAGTCCCTGCTCTGTCTGTTGTCATGATTCTTTGATGGGAAAGCTTCAAATATTCATTGCCAAGAAGTCATCTTTTATGCTAATTAGTAATACACCTTGCTCCTCCTTCGTCTCCGACATCTCTGCCCTTCTCAAAATTTAATTATCATATCTCTGCCTTTCTCGAGCAAGGCTACCATGCTTCCTGAGGGGTGAGTGTCCGAGGCGTGGTCAGTCTTAGAGTCAGGTAGTCTTCAACCAGGAGGTGTGTTTTGATATTATAATGAAATAAAGTCAATGATTTCTTCATTGAAGCTATGACAACAGTTGTGATCCATATTTTTTTGAAAGAACCTATGCAGTTATCTCTAACAGGTAGAGCTAGTCTCAGGTACCGAAGAATAACAGTGCACTCTTTGTACCATACAGTTCTGTATTCAGGAGCCTCTGCACAGCATTCCACTATTGGTTTCAGCAACTGTGTTTCAAAGAGGCCATTGCCAGGTACCTTGCTGTAGGAGGAAGAGGACAAAAGAAAAAGAGGAAGAAAGAAGAAGAGGAAGAAGAAGAAAGAAGAAGAAGAAGAAGAAGAAGAAGAAGAAGAAGAAGAAGAAGAAGAAGGAG
>NW_020799101.1:46292073-46318949 GCF_003259725.1 Athene cunicularia
TCTTGCTAATTCATCAGCAAGACTAGTTATTCCATTTCCCTGATGATCCCCCATCTACTTGATGAGAAGCTACCCATCCCACAGCAAAGTTCCCTTGGCTAGCAATGCTTAAGTGTTCTTGCCACTTGTCCTTTTGCCACACTGGAATTCTGTTAACCTCTCTTTCATTTTGCTCCCAGAAAGGAAGCCATTCAGTACATCCTTTAAAACCTGCATAGGAATCAGTGTAAACATGGACAGGGAAGGTGGTTTTTGCTTCACAGTGGAAAATGCTCCCTATGCAAATAATTCTCCTACCTGGGCACTCCCTTCTCCCTCTGTTATTATCTGTTCATTTGTTGTAGAGTGGAGAGCTACTGCCCAGTATTTCCACGCTTTCCCATTTTTGCTTTGCAGAAGCGTTGGTAAACCAATCATTCACTGACTGATTGTGGGAAAGCAGAGGGGCCACCTGAATGGGTGCGGTAGGTTTGTCGTGACTGCCATCCAGGCTTTCAGTTTCTTGGATAGCTACGTGGTTTAAAGTTCCTTCAGTCACTGAGAAAAGGTTACAATAGTGTTCAAACCGGGTATGCGATTTTTGTACCAATGCTCTGTGGGCCACCTCATCAGGAGAGACATGATTGGTTGCTGATGTGTAATTTTTTCCACTTCTGTGTGATCCAGGGTAATCACAAACAAACCTTTCTCCCATGCAGTATATCTCTTCTTGGCATCCTTAAAGCTGTGGAGTAAAATCCCACAGAGCAGGTTGGACTCTCAGGGCCACTTTGCCAAATATGTACTGACCAATATGTACTGACCAGATGGTTGTGGCAAACCCCCATTCTACCCAAAAAGAGTCTGCAGTGTGGATAGGACCAAGAGCCTGGTGATCTGTTGCTTCAAAAATTAACAATCTCATTTCTTCTTCCTGAGAAGCAGTTCATTCCCATTTGGGCCTTTTCTCAGCAAATCGCAAAGAGGTCTGGCAATGATAGACAAGTCCAGGATGTGTTTTCTCCAGAACACCAATAACGCTAAAACATGCTGCAAATCCTTTTTTGATTCAGGCATTTTAATTGATCTAGGGAAGTGAGGGTGTTCAGGGTGATACATGTCATTCCCCCTTTCTAACCAAATTCCCCCAAACTTCTCTTGTGAGGGCCTTTGGACCTTTTCTGGGGGAATTTCCAAACCCAAGTTCTCCAAATGAGAGACTATATTCTGTTGGGTTGCCCTCACCTCCTCTTCTTTATCTCCCCCACAAGAATATCCTCAATGTACTGACAGACAGCTATGCCTTTAGCTTTTGGTAGTTTCTCCTGCTCTTGAGCTAAAGCATGATGAGCTACTGAAGGGGAATGTTTGTATCCCTGTGACAGACAGGTGAAGGTAAATAGTTGTCCCTCCCACATAAAAGCAAATCAATCTCTGCCTTTTGGTTGCAAAGGTATAATGAAAAGCATATCTTTAACATCTGTGGTTGCCATAATCAGATGAGCTTTCTCTTGAATTGCAATTACCAGTTTGACCATATCAGGGACTGCAGCAGTTAGAGAGTCTGTGTTAGCATTCAGACTCCAAAAATCCACTGTGAGTCTCCACTTCCCACCAGGTTTTCTCACTGGCCACACCAGAGAGTTAAAAGGAGAATAGGTATTTATCACCCCTCCTTGCACCTGCATTTCCTGCATAACCGGTTTGATACCTTTCTTCACCCCCAGGGGGAGGGGATATTGTTAAACATCAGTTACTTTGCTAAACGGCAGAAGGGATACAGTTTGAAGTAGCCTGGTACTGCGGTGTCCTGAAAGTCCACACCAATCCTTCTGAATCATCCTGCCCCCTTTCTTTAAAGGGCAACCATTCCTAACAAGTTAGTTGGAATGTCCCCAACTACCATGATAATAGTGATCATGCCTTCCTCTCCTGACAGTCAGCTTTACTGGAGCAAATTTCATAACCTCTGTCATCCCTGAAGCATTCAGGACACAAATGCTTCGCTCAGAGGGAATCACTCCACACCTCTGTGCATCTTCCTCAGTCACGGCAGAGATCTGTGCACCGGTATCAGTTAAAAAGGTTACGAGTGCACGCTTAGAACCTGCAATAGCTGTAGTCGCTAAGTCTCCTCTATTAGATTGAGTGAGCTGTTGGATATAAATCCATCTTCCACTCCCATGCCCACTACTAGGGAATGGAGGTTCTAGTCTTCCTGCCCACTTTTCCTGTCGACCGTGTTCTCTGCAGGGTGGAGTGGGTGCACATGGGTGTGACAGGAAAGATTTCTCTATTCTTCTGTGAGTGCTGTGGGTGTTGTTTCAGACCATATCACTTTAACACCAACTTGCTCGGTTTATCGATGATTAAACTATCCATTATATCCCTGGGAACTCCTTTTCTAATTTCCAAAGCCCACCATTGCTGTCAAGTCATGGGCTATCCTCCTCACTCTAGGACAGGAGTGGTAAGCAACAGCAGTGTGTTCAGTGGGAGCAGCTACAGTGTTACTAGCAAAAAGGGGGTAGATCTTTAACTCCTACTTGATGGAATCCTCTTGATTTCTTCTCCAGAGTTTTCACAGGACCATATTTTCTACTAAAACCTATCAGTTCCTGTGCTCCTTCTCCTGACGTCCACATTCTTTAATGAGTTGAGTGGGAGGGAGTTGAGCTATGATTAAAAGGTGAATCTGTGTAAGCATTAATTTCATATCTCTTGCTTTTCAGAAAGCTCTCCAGCTTTTCTGCAGGGCCTAAAGATGCGATGGCCCTTTGGAGATCAATCCCCATAGATTTAAGTGACTCATCAAAAAAGTAATGATTTCAGGATCTATCGGCAGCATTGTTGGAGATAAGCATCCGTGATCTAACTTCCTTTCATGTATCATTTGCAGGGAGGCTGCTTTGTGTCCACTTTCTAAAAACTGATCAGCTGTGCCAGTGATTGCCAGGGGATCCCCTCTGTCCAAAGGGTTCAACTCTCTGGCCCAAGAAGCAGTCCGCTAGGTCAGGGACCATGGGACATGTCTATCCCCTGTTGTTAAAAAGACACCACGACCCTGTAACCACTTGCTTCTTTTTCACTTAATTGAATTCGGTCCCCCTGGTTAAGGATACTCGCCACACATACTCCGGTTTGGATTCTTCAGGAAGGTGCCCATATTCTCTTTTCACTTTGGCCAATTCATTGGGAGCATATGGGATCTCTTTAGTTGGAATATCAGGGTCATTATCCTCATGATTTATATAAGCATATTCTTCTTTAACCAATGGTCTCACTTGGAGCTTTTCCCTGAAGTGTTGCCTCCCTTCTGTGGATACATCAGGCTTATTTGCCAAATAGTCAATTCCTTCATCTTCATTTCTACCTCACCCAGTGATTCATCAGTCTTTGAATATTCCTCCCTTAACGTATCTTTTAACAGGTTATTTTCTTCCTCTATATCTTCATTTTCCTCTATCTGCTGTTTTAACAAGCTAACTGCTTTCTTTTTCTGATCTAACTGTTCTTCTTTCTCTGCTAACTGCTATTCCAGGTAGGAGGTTGTTTTCTGCAAAAGCTTCACCAATTTTTCAAGCTTTTCTATGATTTGCTTTACATGACTACACCTCTTAAAGTGGTCTTCAATGGCTGTGACTAGGCTGTCTCCTAGAACTACACAGATTATTGCTTTCCCTTTACCTGACTGTATTTTAGCCTCATTCTGTAAAGATATCACTCGGTCTGTTACATTCTGCAAATATGTCCAATTATCTTGAGCTCAGTCTTCCCTGGGTGGGGAGGGTTGAGCTCCATACTTTGCCAGAAGTCCATAGAACAACTTAAGATTTTTCACTGATGGAGAGTCTTGATAATCATCCTTTTTAGTTATTTTTCTTACAAGGGGACCAAATTCACTCTGGGGAGGCTGAACTTAGTTACACACACATGCATCCACTGCGGTGTCACGCTTTCTTCCCTGTGTGACTGAAGGGACCAAAATCTACCACGAGGAGTTGAAACTTAGTTACACACAAGTGCAGACTTTCTCTGCTTGTCCCTTCAACTTCCACGGGTAGTCAACATCATCTATTTGAGGGCAGTTCCCCCTTTTTCACTAAGAGATCCTTGTGCTTGATCCCAACAGAGTCCTCAATTTGAGATTGGGTGCAATACACCTAGATGTGTATGGTGTGTGGGAATCTTGAATCGCCCCCCTTGCTTTCTGGACACCTCTCACCTTTTGGTGTAGGGCCAGGTGTGGCTGGAATGAAAAGTTCTTCCCCTGTTACAGACCACACACAACCTGCATCCCCCTGTCTTTCAGGATCCTGCCTCTGATGTCAGTTTAATGTCGCTGTCCACTCAGTGGACTCATGATGGTTCATTTACTACAATCTCAAAAGTGCAAAATTAAGGCAACATACAACAAAGGGGATTGCATCAATCAAAGAGTGAAACTTTATTGTGTTGTCCATGAAGTGGTACATGACAGTTAGAGATGGGGGAAAGAAAGGGCAAAAGTGAAGTTAAGCTTACAAAGAAGAGAAAGAGAGGCTATAGCTACCACCACTGATCTCAAGATGTCCTAATGGTCCTGGACCCAGCCAGCACTCCATCGTCCGTTGTCATGATTCTTGGTGGGGAAGCTTCAAATTTTCATTGCCAAGAAGTCATCTTTTATGCTTAGTAATGCACCCTGCTCCTTCTCTGCCTCAGAGATCTCTGTCTTTCTAAAATTAAATTTTCAGATCTCTGCCTTTCTCAAGCAAGGCTACTAAATATGTGCAGAGGCAAATGTCTGAGGCATGGTCAGTCTTAGAATCAGGTAGCCTTCAACCAGGAGGTGTGTTTTGATATTATAATGAAACAAAGTTCGTCTAAAGTTAATGATTTCTTCATTGAAGCTATGACAACAGTTGTGATCCATATTTTTTGAAAGAACCTATGCAGTTATCTCTAACAGGTCCAGCTAGTCTCAGGTACCGAAGAATAACAGTGCACTCTTTGTACCACACAGTTCTGTATTCAGGAGCTTCTGCACAGCATTCCACTATTGGGATGGGCAACTGTGTTCCAAGCAGGCCATTGTCCATGTCCCTGATGATGATGTTGAGACAATCTTCTGACCAACTCTTACAGTACCTCAGCCTTTTCCTCATTACTTGTTGCCATGTTTCCTCCTGTGTCTAGCAGAGAATGAAGGCTCTCCCTGGTCTTTCTTTTACTGTTGACTCAAGAAGGTCAGTGTTGATTGTGGTATAATTCAGTACAACAGTGCAGTCCGACATCTCCTACTACATTGTTTGACACTGATAGTGCTATTCTTGAGGTTTACACAACATCAGGTGTTCCAAAGCCTTCAACAGAGATATGTTATTTAGAAAAAAAAAAAAATCATGTATAAAAGGATAATGGGTTACAATATGTCTTCTAGCTATTTATTAAAGTTGAATCTTAAAGCCTACACAACTGATTTCAACATAACAGCTAAAGGATGTAGCTGCCTTTTCTGTGTTTATTCTGGTGGACCTAAGCACTTTCTTTGGAGATGCCAAAAAAATGACATTGTAAGATCATATGGAATACTCTAAGAATAGTAATTTGATATTTGATTTTTAAATTCTGATATTGATGTCACATCTATTGAGCAAAATGTGATGGCTGATACAATAAAAAAAAAAAAACCCACATTTTTAAACAGAAGAAGTTTGTTCTCTGTTAGACATCATGACGTTCAGAGAAGTTCTACACCTAGCCATAGCAAGATATACACACCAAGCTACAGTTTGGTCCATTGTGTTAAACCATATTAGCCTACAAAATGAAAATAAACCATTATACAGAAATCATTGATGCAATAAATAATTCACAAAATGTTTCATGTCCCAGAGTCCATGCTGACTTTTAATATCAGTTCTTAACTGTCTGGAGTTTATACTTCTGCATTAAAACCTTATAGTACCCTGTTATCACACTGAGTTTCTTTGATATTTATAAATACATGAAGGCCTTCTTTCTCTTTCTGTTTCAGTAGAATTAATTGGATTAAATCAAGTTAATGATCTTAATATAGACTAATTAATGTAGACAAACCACTAAAGAAAGCAGTAATCTTCCTCTAAATGATCACAGTGGCAACAGAACCACTCTTTCAAAAGGACCCTTTTCTGTTCAGTCTTGAGTTCTAGCCAGAGATACAATATAAGTTAATTAGCAAGAGAGATCATTTAAGTGCTGTTATTAAGGACACTATGACTGATGGAGTTAGAAGCTGGTAATGTGCTTCCCCTTTGGCTGCTCAGTGAACATCAGCAAGATCAATATCACATCTGCATTACACGCACTTCTGACAGTAGCCATGTGAAAAAAAAAAAAAAAAGCCCCACTTATCTGTAAATTAATATGGTTGCTGAGTTTCTGTTGTTTACAGTATTACACAATCTTCCCTCCTACCCTGAAAAAAAAAGAAAAAAAGAAAAAAAGAAAAAAAAGAAGAAAAAAAAAAAGAACAACCTCCAAACCCAAAACCTGTATTTCCTGTAAAATAGTGATCTTTCACTCTGTCTCCTGTGTTTTCAGTTGGAGTTAACCTGCTCTTGTCACATCGTCATATTGCAGAAGGAAGACTTTATTTCACTGCAGCAAATGTAACATCATGATTGTACTGGAAAATTCAAGAAATGTCATCATGACATCTTTGTGAGCTCTTATAATTGCCTTCAGTACATATACTTTCCTGGTTTAGCCTGTGGTAAAAAAGCCAGATGTGTTGAAGATATGCAGAGTTATGAAAACACCGTACTGTTGCTACAGGTCTGAATTGTTGAACTACAGTGAGTGGCAGGAGCTCCCCCTACCACCACCATCTGCAGGGCTAGGGCTTTTAGCATGACAGCTGCTGGCACTTTCATGCCTCTGGCAGCACACTGTAGGTGCTGTCGCATATGCACCCTGGCAGACTTCAGACCACCACACACCCTGCTCTGTGGCAGTATAAGGGAGACAGAACCCCTGGTCAACAAACGAAGCCCTCGGCCAATGAAACACCTCAGTTGAAATAAGTTGCTGGAACGTTGGTCATATAGGACTCCATATCACCAATATGACTACATATGACCGATATGACCACAGTTCACATCCAATCAGGCTATAAAATGGGGCCCCCACCAGTGACACCCTTCGGGTGTTTCTCCTTGGAGCAGTGGGTCTGTGATTGGAACCTTCCCCTTGGGCCTGGGACACCACCCAAAGAATCTCTAGGTTTGAGTGCCCTCACTCCCCCACGCTTTGATGAGTGACTACTTCTGGATATCCTTGAGCAAGCCCCCACCCCTTTGGGTGAGGGATTACATCTTCCGGGTACTCTTGAATGAGAGATTTCCTCTTTAGTGAGTGTGGTCACCCTTTGGAGTCATCATTCTTATGTGTCAGCATACTTCTGTGTCGTTCAGTAACAACTTCCCAAGCTGGAACATAAAATATATAGTTAGTTAAATGCTCTTGGAGTGTTGTATTGATTATCCCTGTTGTCTCATTGGTTTTGGCTGTTTGGATTTGGTTACAAATAAAAGTTTGTTCAGGTTTTTATCTGTGTGAAGCCACTGGTATATCTCCGTAACAGTGAGTCAGAGAGTATCTCCTTGTTTTTCCATCTCTGCAAAGGCTAACTGATGAACATTGTTTTGTGTGGAAAATATTTCAACAACTCAGTTTGTAAAGACAGGTTGAAATCCTCAAGCATCTGTACATAGCTACACTACTTTATTCAGCTGGTTAAACAGCACATATATTTTCCTTTTAGGGATATGATCAACTATTCACCAGGTCTGCCTATTTGAACAGTATTGCATGAAGAGATATGAAGGGATGAAAAGCACTTGCCATGAAAAAGGATTTATTTTCTTATATTGAGTATCTCAAAAGGATATAGTAAGCCTCATTTCTAATATGATGAATTACTCTTCTTCATGTGACAACATGGCTGGTTTAGGACCCACCTTTTAACATTACACTCCCTTAAACTGGCTTAAAATTGTTCTGCTGTTACTTTGATCTCTATGGGATATTTATTTTGATCTGGTAAGCTCCTCAATTCCTAGCAAAACAATTAGAAATAAAAAGAATGGATTATGAAGTTATAAAATGTAGCATTAATCAGATTCTAAATATGATCTGGAAGGAAATTTCTGGTGTAAGATTTACTTATTAAAGTTGAATATTTTTAAAAGTGAGCTTCTTAAATAACATAAAAATCTCCTAAGTAAAATTAAAAGATTCAGATTTTGTGCATTATTTGAAAGTTTATTAAAAATGCATCTGAGTTAATTTATAAGGGTTCAGTGACCCAACACTAAATGGCGTCTCATAAAATGTGATGTGCCCTCTGGAAATGTTAGCTCCAGACTGTGGTTTGAAGATTGTGCAAAGTGTCTGTCCCTGAATTTTGAAAATCTCTGTGCAAAGCTGCCTTTATGAAGATCCATCAGTTGGCTAAAGCTGTTTCTTGTGTCTCTCCTCATTAGAATGTTACAGAAAAGACACATGTTTTCAACATTATATGTTCTACATTAAGAATGCACCTGACAGTTCTCTGTCTTACTAGACTTTATTAAATTAGCCTTAATTTTATTAAAAAAAAAAAAAAAAGGAAAAAAGCTCCTTTAAAATGTTTGTTTTCACCTACCAATACATTAAAGAAATGAGCATATTTGTTTCCCAAATCAGAAGACATCTATAGTTATTTGAAATGTCAGTGAGTAATGAAGGCAGCTATGTATGTTAGCCTGTAGAGAATGTTATTTAACTGCTTATATTTCCTAAGTGTTTTACTTGGCAGGTTCACTATCTATATATCTAATTATTAGCAGGTTGCTGCAGTCAGTTGGTAATAGCAATTTTCTTCCAAACCCTACCAAATAGTTAAGGTTTCTAATCTGGACAGATCTTCCAGGTAGCAGGTATTTATTCACTAAATTTTGTCCAGAAATCAGAGATTTCACTGCTGGCCTTTTAAAAGTTACTTTAGAAATGAGCTTTTGTTCTTTCTGGAAAGTCTTTCGTGTAACAGAGTGATTTACATTCATTATGCAAGTGACTAAATGTTACATTTGAGTAGGAAATTTGTATTGCACAAATACTTCTCTTTTTTTCATTGCATTTTAAAAACAAATAATCTAAGTCCTTCTATTCTAATGGTACTATACATATTAGTGACAACAGACTTCTATTAATACTATTACATATTTCTCAAATATTTTGAAGTATTTGGACAAAATGGACTCTAATCCTCATGGCAGTTTCAGGGGTAGGTAAAGTAATATAGTCTGAATATTTAAATGGAGAAGTGAATCATGAAATGTCTAACAGTATTGGTTTTAGAGGTCACGGAGCAACCTGTTAAAACAGATTTTTTTTCAAAGTTTCGATGAACAATCCAGTGTAATTAAAGTTCAAATTATTTTCCCTCCTCTCTTCCTAAGGATTCCTGAACTATGGTAAGTCGTTTGAACTATTTGGAAATAATTTTATTCTGCAACATTATTGTTTCTATAGTACTACTTATACACTGGTTTGGATGCTAGTACTACACTAGAAATCATGACACACTAGAGATGCAAGCACCCTGCAGTGAGAAAATATATGGTTGGTTAAAATAGGTATCTATCTCATTAATTTTACCAAAATTGTTGTGAGAGATATATTGCAGTTGAGTATGTGATTGTAGAATGCATGGTTCAGTCAACGTCTCTGATCCACACATACTCCAGAAGGGACCTAAGATTATCTGTGCTCTCTTTCTTTATGGTGTTAGCTCTAGCATTTTAAATGGTAGTTTAGAGGGTATGAGTGCCTTTCTTCCTGAGATCATAATGAATCAGCATGTCCCCATGCAAAACACCACCTGTTCTAGAACCCTTAAGATGCTCATGGAGCCACCATTCTTGTGCCAACCTGTCCATGGTCCAGCATCCTGAAAAATCCGCAGAGGGTGAATCATCCAGTCTACCTGGAATTTTCAGAAATAGAATTAAAAATGACACTGAAACTTCTGCTAGGCAACCTCATTCTACCACTAGCTTTATTTCCATAAGAAATAGATTAATTAATATGATAATTATCAGAGCTGATCAGGATTAACTTTGTGGGTTTATTAGAAGAATTCAACTTGTTGAAAAGAAACTTTGCATGGGAATTTGTCACTTGTCCTGGTTCAGCTAGGATAGGGTTAAGTTTCCCCAGCAGAGAAGGGGAAAGGGATCTCCAGTCGAGTTATTCATACCATGCTGACATCAGGTCTGAGTGCAGGAACTTTTTTCCTTGGCGGCTTTGGTGGCGGGGAGCACACAGTGGGCTTCTTCCGTAACCATTTACAGTATTTCTCTGTATAGCTTTTGTCTTGCTTACTGTTATTGCTGTTTATTGTTACTATTGCTACTGTTGTTAAGATTGTTTATCACATTGTTGTATTAAATTTCTTCTTATTTTAACCCGGGGTTTGTGCCTCACTTCCAGCCCGACTGGCTGAGGGTGGGGGAGGGGCAACAGCAACGTGGTCTCTGGTCCCGGCAGGGCCTAAACCAACACAGCTTTTTTGGTGCCCAATGTGGGGGCCACAAATTGGGTTGAAATCAGAATCAAAAAGGGACAGACCCTGAACAGACTGTGTTAGAACAATCTGCTGGGTGTAATTTATCTGTTTGTATTTCTACTGTGTAATAATGTTTGCAATGCTTGCGTGGTGGGGCTGGATTAATCCTTATATCCAGTGTATGATCCCAGTGCTGGTGTTTGTTATCGGTAGAAAATGTATAAAGGGTCTTATGTTGTTATACAGGCTACTGACTGCTTATAACACTTCTATATCCCTGTTGGTGGGGACAGAGTGGTACCTCTTTGCTGCCTGGGCTTTTGTTAGGGGTCTCACCCCCTCTATGGGTCAGCCAGGGGAAGAGATCCTCTCAGCTTTGGGGAGTTTCAATTAGCCTTGGGTCTTTCAGGCCAGTGTGTTTGTGGAACAATGCTTTCTGGGTGTCTGATCTTGTTTTGGACCATGCGGCATTTCTCTAACAATAGCAGTACATGGAATCCTGCCCCGAGGTCAGAAAACAGTGAGTGGCAAGGGGTGTGGGAAACGATGGGCAAAGGCCTGATTCCGTAGTCACCTCCAATGCTTTGGAATTTCACTCCCGAACAAATGAAGAGCCCTGATACGCTGATGGAGTGCTTAGGTAGGGTGTACTACCAATCTGTCAAAACCCAGGAGACACAAATCACTGCAAGGTGTTGAGGACTTGCCCATGCCTACTATATCCACTTTAATACCACACACTGCCCTCAAGGGGGAGAATATTCTACAGAACCTGGAAGTGAACTTAATGGTACATTATCTGGGCCGGGGGAACAGGAAGAACCAGTCTCAGTCACCTCCACCTGCACAGCGACTGAGTCAGACAGCCAGTCAGAGACGGTATCAGTCACCCCGATACAGAAAACAAAATATGAAAGTCAGTTCACAGAGTGAGGGATGAGGAAGAGCCAGGCCATGCACGGGAACAGGATGAAGGGCCACTGGTGATAGTCCGATCTCTATCCCCGAATGAGCTGGGAGATATGCAGAGAGATTTTGGCCTCCTGAGAGGCGAGCAGATTTGCACCTGGCTGCTCCGATGCTGGGACAATGGAGCCAGTGCTTTTGAGATGGAGGGGAGAGAGGCCAAGCAGCTGGGATCTTTGGCCAAGGATGCTGGCACTGATAGGGAAAGAGGGAAGCAGACTCAAACCCTCAGTGACTCCTGATCAGTGTCAGGGAGAGGCACCCCTACAAGGATGATATCCTGTGTCAGCTAGGCAAATGGACCAGCATTGAGAAAGGCATCCAGAACCTCAGGGAACTGGCTGTGTTTGATATGATTTATGGTGATCTGAATGATGAGCAGTCACCCATGGACCCAGATCAGGCCCCTTGCACACACCTGATATAGCGAAAGTTCCTGAAGAGTGCACCAGAAGCACACTCGAAAGCATTGGTAACAGTGTCCTGGTGGACAGACACCCACACTCTAACAGTGAATGGAGTGGTTGGCAAGCTCCGGCACTATGAGGGAAATCTCCCTTCATCTCAACATTGCTGGGTCTCAGCTGTGGAGGAACTGCCTAATGAGGGACCAGAAAGTGGAAGAGTACATACATACATTCCACCTGCATGGGCTAATGGAATTAGAAGTAAATATTTCCCCACCCAAGAGAAAGGCAGCAGAAGGCACACACTATAGGCCACCCTGTGGTTTTTCTTCAATGACCATGGAGAAAACATGAGGAGGTGGGATGGACAGCCCACTGCAGCCCTAGCTGCACAAGTAGAGCAGCTGAAAGGGAAGACCTTCACAAAAGGGGAGTCCTCCAAGAAGAGCGCAGCTCCAGTGTCCAGTCAGAAATCCCCCAGACAGAATAGAATGGCCAACACTATGTCTGACGCTCTTGAGGGGACCAGTAAATCATTCTTGCAAGAAGTGAGTGATGCTGAGCAGGATTAGAGGGGCCCTGTCTCCTGCCAGGTGGAGGAAAGGGATAATTGGATTTACTGGATAGTGTGGATCCGATGGCCTGGCACATCAGACCCACAAGAGTATAAGGCTTTGGTGGACACTGGCGCACAGTGCATCCTGATGCCATCGAGCTACATTGCGGTTGAATCCATCTGCATCTCCAGAGTGACAGAGGGATCCCAACAGCTGACCCTACTGGAAGCTGAAGTGAGCCTGACTGGGAAGAACTGGCATAAGCATCCCATTGTGACTGGCCCAGATGCCCCATGCATCCTGGGCATAGACTATGTCAGGAGAGGGTACTTCAAAGACACAAAAGGGTACCGGTGGGCTTTTGGTGTAGTTTCCCTAGAGGAGGTTGAACAGTTGTCCACCTTACCCAGCCTCTCAGAGGATCCCTCAGTGGTGGGGCAGCTTCAGGTTGAGGAGCAGCGAGTACCTATTGCTACCAGGATGGTGCATCAGCGGCAGTACTGCACCAACCATGATTCCCTGGTCCCCATCCATCAGCTGATCCGTCAACTAGAAAGCCAGAAGGTGATCAGCAAAACTCATTCACCCTTTAACAGCCCTATATGGCCAGTGAGAAAGCCTAATGGAGAATGGAATCTAACTGTGGAATGCCATGGCCTGAATGAAGTTACGCCAGCAAGGAGTGCTGCAGTGCCGGATATGCTAAAGCTCCAGTAGGAACTGGAGTCAAAGGCAGCCAAGTGGTACACCACAACTGACATTGCTAACACGTTCGTCTCCATTCCGATAGCGCCAGAGTGCAGGCCACAGTTTGCGTTCCCTTGGAGAAGCATCCAGTACACCTGTAATTGATTGCCCCAGGGGTGGAAACACAGCTCCACCATTTGCCATGGACTGGTCCATACTGCACTGGAGAAAGGTGGGGCTCCAGAACACCTGCAGTACATTGATGACATCATTGTATGGGGGGACACAGCTGAGGAAGTCTTTGAGAAAATGAAAAAGATAACTGAAATCCTCCTGAAGGCTGGCTTTGCCATTAAGCAAAAGAAAGTTAAGGGGCCTGCAAGGGAAATTCATTTCCTAGGAATAAAATGGCAAGATGGGAATCGCCACATCCCAATAGAGGTAATAAACAAGATAACAGCCATGGCCCCACCAACCACTAAAATGGAGACAGACTATACTGGGAGCTGTGGGGTTCTGGAGGATGTACATCCCGAACTACAGCCTGATTGTGAGCCCTCTCTACCACGTAACCCGTGAGAAGAACCATTTTGAATGATGCGCTGAACAACAACAATCCTTTGAACAAATTATGCGGGAGACTGCCCAAGCAATAGCCCTTGGGCCAGTCCGGGAGGTTAAGAACATGCTCTACACTGCAGCCGGGGAGAATGGCCCTACCTGGAGCATCTGGCAGGGAGCACCTGGGGAAACCCGAGGCCGACCTCCAGGCTTTTGGAACTGGGGATACAAAGGCTCTGAAGCTAATTATACACCAACGGAGAAGGAGATACTGGCAGTGTACGAAGGAGTTCAGGCTGCCTCAGATATTGTCGGCACTGAAACACAGCTCCTCCTGGCACCCCGACTGCCAGTGCTGGGGTGCATGTTAAAAGGAAAGGCCTCCTCCACGCATCATGCAACTGATGCCATGTGGAGTAAATGGTTGTGTTGATAACACAACGGGCTTGAAAAGGGAACCCCAGCCTCCCAGGGATACTAGAGGTGATTACGAACTGTCCGGAGAGCAAAGATTCCGGGATATCACCAGAACAGGAGGTGACACGTGCTAATGAGGCCCCACCCATATAAAGAGCTGCCGGATGAGGAGAAGCTATATGCCCTGTTCACTGATGGGTCTTGTCGCATTGTGAGAAAACATCAACGATGGAAGGCTGTGGTGTAGAGTCCCACACGACGGATTACCGAAGCTGCTGAGGGACGGGGTGGATCGAGCCAGTTCACAGATGTGAAAGCCATCCAGCTTGCTTTGGATATTGCTGAGCAGGAAAAGTGGCCGAGGCTCTACCTCTACACTGATTCATGGACAGTGGCAAATACACTGGAAATGGTTGCAGCGATGGAAGCAGAACAATTGGCAATGTAAGTGTAAAACTGTCTGGGCTGCTGAAGTATGGCAGGACATTGCAGCCCGTGTGGAAAATCTCGTGAAGGTGCACCATGTGGATGCCCATGTACCCAGCAGTCGGGTCACTGATGAACATCGACACAACCAGCAGGCAGACCAAGCTGCTAAGATCTGAGTGGCTCAGGTGGACTTGGACTGGCAGCGCAAAGGTGAACTGTTCATAGCCTGGTGGGCCCATAAGACCTCGGGCCACCGAGGTAGAAATGCAACATACAGGTGGGCTCGAGATCAAGGGGTGGACCTTACTTTTGACACCATTGCAGAGATAATCCACAGATGTGAGACGTGGGCTGCAATCAAACATGCCAAGCGGGGTGAAGCCCCAGTGAATTGGAGAGCAATATCTGAAATATAGATATGGAGAGGCCTGGCAGATCGACTACATCACACTGCCACAGACCCGCCACAGGAAGTACCACATGCTCACAATGGTGGAAGTAACCACTAGATGGCTGGAAACTTACCCAGCGCCCCACACCATTGCCCGAAACACCATCCTGGGACTTGAAACCCAAGTCCTGTGGCGTCATGGCAACCAGAGAGAATTTGGGTCAGACATCGAGACCCACTTCGAAAACAACCTCATAAATGCTTGTGTGTAAGAACACGTCATCGAGTGGGTCTACCATATCCCCTACCACGCACCAGCCTCTGGGAAGATTGAGTGCTACAATGTACCATTAAAAACCACATTGAAAGCATTGGGAGGTGGGGCCTACAAAGACTGGGACATGCATCTAGAAAAGGCTACCTGGCTAGTCAACACAAAAGGATCTGTATTCAAGCTGGCCTGGCTCAGTCAAAACCTCCACGTGCTTTAGATGGGGATAAAGTCCCTGTGGTACACATGAGGAATATCTTGGGAAAAATGGTCTGGTTTAGTCCTGCACCAGGCAAAGGTAAAGGCAAACCCATCCACCGCATTGCTTTTGCTCAAGAACCTATGTGTACCTTATGGGTGATGCAGGACGATGGAGAGGTCCGATGTGTACCACAGGGGGACTTGATTCTGGGTGAGAACATGCCATAAATTATGCTGTGCCTTTTTAAATTATTGTTTTGTTATTGTTAACTGCTAAATGGCAGCTGGACATGACACAGATGTTATAGAATAAAGGGGTGGATTATGTCCTGGTTCAGCTAGGATAAGGTTAAGTTTCCCCAGCAGACAGAGAGGGGGAAGGGATCTCTAGCCGGGTTATTCATACCATGGTGAGGTCAGATTCGAGTGCGAGAACTTTTTTCCTTGGTGGATCTGGTGTTGGGTAGCACACGGTGGGTTGTTCCCTAACCATTTGCGGTATTTCCCGGTATATCTCTTGTCTTGTTTACTGTTATTACTGTTTATTGTTGTTATCATTGCTACTGTTGTGTTTCAGATTGTTTATCACATTGTTGAATTAAATTTCTTCTTATTTTAACCCGGGGTTTATGCCTCACTTCCAGCCTGACTGGCTGAGGGCTGGGGAGGGGCAATAGCAATGTGTTGTCCAGTCCCAGCAGGGCTTAAACCACCATGCACTATTTTTTTTTTTTTTTTAATTAAAGGATAATGAAATGTATTTACAGACTGAAAAGGCTCATTTAAAAAGAAATAGTTAAAATCCATACCATTATTTCATTTTCATTCTTGCTAAAAATAATGTGTATTAAAAATGTAAATAAAACCTTTAAAATAAGTATTTAAGCTTAATGTGTGGTATTATTGTTTTCAGCATGAAAAATAATTCTAAACCCAAAATGAAATATAGGGGGAAAAAAAAGATACTTTTTCATGTCAGTGGCTCTAACAATTTATTCCTTTAGGTCTTCCTTCACATATTCAGACAGAACGAAAAGGGAAAAACCATTTTATCAAACATGGAATCATGTAGCCACCTGTTTAATAGTTAGCTACCTTTTTCATTTCAAAGTATATAAAAGTACTTCCTATGCTGGTGATCATCATAAGCAGTGAGAAAAAAAAAATATGTTCTATGCTAATTTATATCAGAAGTAAAAAGAAAGATAAAGTGATTGTTAATATTTCTCAGGACTTGTATTGCTTTTGTCACATTGCAGCATACTCCAGGAAACCTCAGAGTGCCTTTTCAGTGTACTGTTTTAACACACATTTGTTGCTTTATTTTTATGGCTGCTTACCTTGCATCTTTCTCTCAGTTCTTTTCATAAATGGGTCTATGTGATTTGGTGGTATGACCTAAAGTTTAGGGAGTAAGTCAGGAACTGTGCACACTGAGTTAAGATCGATGCAAATGTAGCCAAGGTTCTGTATTTAAAAACGGGAGCCCAGCTAATGACTAGATTTACAATAACATTACATTGTGGTTGCTGAATTTTCAGCAACTTGTATATTATGCAAACAACCTCCTATGAGCTCAGGAAACAAGAGGTCTGAGCAAGAGGGAATATGTTGATGCAACCAAAGCTAGAATTACCATTTCAAGGTCTTCCAGAGACAATATTAACCTCAGCAGCACAGCAGCAGAGAAACAACAAATGAAACTTACAGAATATTACAAAAGAGGTTCTCAGAGGACAGCTCAAGTCAAATACAAAAAGGAAGATTCCTAGCAGTCAGAAAAGGGATGAATGTGTTGCATTAATCAAGACATATAACAAGGATAAAGCTGGTAATTTTTTTACTACAGTAGAAACTCTTGCCTCCTTTCTAGAAAGAGATTTTTGGGGAAAAAAAACAAGCTGTAAATGAGAGAGAGCATATTAAAAGTGCTACTTATTCCTCAATATCTATTAGCTTTCCTAAGCACAGTGGAAATGGTCCAAATGATACCCAAGAGACATGTATGCATTGTGACAAGGACACTGACTGTTTAGCAGAGGAAAGGACAGTTAATAATTTAATGACTTCAGAGAAAATATGTCATACAGATATGCCCTTCATGCTCTTTGGGCCAACCACATTTTTTCTTCAGGGGGCAGCACTAAAGGTACACATAAACAGAGCAGACCAGAATATTCAAAACATTCAGAATTTCTGTCAAGGCTCTTTTCGCTTTTGTTGCAGGAACTACCATTCTTCAACCAATCTATAATCACTAAGGAAAGTATACCTGATGGTCCTGTTACAACATTATGAGCTTCTGCAACAAGCCTCTGTTAGTATTTAGAATTTTGTATTATACATCACTACCGTTGGTGTGAGTAATCTGCAGGTTAGTGATAATATAATACAGACAATGTAAATCATTAATATTTTTTTTGTATGTTATAGGCATATGACTGTTAATTTACCTGTTTGACATAATGCTTTAGGTAATAATGCATTTCTGAATTTCAGAAAACCAACTATTCCTTATATTTTGATAATTTCTACCATCAAAACCCAAAATATTAAGACTGGGGTTTTTTGTTGTTTGTTTTGGGTTTTTGTTTTGTTTGTGTGTGTGTATGTGTTTTGTGGTTGTTTTTTGGTGGGGTTTTTTTTGTTGTTTGTTTGTGTTGTTGTTGTTGTTTGTTTGTTTGGTTTTTTTTTAGTTGTTGTTGGTGTTGTTTGGGCCCCTGTCTCAGTCATGGTGTCCTCAGATGCAGTTTTGGTCCCTATATCTACTATCATGTCCTCAGATGTAGTTTGCACCCTGCTATGAGTCAAGGCATTCTCAGTGGTGGTTTGGGTCCCTACCTTCACCACAGTCCTCTGACAGTACTCAACTGTGGCTCTGTAAGTACAGGTCAAGCCTCAATACTATGCTAGAAGCTGCTGTTTCCATTGGTGTAGGCAAGAAACCCTTCTATTAGGTAGCATGTCATTTTGCCAGGATTACATGCCTGTTGAGGTATAAAGTCTGAGGCTGTGGGAGGTGATAACTGCCCAAATCCCTCCACACAACCTGCCACCCAGAGGAACCAGATGCCTCAAGACGCATTTCAGTATTGCCTCACCCAAAAGTTGTCTCATACACCAGATTCCACAATTAATTATTTAATTAATTAATTCCATAATTAACAGTGTTAAACAGCTCATGTAAGAGTGAACAAGTCTCTTGGGAGACTGCATAATAAAGCACCCACATCAGTCCTGGGTAGGGATAAGAATATGTGTTCCTCACCCTCTCCACAAGATAACTTCCCCAGCAGAATAAGGCCATCAGTGCCAGGGCAAAACACATAGCCATTGTTTGTACTAACATGTTTTTAAGCTTAGCAAAACAAATAGATAAACAATGCACCAGCAAACTTTGGGGCACAGAAGTTTCTCACTTAATAAACACTATAATTACAGCACAGAACTGCTGTTGCCTTGTGCTTCATGTTGGTGCCAAAAAGGACTGTGGTAGTTTGACCTTGGCTGGACACTAGGTGTCTGCCAAAACACTCTATCACTTCCCTCCTCAGCAGGACAGGAGAGGGAGAAAATAGGATGGAAAAGTTCATGGGTCAAGATAAAGGCAGTTTAATAAAGAAAAAGCAAAGGCTGTGTATGGAAGCGAAGGAAAATAAAATACTTATTTTCTACTTCCCATCAGCAGGTGACGTGCAGCCACTTGTTGGTGAGTTGATCTTCAGTACATGCAGTGGCTGCCCCAGAAGACAAATGTTGTAATAATGAATGCCCCCTGCCACCTCCTCCCTCTTAGCTTTTATTCCTGAGCAGATATTGTATGGTATGGAATATCCTGCTGGTCAGTTTGGGTCAGTTGTCCTGGCTATGTTCCCTCCCAAGATCTTGCTCACCTCCAGCCTACTGCCCTTTGGGAGTGAGAGGGGAATGTCACTGCTCATCAGTAGCCAAAACACTGGTGTGTTATCAACACCTTTCTAGCTACCAAGGACAACACTATGAGGGCTGCTATGGGGAAAATTAACTTCAGTGCAGTTAGACCTAATAGAGTTGTTTGTTTGTTTTCTTTATTTCTTTGTGGTGGCTTTGTTTGGTTTTGATTTGGTGGGGGTGTGTGTCAACGGTTTTGGTTTTTTTCCCCAAAAGCAACTCTAGTGTTACTAGCATAGAGTTATAGTATTAGATTGGTAGAAATCAGTAGGGAAATGTGATAACTGAATTGGACAAAGTCTTAGACTGAGATAGCAGTCAGAGTTTGAAAATATGCATTTTATGATTGGTGAATCAATTTCTGTCATAGAAAACATACATTAATTTTAACCTTGACATCTCTAATAAGAGTAAAATTGATTTTAAATATTACAATCTGGAATTTCACTATCACATTATAGATGAGTTTGTCTTCAGATTGGTACTATTTTCAGTGGCTAGAATACACTATTATTAAAGTATACGAATAAAATAAAGTAGGAAAAGACTTCTAAAAATAGGTTTTCTGAGCTGTGATAAATACTTAATACATAGAATTCAGTCAGCAAATGGAAGTATGGACACTGTTTCTATGCAAATGGCTACATTCCTCCAGCAAACATGAAAAATTATTGTTTTCTGGGCGACTACGCATAGAATCTCAGATGATACAGTGTGTCATCCAAAATAAGTGATCATTCCAAAGGGTTAATTTATACATGTTTGAGGATGCCAGGTTGTCCTGGTTTAGCTGGGATAGGGTCAAGTTTTCCCCAGCAAAGAGAGAGGGGGAAGAGATCTCCAGCCGGGTTATTCATACGATGCTGACATCAGGTCCAGGGGTGGAGCCCTTTTACTTTCGCTTCTGGTTTTGGGGTTTGTGACACACATGGCGGGCTTGTTCCCTAACCATTTTGCGATATTTCTTTGTGTATCTTTTGTCTTGTTCACTGTTATTGCTGTTTATTGTTGTTATCATTGCCACTGCTGCTATTCAGATTGTTTTATCACACTGTTGTATTAAATTTTCTTCTTATTTTAGCCCGGGTCTGTGTTTAACTTCCAGCCCGACCGGCTGCGTGTGGGGGAAGGGCAACAGCAACGTGCTCTCTGGTCCCGGCAGGGCTTAAACCTGCACACAGGTCTTGTCCACATACATGAATGAATGCAATGTGAACTGACAGTGTAAGTTAAACCAATCTTATAACATGATAAAACTACTGATTTTAGGGGAATTACTGTGTATTCACAATACAAATTAAAACAGAATTTGAACAAAATTAATAATAAAAAATAAGCAAGCTTTTATTTGTTTTCATAAATGTTTCAGTCCATATATTCTATAATGTAAACAAACCTTGGCATAAATAAAAATATTTTTGATTTTGAGTTTAGATTCCTGTGTTTTGCCATCATGAGTGATGTTTTTAACACTTTATAAAGTGAACAACTTTTTTTTCCTCTTTTTTGTTTTTTTCTTTTTGTTCTGGGAGTTCTGGATTATAGGTAATTATTTTAAATGAGTAGCTAGGATTTTATTTAAATATCTGTTATAGCAGTAATATGTTGAATAAAGTGTTCTTTACCTCTACACATCAGCATTTCACTGATCCGATACAGTTAATACTCTTTGATTCACAGATAACTACATGACTTTTCTTTTAGACATATTCTCTGATAATTGTGGTTTCTTACAAGCACTTTATTCTCAAGACTATTTATTTTTCTTTTTGTTCAAGATACCTTTCAATTTAGCAAAGATACAAAATGAGTAGTGAAAACTGAATATCCTAAATATCCTTTAACCAGGATCTGCATTGTAAATACAATACTGCAGCACCCATGTTGAGAAGACTATTTAACTACAGCAAGGTTTATAGATTAGACTTGGAATACAATTATTTTTTTTTTTTTTTTATAGGAATTTGTCAAAGCTGACTAAATAGAATTAAATTCTGTAGGACAGTCACTAAACATATCCTAAATGCAAATCTGTATTCCACCCTCAAGGACAAATTTATTCTCCTGTTGTCTTATTAACGGTGATCTGTAGTGTCATACAAAATAATTACATACTTACGTAAACAGGTTTGTTGTTTTTTTGTTTTTGTTTTTTTGTTTGTTTGTTTGTTTTTTGTTTGTTTTTTTCCCCTCAGGATCAAACTGAAAGGCTTTTACCCTCTATGTTTTCAGATATAATTGTTACATCATTTATAATCTCATTTGAATTACATTGGCCTTTAATCCTATGTGGGACAGTAACTCATGGATTAAGGGGCTGCTGCAAGCCACTAATTGATGTCCTTAAACATCTTTTGAATTATGGATGAGTGACATTTTGAATTCTGCAGTATGAAATTTAAAACACTGATAGCTGTTTAGTATTAATGGTTGCCCTGAGTTGCAGTGTATTCTATTACCATACTCATGACCTGTGGAAATTAGGTGGGGCAGAGTTTCCTTGTTCCCCCCCCCCCCCCCATCCAGACTATCTTTCTGTTAATGGCCCATCAATGCCATGCAGCATGAATCATTATCCCATTGTGAGATGCTCCACCCAGAGGGAGAAAACCAGCATTCCATCCTGGATATAGCCTGAGATTCTGAATACCAGAGGCCTCTCTTTTCCACAGGATTTCCAGAGGACAGGAGCTACTTAGCCACCACTGGACTTTTCTGAGGAAGAGCAGATCTTCCTTTTTTTCCTCTACAGGATCACTGCTTCGGAGGGACTGCAGCCATCATTCTACCAGACTGCTACCACCGCCCTGATTAACAGGGTGTCAGGTTGTATCCTGACCCTGTTAGTTTAATCCACTGTTATCTGCCTTTATAATTTTTTTTTTTTTTTAATTATTATTAAATTGTTATTCTGACTTGGTGTCTCCCACTAGTTTGTTTTCAAACTAGCACAATGGTGTATTTGGTCTTCACCAGTCATGTAATGACTGACTAGAGGAGTTAAAGACTCTTAAGTGCTATAGAGTTTAGCGATTTAATGACAGTATCTGATGACTAAAAAACCATGAATGACTCCTTCATTTTGTGAGAAACTATGGACTAGGGTATTGTTTATTAAGACTTATGTTAAATGTATGTTAAGCTCAGTGTATGTTAAGCTCAATGTAAAGGCTAGGCAACAAAAGATATGAAATCGCTTATGCAAACAGCTACCAGACACCGCTTGTGTAGGGTAAGATAACCGCAATCTCTTACACTAACTAAACCAGACACCGCTTGTGCAAGGTAAACGCCAAGATTTCCAGGAAAAGCCAGAAATAAGAAGAATAACTCCAGATAAGGACATATGAGCAAGGAGTCAACTATGAGGAAGACTTCTTACTTCGGCCTCAACGACCACCAGGAGACAGAAAACGACCCCCTAACAACAACTGAAGCATGCGCAGAATACCTCTACTACTTCATGAACACGGAAGTAAAGATGTATAAAAAGGGGACTGTTTGAACTGCTCAGTACGGCAGTTGGCGGAGCGCAGACTCCCCTGCCATCCAGCGCCGTCTTTGCTCATATTCTACTTGCTATAATTAATAAAATAATTCAATTGAATTATGATCCATTGCAGTCTCAATTTATAACAATGTCATTTCAGCTTGAAGAAAGGTTGCTCTCCTCAAAAACATCTTGGCATTCAATACTGAAATTGAAAAAGCACAGAAAGAAATGAAGTTGGAAAATGTTTTACTGCTCTTTTTTTTTTTTTTTTTTTTTTTTTTTTTTTTTTTTCTTTTAATAAGGCATTGCCTCTAATCTACAGCATTTCTTCAAGCTGTGCCATTTTTTTTTTTCTCAAGAAAAATTTCTTAACCTTTTTTTCTTAAGAAACAATTTCACAGCCTAGTGGTTCTCAGAGTCAGACAGATTTTATTGTTCTTTAACTTTATATTCCTTTCGTAATTCCATCTCATTACTCTTTTACCTACCTTAAGCAATATATTAATTTACTCTTCTCTCTCTTTGGTGTTTATATCCTTCAAATATTCGAGGAGGAAACATTAATTAAGCTACAAGAAATTCTTAGGACCATTCCTCTGTTATAAACAGTACTATGTACTCATAACAATGTACTCAGTGTTCAAAAGAGAAATATCTAAGAAAGACCAAATAAAATTTAATTCCCCAGAGCATGCTACAAAAAAATGTTAGCTGCTTCTATGACAATTATTATGCAGGTCAGTTATTTGGCATATGTCCTAACAAGAAAGAAAATGTTTGTTTAAAACCTGAGGTTATACAATGCACCTTTTGGAAATGTCTCTTTAATTCCTGGAGTCTCTGAGAATGAATAGCAATTCATGACTGATCAGAAGAATTCATCCATGATGAAATAAAAATAATGAGAAAACCAAAACAGCAAAAACATTTTAGTAATTTTAAAGATTATTGCAAGTTAATAGCAGAAAAACAGATGTGATTTGGTGACTTATTAAAATGTTATAATTTTAGAAACTGAAGGGATTATTGAAAAATGGTCATATACAATAATGAAATAAGCAAAAGGAACAGGAGAGATATGAGGACTTACAAAATAAAACACAGATATGTGCCTCATATATAAAGCACAGCAACATTGCATCATGGGGAGAATTAAGCTAGAAGAAGAACACTGCTGAACTAAGTGAAAAAAAAATATCAAAGGAAAAGCGTGTGTGGCATGTGTAATATAAGGACACAGAATATAAAAACTTTTTAAAAGTTACTGGATGAATGAAAGCTACAAGATATGTGTAGAACCAATTAGTGAATATAAAATTGGTGAACCTGAAGCAACTTTAAAATAAATAATAATAATTAAAAATATTGACATTTAAGAAAGAGAAATGCATAGGGGACAATGATTTTTAGGCTTATTTACTATGGTATTGAGGAAATTAGATAACACTTTTTCTGAGTGTTCACCAAAAGATAAACTCACAAACATAAGAAGAGTATTTGTGGTTAAAACCACATAAAATATAATTACAGCTTTGGGAGTATACAATCAACAAGTTGATTACATAAAGGTTGCTGTTAGTCCTGATACATTCTTTGTAGATGAGTTTCCCAATGAATAGGACATATCCCTAGAAGAAAATGAAAGCCTGGATAAAATATAAAAATGTGTGGGAGTACATATTTATGGTGGCTAAATATTATCTTTCAAGATGACAAGGATGGATTAGTGCAGGAGAATAATGGACTTGCACAACTCTATGAGAGTTATCAAGCAAAGCCATTTATTTTTCTAATAATACATACTTATACTCTTGCCAAAGCTCTTACTTCATAATTAGCAAATCAGCAATTAGACAGCTATCAGCCTATTCTCCTATCAGCATAAGACCACTCTGCGCTGTCCAGACCAATCACCTTCTTGTTCACGTGCTGTTCACACAGTGGTAACTTCTCATAGTTCAGTGTTGCAGTTGTCCGTTGTTTTTCCCTGCCATAACTCAGCAGTTTCTTATCTTTCTCGCAAGGCCCGTTTCTCATCAAATCCTAGCTGCTTCTCAGGGGCTGCAGAGAGCCAACAAGCCAATGTTGATTTGCCTCTCTCCCACAGGTAGGTGTAATTAATTAATTTTTTATGAATGTGATTTCCTGTAATTTTTGTATCTCTGTTTGTAGACACCATAAGGACATGTGGCCCTTCAATTAAAAAAAAAAAACAAACCAACAAAACAAACACAAAACAATACAAACAAACAAACAAAAAACCCCACAAAACCACAAACAAAAAAACCAAACATTGAATTACTTGAGCGTGTACAAAGAAGAGACACAAAACTTTTGAAGGGTCTGGAGCACATTTCTTATGAGGAGCGGCTGAGGGAACTGGGGTTGTTTAGTCTGGAGAAGAGGAGGCTGAGGGGAGACCTCATCACCCTCTACACCTCCCTGAAAGGAGGGTGCAGAGAGCTGGGGATAAGTCTCTTTAATCAAGTAATAAGTGATAGGACAAGAAACAATGGCCTCAAGTTGTACTGGGGATGGATATTAGGAAGTATTTTTTTACAGAACAGGTTTTTAGGCATTGGAATGGACTGCCCAGGGCAGTGGTGGTGTCCCCATCCCTGGAGGTGTATAAGAGTCGGTTTGACATAACGCTTAGGGATATGGTGTGGTTGAGAATGGTTAGTATGAGGTTAATGTTTGGACTATATGATCTTCAAGGTCTTTTCCAATCTAGATGATTCTGTGTGATTCTGTGACATGAAAATAAATAATCCACTAGAAATGAAATGTTGATCAGAAGTCCAACAGAGTAGATGACTGACAAGTAGGCTTATATACATTTTAAAATTTGCTGTCTCCCACTAACTCAGCCAAACCTGGAAAATCTTATTCCTCAAAAATTGGTTATGCAATTGATAGATCTTTTCTTCTTTTCTTTTCTTTTCTTTTCTTTTCTTTTCTTTTCTTTTCTTTTCTTTTCTTTTCTTTTCTTTTCTTTTCTTTTCTTTTCTTTTCTTTTCTTTTCTTTTCTTTTCTTTTCTTTTCTTTTCTTTTCTTTTCTTTTCTTTTCTTTTCTTTTCTTTTCTTTTCTTTTCTTTTCTTTTCTTTTCTTTTCTTTTCTTTTCTTTTCTTTTCTTTTCTTTTCTTTTCTTTTCTTTTCTTTTCTTTTCTTTTCTTTTCTTTTCTTTTCTTTTCTTTTCTTTTCTTTTCTTTTCTTTTCTTTTCTTTTCTTTTCTTTTCTTTTCTTTTCTTTTCTTTTCTTTTCTTTTCTTTTCTTTTCTTTTCTTTTCTTTTCTTTTCTTTTCTTTTCTTTTCTTTTCTTTTCTTTTCTTTTCTTTTCTTTTCTTTTCTTTTCTTTTCTTTTCTTTTCTTTTCTTTTCTTTTCTTTTCTTTTCTTTTCTTTTCTTTTCTTTTCTTTTCTTTTCTTTTCTTTTCTTTTCTTTTCTTTTCTTTTCTTTTCTTTTCTTTTCTTTTCTTTTCTTTTCTTTTCTTTTCTTTTCTTTTCTTTTCTTTTCTTTTCTTTTCTTTTCTTTTCTTTTCTTTTCTTTTCTTTTCTTTTCTTTTCTTTTCTTTTCTTTTCTTTTCTTTTCTTTTCTTTTCTTTTCTTTTCTTTTCTTTTCTTTTCTTTTCTTTTCTTTTCTTTTCTTTTCTTTTCTTTTCTTTTCTTTTCTTTTCTTTTCTTTTCTTTTCTTTTCTTTTCTTTTCTTTTCTTTTCTTTTCTTTTCTTTTCTTTTCTTTTCTTTTCTTTTCTTTTCTTTTCTTTTCTTTTCTTTTCTTTTCTTTTCTTTTCTTTTCTTTTCTTTTCTTTTCTTTTCTTTTCTTTTCTTTTCTTTTCTTTTCTTTTCTTTTCTTTTCTTTTCTTTTCTTTTCTTTTCTTTTCTTTTCTTTTCTTTTCTTTTCTTTTCTTTTCTTTTCTTTTCTTTTCTTTTCTTTTCTTTTCTTTTCTTTTCTTTTCTTTTCTTTTCTTTTCTTTTCTTTTCTTTTCTTTTCTTTTCTTTTCTTTTCTTTTCT
>NW_020799101.1:46318999-46386820 GCF_003259725.1 Athene cunicularia
TTTTTTTTTTTTTTGTCTGGTGCAACTGGTATTGGTTTAAATATTGTTTGGTAACAGCCTGTGACAATATCTGTGAACTGCAGAACTGTCAAATGTGATTAAATTACACTAGTAAGCAGAAAAGTAAAGATAACAGGAAAAAGAATTGAATGTATTTTTGATATATTAGAGAATATTTTTTTTTTATAATTAGTGAGCTGTTGTATCAAGTAGCTAAGTAGGGGTATCTTCTTTCAGATGACTTCTGACCATCAGAAACTGAACAAGAGTAAATAGAAGGGGTTTTTCTTTCTTCTCTCTACGTAATACAGAAATGAAAAATGAAAAAACAAACAAACAAACAAACAAAACCAAAAAAAACCCCAACCAAGAGCTGTACCTGGAACAGGAGGTTTAAATTGAAGTTTGGCCAGATGAACTAGGAGAACTTATTGAGTATAAGCATTAGTATTAGTATTAGACATGGCTATTACCATAGCCTTATGTTATTGTAACCATTTTAATTTATTTGTCCCTGTTTTTGAGGGGTTTTTGCATTTTTTTTTTGTTTGGTTTTGGTTTTGGTTTTGGTTTTCCAGAGGAGTAGTCTATGACATTGGGTTAAATAATTGAGATCACATTCACTGAGATATAGAAAAAGAAAACATGTAATAAACTAAAAAGAGACAATTGTGTTTGTACCCTTTCATTAAGTAAAATGAAATCCATTTCTACTTGTGCCCGTACAGTATAGGTCTTAATGTTATGAAAAAAAACATTCTGACCACCTTGCAAAGTAAGTGCAAAACCAGGCTGCTATCTTCTAACGTTACTTAAGGAATATTTGATAGAAAATGTTTAGATTGAAGTTTAGGAGCCCTAAACAATAAGTGATGCACTTAGATGATTTTTGCATTGTTAAAGGAAAATGAAAACTGCACCATTTCTATGTCAAGTAATATAGCACTTGATGACTGCAAATAAACCATGTAACAAATGGGAAAGACAAATTTTCTCTAATATTTGAGAGAACAGAGAATTTATATTTAATACTTTTAGACTATTTGGCAGTACCAGGGACACATATTTAATTCTGTACATCTGTACATCTGTGCACTCAACTTTTATGACAGAATTTTCTCAAGACAGATGTCATATGCATTTTGTGTCAAGAGAATTAAGAAAAGAGTAATTAGACAAGGAATGGTGCCCTTAACTTTCTTGTAAGTGTCTGCTATTTGATCAGTTGCATTACTTAACTATTTGGAAAAAAATTAGTCATCCCAAACATCCTTACTCTGACAGCTTTAACTCAAATTCAAGTTTACTGCAGGATACTGTTTCCATTGAACAAGATTAACTTAACGCATTTCAAGGAGAAAGAAGTGCACATTAAACCATAGCATAAGTCACACACTGTTAAACACAGCTCACTGTAGCAGTTAAAAGCATCTAAAATAGCTGTCTTTCTATTTCCTTTTGTTGTAATGATTTTGGACTCTCCTGTAACTAAATATCCAACTGCTTTACAAAAATAGAAAAAGAAAAATATTTTTTAATCCTATTATCACGTATTTTTGACTGCAGAAAGGAAGTTATCAACAAAAGTGAAGTCTTATATGTAACTCCTTAAGAATCCTTTGAGTATGAGCTGCAGGGGCTGTCCACTGGATGGTGTTACCTAGTCGTGTTTTGTGCTTGCTTTAGACAAGTCTGTTTTCCCTGTTTATATATTGAACAAATATTATTTCTTCTCTTTTTTCCTCTTCTAGATTTTGTAATCACAGCTTAACTACAAAACATCGTAACTGTTATAGTTTAATTATTTTGTATAATTACACAATCACTACACAAACAAGCTTGTAAACAGTAGAAGTTACTTCTCTGGTTTATCACCAAGAGTAGGTACTGAATAAACTAATTTTCTGATAAACATCATTCTTATTCCATTAGATCTTTGAGCAATTCAGATACATATACAACATTTTAAAATAAACACAAAACCCTGTCACTCATTGCTTGGCAAAAACAACATCATTCTTCTGGGAACCTCATCATGACTGTTGATGACATGTAGTACTTAGTGCTGCAAATGTAGTGAGCTAGGTAATTGTTATTCTCTGTACAATATCTTTGGGACTCTAAAGAGATAAACCATGTTCACTACACAGAAGATGTTAGACACCAAGCCAATTAATGTCATTTGTACCTCATTCCCTGAGTGTGGCGAGTATTTCCTCAAGTATGGTGGTAATGCCCCTGAGCTACAAAGCTGTGACAGGCTACTGATGATAAGTATGGCAGAAGTACATAATTTTAATCTTCACTTTTTTTTTTCTTTTTTTTTTTTTTTTTTCCCCCCCTCTGGAACTACTATTTGCCCCATTTTATTTGATGGTTTCTTCCATCTGAAAGAAAAGTCACATATACTGAAAGTGTATGATTTCTTCTCTCCATTTGAAAATCTGTCACCATAATTTAAATGAAAGGTATATGTACACATCTTTGAGGGCAGTTTTTGTGACATCTAGTCATATATTAAAGCTTCATTGGAGTTCTGATTCTGGTATTGTTTCATATTTGCCTTACATCTTTTATGCACCTTTTAGTGCATTGGTTTCTGTTAATGTTATAGAGGTAGGTTTTTAGGGAGAAAATATTTTACATTTGCAAAAGCCAAAACAACCTGGCATAATATAATAACTGTTACTCGTGAATTGTTTGCATTCATAATCCAAGGGAGCTACTTTCTAACAAATGATTAGTTCCTATTGAGTTCTTAATTTAGGCAGAAACTTTCCATTCAATTAAGCCATGTGTTCTGAGGTGATTATTGTTGTACACAGAAATCCACTCATTCATTATAACTGCTAGAGCAGAGCATTAATGGATACATATAATCTTGCTTTTGTCAAAATAAAACACAAGAAGTTTATTCCTTTTCCTGTTAAAAAACAAAACAAAACAAAAAAAAAAGGACAAAATAAAATCTTAAAGAAAGATTTACAGCTATTTTTGAGGGAAAGTTAACCTGAATTCCAAATAACACAAGATCCATATTATTGAATGTTTAATTTTAGAGAATACCAGACCATCCAAGAAAAATTGCAAGACTACACTTGTGACTTATGTTAACACAGGCATTTAGAGTCTAACCTACTGGAATTAGCAGAGATCTTTTCCACTGTAGCAGATTTAGAGCTTCTGCTGTTTATCTATGTAAGTTCTGGACTTGTGGACATCATCCTTAAATCTTTTCTTCATTGTCTTTGCTGAGAGATTGAAGGGGGTTTCACTGTGGTTTTTTTTCAAACATTTTTTTATGAACTTATTGGTTAGTTGAATAATTTTCTTGGATCTTCTCCAATTCTTAAAAAAAAAAAAAAAAAAAAAAAAAAAAAAAAAAAAAAAAAAAAAAAAAAAATAAAAAAATTCCAAAGATGAAACCTCAGAGGTTTGCATATTCCTAAATGTGTTTCACATACTCAAGTAGGTTTGCATTCCCTGCTTTGGAGAAAAAGACTGGTGCCTCTTCAGACCTGTGATACTTCTGTAATCTAATTACCTTTCCCATAGTTGTGCATACACAGCTATTTTTTCATATTCTCTTTGAATATTACTCTTATTCTCCTTTCAAAGTAGTAACTTTGATACTTTCTAAATTTTTCAGTTTTAAGTCAGTCCTCTTTGTTCATTGCATATTGCTTTTTCCCTGAAAATTTTGGACATCCACTAAATTAAAGTTCCTGTGAAAGAACAGAAGTTTACTCATTCTTGTGCTGCTTTAGACATCTAAGCCTGCAAGGAAAAAGACAATATGTGGCTCCAGGATAAATCTAGGTAAACTATGGACACTGTCTTCCTTCAAGTATGCAGATGTTGGGATCCTGATAAGTAGATCATATTTTTCTACTCATTTTACAATATAAACATATCAACATTATCCCCAATAAGAAAAATATACCTCCGCAACTCTGAGCATTTTCTCTAAATTTGTACATTTCTCATCTCCTACAGCCTAATTCATATTATTTGCACTCTTTTCCAAGTAACCATACTTTAGATGCTCATTTCAAAGTATCTTAAAAAGGAGATAAGAGTCCATATCCTAAAATAACGTCCCATTTGTGACATGAATGACCTGATTTCAGAGCAGGACTTCAATTGTATAGTAGAAAACTGTATTAAGAGTTACATAAAAAGTGATCTATGTCTACATGTTGTCATAAATTCCGGTAATGTACATAGAATTAGCAGAAACATGATAAAAGAGCTTGTTTACTGTTTGTGGTTGAAAAGAATTATTTTTTTTTTTTTTCCTAGAAAATAATGGGGCACAAACTCCTGTGTAAAATCTTATGTCCTAATGCAAAGTCTTGCGAGAACTATCAACTATATGTATCTGTACAGTCTTGAGCACTATGACTTGGAAATATTAGTGATTCATTCTCTCCTGCAGCTCATAAACCTGACAACTTTATGCAATATTATAGATTTTAATTTAGTGATACATCTTGTTAATTTGTTTAATGTATATAACTGCAAATAACTGATACCTGCACAATCAGGGAAAAAGAAATGGAAAAAAAAAAAACAAAACAACAAAACAACAAAGATATTCCTCCACACATCAACAGAATCACTTCTGTGAGTTTTGAAGATGATATTTTTGCTGTGTTTATTTTAAAGTGCGGCGGGCGGAGGAAGCAAGCAGCCGATTCAATGTGAATGATAGAGCAAGCTTCAACTTTATTGAAAGAAATCACACCTTCTATAAGCACTCTACAATAATCATGCATACTACTCACAAATCTATTGGACACATGTAAAAGGCCACATTATAATATCCCAGCCCCTTGTGATATTTCAGGTATGCATAAACACCTTCCCTCTTCTGGCCTGCTTCTTTCCCAAGACTTATTTTCAGTCACCCCCAAGGCCATAATGTACCACAACTTCTCTCTTTGTTATCATAACAGTCCTTGTTAGCATCACTGTACCCTGGGTTTTTTCCTCTGTTTACCTCAGGTGGCTGCAATCAGCTTCTGCAGAGACCCATTTCTTTGCTCTCTGCAAGCCATTCTCCAACAATTCCCCCTTTTTCTTTTTGTGCAGGCTGCACAAGCATAAATTTACTAATATTTCTCATTATACAACTATATGCTATTTTAATACTTACTATAACCAATAATACTATTCTTAATCACCGCAATAAACTGTTAATGGTACCCTATTAAGTACAAAGCATCCCATATTACCTATATTCAAAGGATATGACTAAATACTACAAAATAGTGAGGAAAATATGGAATAGCACGCTTAATTAATAGAAGTAGTAACATTCAGATCCACAATTGCTAGGGAACCCTGGATACAGCGAGAGCTTAGAGTGCCCTTCCTCACAAACTGGAAACCCTACGTGATGCGTCCATCTGTAGGTGAGGCATCCAAAGTCGCTGCAACCAGGTCCAGCCTTTAAATCAACTGGCCAAAATAACTGGCAATTTTCTTTGAGCGGAAACATCTGATTTCATCCTCCTGTTGGGTTCTACCTGGAGCCTGGCCACCACTCCAGGGGGCAAACCAAGGGAGTTTCTAAATAATGTTAAATACTTGAGATGTTAATTCTTAATATTACTAAACAAAGAAAGTTGAATACACACATTCTTACAGCATCTTATCCTCATTAATAACTATATTTTGTCTAAAGTACATCTTGCATAAGTGACTAGTAAGCTTATATATTTCATTAAGAAGTTACAATTACTGTTAGCATTTTCTCTTAAAAGAAATGGCAACTGTAGTGTAGTTTATTCTGTTGCAGTAGCAAACATTACTCAGACATTCTGCTTGAATGATCAGTCGAAGAGATCGCAAACTGTCAGCACAGGGGCACCCACAGCACCCACAGCTGGATCCTGAGTGTTGGCTGCCTCTCACGCCTCAGGTGTGGTTGCACACACCTTGCCAGTGACCATTGGAGATGAGACCTGTGGAGACACAAGCATATAACCTCTTCCCCAGGTTATAAAAGAAATAGTCCTTCCCAGTTACCCCTTTCTAAGTTTTTTGTTAAAACTTGAGCTTTGCTTTGGACTTCTTGCTGATCTGGTATCTATGATGGAAGACAACACAATATTGGTGACACCTGTGAGACAAAGGAAATGTTTAAAATGTTCATGACATATAATGCCTTATTTAGGCTTTTGTGAGGTGTAGATTGGTATCTTGCATCTTGCCCCTTTGTTGTTGTTGTTGTTGTTGTTGTAATAGATGCTTTAGCTTGCTAGATGTATGCTTCACAGTAGCCTGACCAGCCGGTGAATGGGGAATGCAGGTCAGATGCTTGACTCCCCACTGTATGACAGGATGCAAACAGTGCTCCAGGAAAGGTATTAACAGACACATCTACATATTTTAATATCTGAAATGCAGCTGAGTGACAACAGATTGCTATAATTCTGAGGAGGTGAGTCCCCAAGAGTCAACATCACTTCCCTGTTGAAGAGATGGAGTCTTTCTAGTATTCAGGGCAAGTTGCAATGATGTCTTTAGCTGGATGCCTTGAAAAAGAAAACTGTTTCTGTATTGCTCTGGCATTCTGGCGGAAAAATGCATGCGTTTTACAGCAGAGCGAATGGTTGACCTGGAGCTAAGATCTCTCCCCCCTTTTGTTTTTGCAAAAGCACTTTCAAGGTTTAGCGTGTTCTTTCTATGATAGCTTGTCCTCTGGGGGAATACAGTATACTTGCGATGCTTGTCTGTTTGAGATGGTGTTGGCTATGCGGTGAAGATCTTGTTTTGCTTTCTCTGTAAGTACTTTGGGTGATGTCAATGAAGGATCTTTTCACAAAATACCAAAAAAGTTATGCAGATCATCATGAGTTAGGCCTACGACGGCTATATCTAATTTATGGTTCCTAACACTGTCTGTAAATCTTTTAAAGTCTTAATAACAGTTTTAAGTTACAATACACACAGGTGATTTGGTTTACAAAGTTAGTGTCAGGGTGGGTTTCAGGGTGGGTTGTGCTACAGTGGTGATTAAGACAAATTTGATCCAATTTGAGTTCCCCATCAGTTACAACCCCAAAATGCACTAGGGGTTTTCCAATATAAATGGATTAATATTTGCTACCCAAATTTCTGGGCCTCTTACATGAATGAGAACCTTGCTTTAAATTGTTACAGCATGACCACCAACCCTGAAAAGCATCTGAGGTACCAGAGCTAACAGCCAATCTGCTCACACATATTATGGTCACATCTGCACCAGTATCTAAAATGCCTGTCAGCTCAACAGATTTTTTAGCTTTAATGAGAGTGCATTTTACCAGAAGTTAACCTTGTGTCATGTTTAAGTCCAAAAATATTTAAGGAGTACCTGCTGAACCAAATCCTGAGAGACTGCGGCTTCTTGGCATAACATTAAAGGGAGCCACAGTAAAATTAACAAGCTGAATAATTTTCTGATTCTTTTGTTACTGAACACAGGGGTACAGACCATAATTTTGTTTTTTCTCTTCATAATCAGCATCTACAACCCCTGGTAAAGCAAACAACCCCTGTAAGGTTGCAGATGATTTTTTTTTCTTTTTTTTTTTTTTTTCTTTTAAAGAATATTTCCATTAGGCAGATGGTTCAGAGGTGCACTCTCCCCGCAGAGTATGCACTTAAATTCAAAACAACAATCAACACAGAATTACTGCCTCCCGTTAGAGGGGGTATTTTACCTGTAACAGTTATAACCCTGAGCCCAAACAAACCGCAGCACCGATGACCCAGCGGGCGGGCACTAGGACCCGGTAGTTTCTTGCTGGCCACTCCACTGGCTGGAGAACTCTGCAGCTGCAGTGGCCGCGTCTCACACACACACACAATCACATAAACACACAAAGGAGCTCCTGACACTTACTACTCACAGCATAAAATGACAAATATTACAAATACGAAGACTCCATTAAGAACATATAAAGCCTGTGCTTCATAATCCTGCCGCTTTTGGCGGGAGTGGGGGGGGGGGGGTGCCGAGGGCGCAGTGCCGGGCTCAGTCGCAGGCAGACGCCTCACAGCAGGGGGGCTCGGGGAGGCCCCGGGCCGCCGCCGCCGCCAGCTCCGAATGTTGAGCATAGAGATCCATACCTCGGTTTTCCAGGTAGAGTGTTGTGCCATCGTGAATGACGCTTCTTTCTTAGAAAATTTTTATGGGGCCAGTCGATATCTCTGAGCCATTGCCTCCAGTACAGCTGTTGTCATCTGAGATTTTGCAGCCCGTTCTTATTAATGCTTTTCTCTAAATCTTTAATAACAGAAAAATGCCGTTCTTCCCAACGTGGCTGATGGCTCGGCTCATAGCTTACAGGAGTAAGAATTTTTCTTGCCATGTCCATATTCCCTTGTGCCAAGGTTTTTTCGCTTCACTTTTACGGGTTTTTTTTCACCTCACTTTTATCTACGGATCATCCCCAATTAAGGGAGGACACAGACCAGACAGTCCAGATTCTTTTTCAGGATTTACAGCATCAGGGTCTAAAAGATTATCACACCATTCTGCCTCTTCAAACAATAAATTTGGCTCTTTAAAGTGTCCCTTAGCCTTGCCCAGACCAAACAGCACGGCTAAGGTTTTTTTTATTGGACTTACTCCCCGCTTTTCTAAAAAGCAAAAAGTTTGAGGACTACCTCTCGTTCAAATATTCCTGCCCGGGCAAAATTCCTCAAATTCCTGGTAAGGCTTGACGACCTTCCTTAAAGTCCGATCAAGTAGCCAACAACCAGTGAAGGCTGTTCCTGGGTATGATCCCTTTCAGCCTGTGGCCTTTCCAGGGTCTGACCCCCAATGCGGCCTGGCCTTTCCAGGGTATGATCCCCAATGCGGCCAATTCCGGGGTAGCCCTCTTCAGATCGCCAAAATCCCCTGAAGCCGGACCAGCTGCCGCGATGTCAGACTTACGAATCCCGACGCTTTAGGAGATGGCACACATCTCCTGCCGTACTGCCGTCGACAGTGACCTTATTGCCTTCCAGCTCCGAATTTCCGTTCCGCTGCTTACCGGGTTCCGTCTGGTGGAAAAGCAGGGTTCGGGTAACCCTGTTCGGTGCGCCACTTGCGGCGGGCGGAGGAAGCAAGCAGCCGATTCAATGTGAATGATAGAGCAAGCTTCAACTTTATTGAAAGAAATCACACCTTCTATAAGCACTCTACAATAATCATGCATACTACTCACAAATCTATTGGACACATGTAAAAGGCCACATTATAATATCCCAGCCCCTTGTGGTATTTCAGGTATGCATAAACACCTTCCCTCTTCTGGCCTGCTTCTTTCCCAAGGCTTATTTTCAGTCACCCCCAAGGCCATAATTTGCCACAACTTCTCTCTTTGTTATCATAACAGTCCTTGTTAGCATCACTGTACCCTGGGTTTTTTCCTCTGTTTACCTCAGGTGGCTGCAATCAGCTTCTGCAGAGACCCATTGCCTTGCTCTCTGAAAGCCGTTCTCCAACAATAAAGTACTGTTTTCTTCAACTTAAGGTGTTATTCTCAAATAAATAAGCTAGTTCTATGAGGAAAAAAGGCCCCATAAGAAGCCCTGGAAATAAGGGATAGAAGATTAAGGAAAACTTCATCTCTCAGAAACATTTCTTGCCAAGGCTAAACAAACAGAAGCACAGTCAGGTTCACCCTCTGAAAGGCTTTGTACAGTGCGTCAAAATGAAAACTTCTCTACAACACAAAAGATCATTTTGTCATATGACTGAATCCAAGTGAGAGTCATTCGCTTACCTAAAACTAAGTAATCAAGTTACATTGCACTATATTTTAATTTGGAATAAAACACAGGAAACTTTGAAAAGCAAATCACCGATCCATGTTATGAAGCAATTTGTCATTGGCTGTGAAGGTGAGACAAAACACACAACAGCTATGCCTGTACCTGGAAACAAGGCAGTGCCTGTTTGTGGGCTGCTACCTGATGCAGGAAGAACAGTTTTTTGCTACACATGCAAGCCACTGCATGCCTAGTGCACTAGTTCCCTGGGTATGATCCCAAGTGTATTTGATTTACAAGGTGTAAGTCAGTTCAGGGCTAATCAAAGGACCCTGAACTATTCATAGTGAAATAGTTTACTGTGGGATAAGGGTATTTTTCCTTACTACATGTGAAGGTAGAAAATCTCCAGTTAAAGTCAGAGACAAGATTTGCTTTCCCGCCTCTACTGTATTATCTGCTGTGACATGGATGCAGTAGCACAGAGAGGAACAGTGATGTGTACATTTGGATTGAGATTTGTTAAGTAGATTGTGCTTTCTTAATTCACTGTCTAATTTACTACTGAAATAATTTTCTGGCCCATATATCTTAATGTTTAAGATTTATAGAAAAATGCAACTTAAGATCAGTAGTACCATTTTTTTGGTTAGAGATCACAAGTCTTAGAAACAACATAAATCTTGCAAGCGTTTTATGTATGTATATTTTGCTCAAATGTCTTATGTTGCTTTTTGAAGCAAGCCTTTCAGAGCTAGGGCCATCATATCTCCATTTGTTAAAGGGTGATCTTGCAAGCAATCTCCAGGATGCATATGGAAATGAAATGCTATCACCCTGCTCTCAAATACAGGTGGTAAGTGTCTCTCTAGCATGCTATTTAATGACCTTTAAGTGTTGGGCCTTAACACCCAATGTGCTTTTGAGTGGACATATTCCACAGTTGCTAGAGAAATATATCGCTACCAATTGCTTTTCTTAGGATTTATGAGGAAGCTGTCTATTAATTTTGCTACACCAACCTGTGCCTCAAACTGGAAAAAGTCTAGAACTCATGGAATTCCAGACTAGTAAAGAGTTGGCAGAACAGGTTTTTCCTAAAGCTCAGGTTTTTTTTTTTTTTTTTTGTTTGGTTTTGTTTTTGTTTTTGTTTTTTTTTTTTAATGGGATAAAATCACCTGAGAAAGTAGCATCGTTCTAATCCTGCTTTAGCTTTTTCTGATCATATCTTCTGATTATCAAGACTTCTATAACACTGCTTAAATTATTCACAAAAGACTATGTGACATAGCATAGCTACTTTCTCTCTAGCTATATTAGACAAATAAGTTTTAGAAAATGCCTTCCCTGTATTTGGCTTTTGACTAGTTACAGAGCATACATAAGGATTGAAAAGATTTCTTCTGTCGCTTTGATACGTGGTGTATTAAAAGTAAACTTGTACACAATTTTGTCTGATGTAGTTTTTGGCCTTCATCATAGGTCAATATTTTTTTTACATTATGTCCATTCACATCTGAGCCGTTCATCAATGAATGTAGGCCTGTCAGTCAAATCCTTAATTGGAAATACCCATGAACTCTATGAAATTTATGCATTTATGGAAGGGAAAAAAAAAAAAAAAAAAAAAAAAGAGAGAGACAAAACAGCTAGTGGTTTAAGAAATCTAATTTTCTTCATTTCATTGAAAGGGATATTGAGAACTTCAAGGACACCATATTTTGGCTTACAGTTTGAAATGACTAAACTGTTGTCTTTACTTTTACTGCTACATTCTACAAGGTGCTAAATGTTATGATGTAAATGTGTTTAGTTATTGCAGCACTTGTGCTTGAAAATGTAATTTTCTCTTAATGTATAAAGATCACGTTGTCGTCGTTTCTTTTAATTGAAATGATACATTTTATTGTTACAAAGCTGCCACTAGTTTATTAAAAAAGGTAATTTTAGCCTGTAATGGGGAGCAGCTACATTAAGTGCTATGATTTTTCCTGGAAAATACAAAAAGAAATACCGAATAGCAAGAGAAAGCAGGAGCTGGAAGTGACATTGTTCTTACTATGTTTACAGAATGCATGATTCTGTTTGGAAATGTACCACAATAGCTGTTAGGTTTTTACAGTCCCCATTTTCATGATTATTAATCATTACATTTAGCTTAAACCAATTTAAGTTTGTATTATCAAGAATTGGTGACCATCTCTAACCTCTGACCTTTAGGTTAATGAGAAGTTCCTCAGTGTAATTGCTATATTTTAAGATTGCACTGTATTGTGTAATCTTTATTGCTGTAAAGTGACAAAGTTTGTTTTACAGGAGCAAGTAGAATAACATTATTTTTGCAGTAAGCAATAATTATCTTCCTCCTAGCTGAAAATACATGTTGTGGATAACTTGTATTCATTTGGTAGCCTTTATTTGTAAGACAAGTTAATTAAAAGAAGAATGTTGAAAAACATCTGTCCACCAAGTGTTGATAGTGTAATACTATTACTTTACCAGAAAACATTCTGGTTTTGCTTTGAACATATAGAAAAAAATGAAGTAAACATAATTCTTTTATGTTGTGATCATTTAAAAAAAAAAAAAAAAAAAAAAAAAAAAGCAGCCATGAAAGGAAATCTCTATTTTTTACAATGGAATAAGAAATGCCTAAACCATTATGTACTCAGTATTTATATGGGTTAATACAGATATGAAACACTGACCCTGCTGAATACATGTTTTACCTTACAATTTTCTGTATATGTTAGTGAATTGCACATTAGGTATTATATATGTGTTCTTCTCCTACTACAATTAATTCAGCTACAGAAAAGATATTGCAGTCACCCCATGAAAATTTTACCATTCAGAAAAGTTTTTATTTAATATTTATTTACAACATTCACTGTTTAACAATTACTTTAAATTTCAAAGACTGTTTGCATATATCACGTAGGATCCACTGAACTTAATCTGTTATGAATCGCATTTTAAATTCTACACAGAGTTGAAAGAAGGACATTGCATGAGGCAAAGGTCTCGATTTTGTTTTCCCTATCTTATAGAAACTTTAGAGTATCAGTTGCCTGTTCTGTCATTAGGAAGAGGAATTAGATTAAGAATTTTTTTGGGGTAAAGTCTTTTTTATGTCATTCTATACAGGAATAATGCACAATTTCAATACTAAGCAGTAATTGTATTCAATTTCACTTTCTTTTTTAAAACATTAATATAAAATAACTAATTATTCACTAGCATTGCTTTATCAATCTCAATAGCTCAATAGTTAAGAAGTGACTATACAATGGGGTATGGAGCAGGGCCTCTCATTGAATTGATCTAGTACTTTTACTGAATTCACAAAAGGAATGACAAGAGCACATTTAAGAAAAAGACTATTTAAATTTGCCACATATGTTTAATTGTACAATTAATTTAAAATATCTCTTTTTAGATTGCCTAGTTTATTTCCTTATGATTTTTTCCAATAGCTAATAAAATGTATATGGTTTGTCATTGACAAAAGGCAAATATGTCTTTTTGGCATAATTTTAATTTTCAAATAAATACTGCACATACCTAATATATATAAGTAGCATTTTCTTTACATGTGGTGGAATTCACAGTAACAATATCATTACTTGACCTGTAGTAGCTCTAGCTTTACTTCAAAAAAATTAAATCTTAGTCCTGTTATACCTAAAATATAATTTCCTTAGATTTCTGATAAGAAATAACTTTGTAATAAATACATTTGCTGAAGTAATATATTTTTATAATCTGTAAACTGCATTAATTTACTCTATAATAAGCTAAAGTTTGCATGCATTTTGCCTACTAGGAGAAAGAATATTACAAATAGATTCTCATGGTAAAAATAACTACTTAGAGAATACATGGCATCACTCATATATGCATGTTTTAGGAGGTCAAGCATATTATAAGTAGTGTGTCAGAAGGAAAGATGCATATGATAGGGTTGAATATACAGTAGATTGGAAGCAAACTAAAAATTACAAAGTTTACTTATATAGAGAAATATATCTACCCTGTTACTGTCAACACAGTTTGAAATAGTGACTTAAGGTTTCAATTTTATTTCAACTTTTATTTCAAGAAAATACTTTAGAATTTTCTTCTCTGAAATTCTCAAGATACATGCATCAAAGATGGAAATAGTTCACTAAAGTTATTTTATACATATTTTTTTCAGGTTCTTTAGCTGTCATCTTTCTAGGCTAGGTATATTTAAAATAATAATTCCAGTTGTTGCATTTAAGGTAATTAATTAATCTGGTAAGTGATTAATCCCCTTGCATTCTAGTCAGTCCTTAGGGATTAGAGGTGCTAGGGGTGGCTGGATTTATCTCTTAATAGCTATGCCAATTATGGCTGTAACTATAGGCCTGACACCAGATGCACAAACAGCCCATATGCTGTAGGTCTGGTTGCATTCAAGAGAAGCAGTCAGGTTCATGAATAGTATGGTTTATTCTTATTGAGATTGCCTATGATAAATGCACAAACTGCAGGTTTGCTGTATAGAACTACACACAAAAACCGCAATTGCAATCACACACAATTCCTGGATAATGACTTAGTGTAGCTGAGGACCTAATCTTACAAAAAGATGTCTGTCCTGGTTCAACTAGGATAGGGTCAAGTTTTCCCCAGCAGGGAGAGAGGGGGAAGGGATCTCCAGACAGGTTATTAATTCCATGCTGATGTCAGGTCCAGGGGCGGAGCATTTTACTTTCCCTTCTGGTTTTGGGGGTTGCGACACATGCGGCAGGCTTGTTCCCTGACCATTTTGTGGTATTTCTCTGTATATCTTTTGTCTTGTTCACTGTTATTGCTGTTTATTGTTCTTATCATTGCCACTGTTACTGTTCAGATTGTTTTATCACGCTGTATTAAATTTCTTGTTATTTCATCCCGGGGTCTGTGCTTAACTTCCAGCCCGACCGGCTGCGTGTGGGGGAAGGGCAACGGCAACGTGCTCTCCGGTCCCGGCAGGGCTTAAACCTGAACAATGTCCCTTTGGGGGGGTGGGGAGGTGGGATGGCAAGGAGCACAAACCTGTCCATCTGTCCCTCCAATTTAGTATCAGATTATCATCCCTTCAAGTTAGATACAAACTCGGGGTAGTATTTACCTAAGTATGTATGTGTGAGTGGGTGGGACTGTGGTCAAGCCATTGCTTCCTGAATAACGACACAGCACATTCCTTGGTGCGAGGTGTGTGCTGGTTCTGTGGGAAAAGAGAAAGAATGAGATGTAAGGTCTACAGAGCTGTGCAAAACACTCCTTGAGAGAAGGGGAAGAGAAGATAGTCACTGATATCTTGTATGCTTAATAAGTGCAGGAATGTGTAATTCTCAGAACAGTTTTGGAATGCCATCTACCTCATATATGCACAGAAATTTTCCCATAAAATCCTAAGGCTTTTGACAGAAAGATTTGAGTATATTTGGAAACATGAATGGATAAAATTATAAACATTATCAACAAATATATTAATAGATATGATTTTTATTTGAATTAAAATGTAGCTCTACATTTGAAACACCAGAAGGCACACTAGTAATTATCCCTGGTGTCCTGATTCAGCTAGGATAGGGTTAAGTTTTCTACCCAGCAGGGGGAAGGGATCTCCAGCTGGGTTATTCACACCATGCTGATGTCAGGTCCTGCTGGCAGCACAGGAAGCTGTTTCCTTTGTGGATTTGGTCATGGATAAAATGTGGAGCGGGCTGTCTGTATCCATTGCAGTATTTCTCTGTATATCTTTTGTCTTGTTTACTGTTATTACTGTTTGTTGTTGTTATTATCACTACTGTTGTTTTTCAGATTGTTTATCACACTCTTGTATTAAATTTCTTCTTATTTTAACCCGGGGTTTGTGCCCTACTTGTGTCAGAGGGTGGGGGACAACGGCAACGTGGTCTCCGGTCCCGGCAGGGCCTAAAACTATCACACCTGGAAACACATGCTGAAATGAAAAATTGCCTTAATATTACTTGCTAGTGAAGTGCAACAACAGCGTTATCCTTGAGTAATGGAGTTGATATTCAGGAAAACCAATTTTCAGATCCCAGTTTATGGGTTTTGGTGTTTTTTTTTTTTTTTTTTTTTTTTTTTTTTTTGCAGCACATTCAAGATTCATTAGAAGACAAGAAAGACATCTGAGTCAAAATTAAGTATAGACAAGGATTTGAGATTCAGAGCCAAAAGTTTTAGTTTAAGTTAGTAATAAAATAATAGGAATACATCCATGTTATAGGTAATGTCCTATAGTACTCTTTTAGAACATTCCAGTGGCTGTGGTGTCAGCTTCTTTGTCAGCCTATAGACTATAATGACAGAAAAGCAACATCCTCCCACCAACTGAAGTAGCTCATTCATGGGAAAAAAAAAAAATCATATTTATGTATTATCTGTACCAGTTATACCTTCATATATTTATCTATCTATGAACAGAAATAAAACCACAGAATAGCCCTTGAGGTTCACCCTCAAAAGAGGTGGAAGGTTTGGACATTCATTTAGGTCAAGGAATTAGTGTCTTGGCTGGGAAATAAATCTTTGATCTTCACAAGAGCAAATTCCCAACAATCTATTCTGGCTATACTTTAAGGGAAAACACTTTCCTTCATTTATCCTACTACATACCTATTATGAAGTGTGTAAGCTTCCCCAGAAATTATGGTGTTGTAATGCAAAGCCCTAGCTTTTAGCATGGGAACCAGAAATCCATATATATTTTTAGCCTGGTCACCTAGTTCTTCCCTCTCTGAGCAAGTATGGAACCTTATCTCAGAATGGTTTACAGATTCTTTCCTCCTGTAAAATGCTGGAGCTTCAGGTGGGCCCCTCAAATGATGTTTACTGTGGCAGGACAATAGCTGTAATGGGATATTTAGCAGAAACACTTCAATCAGAGCAAAAACCCTGAGCATCTTGTTAAGCTTGTACTATAGGAAAAACCAGAATTCTTAATAATAAAGATAAATATTCTTAATTTAACCAAAAAAAAACCCCAACAACCCAACCTCTCAAAAAGTGAATATTTTTACTATTACAAAAGCATATTAAGAACTATAAACCTGACAAAATCAGCATCCATTAACTCAATTTTTTTTTACTGGCTTTACAGAATTGACCACATAAAAAGCTTTTCTTCATGTTTGGTGACAATATTCTTGTGAAAGAAACAACAGCAGAAATCTCTGGAAACAAAAGTAACCCAAAGAAAGAAAAAGAACAGAATTCTCCACTCAGTGTAAGCAATAACATGAAAATTCAAAGATTGCATGTCACTGGTGGTGGAAACAAATAGGTGTTTCATATTGTTAGCCCAACATAGTACACAAAAAGTAACAACAGTAAGTAAAGTATTGTGTTTTGGTAGGTTATATTTGTCAGTGTTTGGTGTATCAAGCATACTCTTCTCACAAAAGAACAGACAAAATCTAGGAATAATTTTTATGTACAGTAGTAGATGATCTGAAAATCAAACAAAACTTGGCCACACTTTCTAGAGCTTCTCTCTGTAAAAGGAAAACATAAGTTACAATGAGTTTCAATCACAGCTCTGTTACAGTAGATATCAGGAAAATCCAGGTAAGGGCTTAAAATCAAATACATCAAGTTCGAGTACACTTTCAAAGAGTCATTTGATGCCTCTGACAAGTATTTACAAGCAGTTAGATAGATATCCAAAATCAAATAAAGCAGACTCAGTGACAGATAATAAAGGCTTAGCTATCCATGGAGCAGCTAATTTACCAAATGTATCCCAATATAAAATAATCTGCTTGCATCCAAGAAGTAGATGAAACTGTTAAAATATTTGGGTAAGAATAACAAGATAGAAGAAAACTGTTTGTTAAAAATATGTTGGAATTTCAGTGATTGATGAGATGTTGAGATACCTAAAGATCTTCAAATTAAAAAAAAAAAAAAAGTAAAAGAAGTATGTATAGGTATTTAGGTATTGATTGTCCTTCAAAACACTTAGAAATTCTCTCTTGATAAAAGATTTTGTTGTGTTTCATTTTGTTTTGTTTTGTTTTGTGGTTTGGTTTTGGGTTTGTTTTTGGGTTTGGTTTTTTTGTTTTTTTTTTTTTCAGATTAATGTTTTGATGATATAAAGCATTCATAGAACCAGAACTGCAGACTAGCAGGTACAGTATACAGGTATAGAGCAGCTGAATTATTGTTCATCAGAAACTAAATTAATATAATTCTTTGTTACAAAGATGATCTTTTTGAAAGAAATTTCCGTGGTTTGAGCTCAGAGGGCAACTGAGCACCATGCAGGAGGAAGGGCCACTGGTGATCATCGAATCTCTATCCCTGACTGAGTTGTGAGATATGCGGAGAGATTTTGTCCGCCTGGGAGACAAGCAGATTTGCACCTGGGTGCTCCGATGCTGGGACAATGGAGCCAGTGCTTTTGAAATGGAGGGGAGAGAGGCCAAGCAGCTGGGATCTTTGGCCAAGGAGGAGGCTGGCATTGATAGGGAAATAGGGAAACAGACTCAAACCCTCAGTGTTTGGAAGCGACTCCTGCTCAGTCTAAGGGAGAGGCACCCCTACAAGGAGGATATGTCAGCTAAGCAAATGGGCCAACACTGAGAAAGGCATCCAGAATCTCAGGGAACTGGATATGTTTGATAAGGTTTATGGTTATCTAAATGATGAGCGGTCACCCATGGACCCAGATCAGGCCCCTTGCACACACCTGATGTGGTAAAAGTTCCTGAAGAGCACACCAGAAGCACACTCGAAAGCATTGGCAATAGTGTCCTGGTGGACAGACACCCACACTCTAACAGTGGATGAAGTGGCTGGCCATCTCCTGCAATATGAGAGAAATCTCCCTTCATTTCAACATTCCCTGGTCTCAGCTGTGGAGGAATTGTCTCAGAGGGTCCAGAAAATGAAAGAGGACATGTCCTACATTCCACCTGCACGGGCTGATGTCTCAGCCTTTAGAAGTAAATGTTTCCCCACCCAAGAGAAAGGCAGCAGAAGGCACACACCACAAGGCTCCCTGTGGTTTTTCCTCTGTGATCATGGAGAAAACATGAGGAGGTGGGATGGACAGCCCACTGCTGCTCTAGCTGCATGAGTAGAGCAGCTGAAAGGGAAGACCATCACAAAAGGGGAATACTCCAAGAAAAGCTCAGCTCCAGTGTCCAGACAGAAATCCCCCAGACAGAATAGAATGGTGAACATTATGTCTGACCCTCTTGAGGGGACCAGTGAATCATTTTTACAAGTGAGTGATACTGAGCAGGATTAGAGGGGCCCTGCCTCCAGCCAGGTGGAGGAAAGGGATAATTGGATTTACTGGACAGTGTGGATCCGATAAATTGATGATTTTTGGTGATTTTGATAAGGAATGGTTAGGACTAAACAATTAAATGTAATCTCACGGGAATAAAGGTTTTTATAAAAGTCAGTGGTGTAATGTTTTAAGTAGTCATTGTATTTAGTTTAAAGTAGCCATACGATCAGTTATGCTGCTATATGATGTACCATAGTTAGACTGTTTGGTAAGGACCATTTATATAACCTATAGACTACATGTTTTAAAAGTTGTATTGTGAAAGGGCCTTGAAGCATGTTAAAATCACAATGTGAGCCAGAGTCCTTGAGTCAAAGGTGTTGAAGTGTCTTTCTTTTAGTTCAGTAGTCTGTGATAGTTGCAAAATCAGCCCCCCGACTCATTTCAGAACTCAAGTGCACATGACCAGAAAGAGGTGGGAATAAGAAAATAAATTACAGGAATTAACATGTTTATCCATGAGAACTTGATTAGTATGTATTACTGTATCCTATATAATCAATATGTTACACGAGTTAGGTGTGCGTTGTTGGTGAGAAGGCTCTCTTGAACACCTGGCCTTTAATAAGGAAGTGTCTGCTTATCTACATCGCATTGGTGTTGATAAGCTCTTTTATCCTGTTTTGGTGACAGTTTCTGGTGACCCAGATGGGACCTCACTGAAAGACACTGGAGGAGTCGGGGACTAGATCAGTTCCAGGCGTCACTGAGGAATTCTTGGGGATACTCATCAATCCCTGATCCACAAGGCTCTTTGCAATGTCCCCTGGAATTGGTAAGACACTTCTTATTTGATTTGGTTTGGGAAGTCTGCCTCTCAGACACAGCAAAAGCTGCACATGGTTGGACAAAAGTTACCTGTTTGGATTGGGAGCCTAAGTGTCTGCCTATAAGACATAAGCAAAGGCTATTGCAGGGTTGCACAAATTTAGGTATTGGAACATCTGCCTGTAAGACATAAGTGAAAGCTCTTACAGAGTTAGACAAATTTGGGTATTGGAAAAACCTGTATGCTATAGGTTTTAATTGGTATTGGTATTTGTATCTTGATATTAAAAAAAAAAAAAAATAAAATTAGTGGTGTTTCTATGAATTTGAGACATACAAATAAGCACAAAGAGAATGCTGAGTTTGGATCCATGGTTCTGTTATTCTCTGAGAGGTTCAGCTGAAGAATGAAGCGAAAGATTGAATGATTGTGTGTGTGTGTGTGTGAACTTAAAAATATTTTGAAATGACATCTAAATGAATACATTTGTTTGAGAGTAAGAGTGTTGGTAATTTGGCTTTTGATGAAAAGGTACTGAAGATTTCCCCATTAGGATGTTTATTAACACACTGAGGAGAAATGCATAATGAATTATACAAAACTCAAATGATAAAGTATTGTAATTATTGATGGACATTATGTGTCTTGGAAGATCAGGAAAAGTGGCCTACCTATAGAACTTTGGAGGAAGATTTGTGAATTCTGGGAACTGAGATTTTAATGCATGCCTAGGAATAAATCAGTGTGCTTATCATAGAAAAGAAGGGCACTGGAAATGAGAATGTCCAAAGACAAGGGGTGGTCAGCAAGAGGCAGAAAGTGTAATGATCTTAGATGAATGAATGGGGCTGGAGGGGAACCCAGCTGAACTGGTTATAATTAAGCTGGAAGAAAAAGAGGTTAAATGTTTAGTAGATACAGGAGCAACATTTTCAGTATTGAATACCTGTGGAGGGAACTTGGAAATTAAAAGATCAAACATAGAGGGAGCAATGGGGAAAGAAGGAAAGATGTCATTTCTACAACTCCTGGATTTGAAATATGGGAACAAAATAATTACACATGAATCCTTGTATGTACCAGAATGTCCGATACCCTTTTTAGGAAGGGATTTCTTGTCCAAATTAAATGCACAAATTGTTTTTGAGGAAGAGGAACTCTTCCTAAAAATACCTGCGTCAAAGTCTGGAGAAATCCTGACGATACAAGAAACAATAAAAGAACAAGAAATTCCCAGGAAGTAGATCTAGCAGTAATTCCTACAGTACGGGAAACAGATGAACCTGACAAATCAAGATTAGGACTGTGTGTGAAAATATAATTGAAGGAGGGTGCAAGACCAGTAAGGATTAAACTGTATCCAATTAAACCAGAAGTTGAATGGGGAATTAAGAAATGATTGACAAATTTCTGGAGTATAAAATTTTTGAGGAATGTGAATCTAAATATAATACTCCAGTTTTACCATTTAAGAAACCTTCGGGTGAATACAGGTTAGTACAAGATTTAAGAGCAGTGAATCAGGTAGTTAAGGACATTTATTCTGTAGTGGCAAATCTATATATATTGTTGAGAGCATTAAAAGAGATCTATCACTGGTTTACAGTGCTTGATTCAAATAATGCTTTCTTTCACATACCCCCGGAGAAGGGAAGAAGAAAATTGTTTGCCTTTGAGTAGGAAAATCCAAAAACAGGAGAGAGAAAAAAAAAAAAAAAAAAAAAAAAAAAGACAATTGACATGGACAAGACTACCGCAAGGATTTAAATAGCCCAACAATTTTTGGAAATCAGCTGTCGAAGGAACTTGAAGCATGGAAACAAGATGATTTATGGCAAAAGTCTGGACACTTACTTTTGCAATATGTGGATGATGTACTGACTGCTACAGAAGCAAGATCTATCTGCATAAAGGTAACTTTTTTTTTTTTTTTTTGACTAAACAGGCACAAAGTATCCAGAAGTAAAGCCCAGATAGCCAAGCCATTGTATGAAACTCAAAAGAACTTTTCCTTTATATGGGACCCACATCAGAAACAGGCCTTTAAAGATTTAAAATTAGCTCTAATGTCTGCACTTGCCCTAGGACTTCCAGATTTAACCAAAGATTACCATTTTCTTATTTATTAAAGACAACATCTTGCACTAGGTGTGCTGACTCGGAGAATGGGAAGTTGGAAAAAAACAGTAGGATGCTTTTCCATAGAGTTGGATACTGTGAGTAAAGGATGGCCTGCTTGCCTTTGAGCAGTTGCTGTTACAGTAATGCTTATTCAAGAGGCCGAGAAATTGATTTTGGGAAGAACAGTAACAGTCCCACAGAGGGTGATAATTGTTCTAGAACAAAAGGGGGGGACACTGTTTTTCTCTGAGCAGGATGATGATTAGGTGGTCCTGACTGAACAAGATTATGTGATTATAAAAACAACTAACCTGATAAACCCTGCAGTTTCTCTAAGTTCTCCACAGGAAGAAGGGCAGCTGGAGCATCACTGCCTGACCACCATTGGGTTACAGATGCTCTCAAATAAACAACCAACCACCAAAATTTAAAAAAAAAAAAAAAAAAAATATTAACACAGTTAACTAGCTCTCTGTAAATTACAGGTTCAAATGTCTATGAGAGGAGAACAGAACAGCTTTCTAGGGTTTAACAGCAACCCAGAACACAGAACAAAGCCCCGCTCCCTGGGGTTTAATGGCAACCCAAAAGACTTTATCAATCACCTGACAAGTGAGGGCTCTCAACCTCGAGGACCTGCTCAAGGCAGCGTCCTGACCCAAGGCACCTCGAGGAGTTCCCTTGGGCAGCGCCCAGACCCAGGAGGAGAGTCCTCAACTGCAGCTGCTACTCCAGGGAATGAGCCCCAAATGGCTCCCCCAGGGGACTCCATTTATACCCAGGCCGAATCTGACCTGTAGTCAATAGCGGCTCACGTTGATCAAAGGCCCCAAATACCACGAAGCCCTGAGAACAAAGACAGCCTGGAACTGCTACACTTAGCAGCCAAGAAGCTCTGCTTTCATGGGCAGATGCACCTGCCACACACTGAATATGTGTACTCCAGTTGAGGGGATTTGAAGGACACACCATTGGAAGATTCTCACTGGGAGTTATACACAGGGGGCAGCAGCTTTGTGGAACATAGAGTTTGATACTGTGATATGCGGTAACAACAGACCCTCAATCATAGAGGCAAATGCATTATCTAGCACCACTTCAGCTCAAAAAGCCAGAACTCATTGCTTTAGCTCTTGAATTAAGTGAAAAGAAAAAAGTAAGTATCTGGACAGACTCAAAGTATGCTTTTGGGGTAGTACATGTGCATGGAGTTTTGTGGAAAGAAAAAGGATTATTGTCCTCCCAGTGAACAAATATTAAACATCGAGTTGAATTTTTGTGATTATTGCAAGCAGTTCACTAACCAACCCAGGAAGGAATCATGCACTGTAAACCACTTCAGGTTGAGAATAAAAAGAAATTGGAGGAAATAATTTAGTAGATAGGGATACCAGAAGAACAACAAAAGAAATAACATTACAAATGGTGTTGATTTCAACCAGAACAGTACTTCTCTCAAAGGAGAATCCTAAATATTCGGAAGAATATGCTAAACTGGGGCAATTATTGAACGCTAAGAAAAATATAACTGCATAGTGGGTGACATCCAAGGGACAAGTAATAGTACCACCTCTTCTAACGAGAGAAATAATTCAAGCAAAACATCAGGAATGTCATTGGGGTGTAGAGGCTTTGCTAACCCTTTTAAAAAAGACAAGTAGTATCAGTCAAAATGCTAGGATTAACCAAAATGATAACTGCAAAATGTGATGTGTGTCCACATCCTATGCAGTACATAATCCAGTAATAAAGAAAAAGGGTCTAAATGGGTAAGTACAAATCTGGAACAGAACCAGAAGACTGTTGGCAAGTAGACTTTTCAGAGTTACCTAGACAAAATGGGTATCAATATATTCTGGTGGGGGTTGATACTTTTACAGGATGGCCAGAAGCCTTTCCTTGTCATACCACTCAGGCAAAAGAAGTAATAAAATGGTTACAGAGAGAAATAATCCCAAAATTTGAAGTCCGTATTGGGATCTCTTCAGATAGAGGACCACACATTGTTGCTGAAGTAGTACAAAGTATATGTAAAACTCTAGAAATTACTTGAGATTTACAAACACCATAGAGGCCACAATCCAGTGGAAAACGTAGAAAGAATCAGACACTAAACTGTCAAATTAGCAAAATATGTCAAGAAACTAATTTAAAGCAGCCTCAGGCACTTCCATTGGCATTATTGAAAATCAGAGTACAACTAGAAAGTGTCACATCAGTTAGTCCTTATGATTATTGTATAGGAAATTATATGAATCTCTGGAAATGAATCTAAATATACATGTAAAAGGAAAACAAGACATGTAAATTTATTTAATCTCCTTAGGAAAAACCCTGACTGAAATTTTTAATGCAGTACTGAGAATCAGATTTATATTCTTGGAAAATCCAGTACATAACTTTCAACCTGGAGACTACGTCTAAGTGAAGATGTGGACTTCTGAACCCTTACAAGAATGCTAGAAAGGACCTTTCAAATACTGCTGACTACCTTTACAGATATCAAAACTGCAGAATCAGATGCATGGATACACTATACTAGAATGAAGAATGTGCCCCCTTCCTGGAAGGGGGCACATTCAGTAGGAATCCAGGAACTTCACACTGATTCTAAAATACGTCTAACTTTATATATTGAATGTAAATTGGTTTAGATTTGATTTTATCCTGGAAACTGATGCTGGTGGAATTCTGGTTTGAGGTACCAATCAAAAGACAAAATGAGACTGAGAATTATGAGGAAATGTTAGACTTAAAGGTGAGGAATAGACAGCAAGTGTAGAAACAAAAGGGATAATATACCTCCCAAACAGAACACCAGAAGAAAATTTGATGTTAGTTTTGTTTAAGGAATTTTCCAATTTGCAGAATTTAACATAAATTATTACTTGTTTACCGATACCAAGAACAGTAGATTAATCTGTTCCATGGGGAATTTTAACACTGAATTAGACCAGTTGAAGACACAAAAAACACACTATTTATTGTGAACAAAATGTGGTATGAACAAGTGAAAATTATCAGGAAAAAAATGGTAGTCCCCAGGAAATAAAGCAGATTGTGACAAATATTTTTTTTTTTTTTTTCCACAAAAAATAGGAAGATATTGAACTGTTGGGTGATGTTCTTATGATGAACAAATTAGAAACAATATAAGTAGAAACATCATGGAATGGTAGCGCTACAAAACCAATTGACTACACAGGATAAGGAGGTTCAATAGAATTATATGGTCTGACTATATTTTCTCTGTTTCAATATATATGGCTGTCCCTATCCAATATTGGGGAGGGTTCTTAAATGATCCCAAGAGCGAGATTAAGACACAAATTAGGTCAGATGCTGTACAACCTTATGAACATTATTTTGCATACAACTGGGAATAGCGATAGGACAGAGAGAAAAAGGAAGGAAAAGTCAGAATCCCTAAGCAAAAAAAAAAAAAAAGGTAGAGATGCAGCAAGATTAATTACCACCACCACGAATCCAGTGATGTACGGTTGGCTCAGTCCTGGTGCAGGTGATGGTGCTCCAAGCTCCAAAAGTGATGACAAGGTTGAGAGAGAGAGATAGAGAGATATCCTGAGAGAAGAGTAGACAGTCTTTTTATTGTCCCAGGTTTCTCAAAAAAGTCCACCCATTTCCATGGGGCTCATTGTTGCCTTGTGGTCCTCCATGTGCATGTGTCCAGGTGTTCACGGTGGTCATGCCAGTATGAATGTTGTTTTCACCCTGATTTAACTTCAGGTGCATGTTGTTGTTTTGTCTGGGACAGTTCCTCTTCTCCAGAGTGTACTCCTCCATGTCCACGGGACACTAAGGCCAGGAAGTGGTGGTGGTGGTGCAACAGCAATACTTGAGTCATACAGTCTGATACAGTCCCTTACAACAACTAGAACTCTTACTGTTTTATTTGGGATGGGACAACTTTTGCAGCCTTACCATCAACAAATGATAAAGGAATCACACGAGAAAAAATGAGAACTTAGTGGCTTGGTGGAAATGTGAGGAAGTATGTAACTGCATCGATGTAGACCTAATAATTCAGAGAATTCCTTCTTTAGCTGCTGCCTTAAGACATAGGTGTCTTTCCTGAGGGCTTAAAAAAAAAAAAAAAAAAGAAAAAAAAGCTCCTAATTTAACCAAAACATATATACCCAGAAGAGGAGCAATATTTAGCTGTAGAAGATCAGCAATTCTGAGTTCAGAACATTTACTTTGGGCAATGAGTGATGGAACCTCAACAGTGCATCTACACTTGTATGGGGAAAAAAACAAAACAAAACAAAACAAAAACCAACCAAACCAAAAACCAAACCCACAACAAAACAACAACTACAACAAAAACCAAACCAAACCCAAAACCAAACCAAACCCCCAAAAATCCCCCACCAACAACCAGGTTACTTTAGGTATGCCAATGTTGTGCCCAATTTGGAAAAAAAAATCTCTTTTTAAAGGATTCTTAGAAAGTTTAAATGATACATGGAATGAACCCTCGACGAGAATAAAGATTTGTTGGGCTCTAGAATTCTTTTTGAACCCCATAGCACCATATAGAAACAGGGAATGGCTGTATCAACTAATTGGAAAGGTAAGAAAACTCACTAATGTGACAAGAAAGTTAAAGGAATTAAATTTTCAATTGCAGGCAACCTCAAAAATGACTTTGCAAAACAGAATGGCACTAGACATGCTGTTTCCTAAAGAGCACAGAGTTTGTGGATACCTCAAAAATAGAGTAGGTCACTGCTGAATACATATCCTAAATGTGACACAAGATGTAGAACATGATCTAGAATTATTGGAAAAAATTGAAGAAGATGATTAAAAAGTTCGAGAAGACATGTCAGAAGATTAGACAGACAAAATTTTTAGTGGATTAAATTGGAATTTAAGTTCAGGGATAAGGTCATTAACTGGCACATTATTTATCTTGTTGGTTGTTTTCTTGATGATAATGATGATTTATTCATCGTTGAAGGAAAAAGTTACAAGTAAAATTGCATTCAATCGCATGATGAGTGTCTGCTTGTCATAAAGGAGTGTCTGGTTACCTACATCACACTGGTGACAGTAAGTTCTTTTATTCCATTGTGGTGACAATAGCAGCAAATTATTAATATACTTAGCAGCAAATTATTAACATTCTTAAAAATTGCATATATTAAAAAAAAAGTGTGAAATAAAAGAACAGTCTTGTGAAACATTTTCCCTTATATCTTTTTTAGATTTTATGCAAATATTTTTGCATGTCAGAGTTGTCATATTGTTATCAAAATGGGATAAAAGAACATATCGACACCAATGTGGTGTAGGTAAGCAGACACTCCTTTATTAATGGCTGGGTGCGTAGAGGAGTCGTCTCACCAACAATGCACACCTAACTTGTATAGCACGCTAAGTATATAGGATACAGTAAAACATCTTGATCAGGTTCTCATACATAAACATGATAATTCCTGTAACTTATTTTCTTATTCCCACCTCTTTTTGGTCATGTGAATTTGAGTCCTGAAATGAGTCAGGGGGCTGCTTTTGTGACCACCATGGACTACTGACTCAAAAGAAAGACCCCCCCAATATCCTTGACTCAAGGACTTTGGCTCACATTGTGATTTTAACATGCTTTAAGGCCCTTTCACAATACAACTTTTAGAACACCTGGTGTACAGGGCAATAAATGATCCCCACCAAACAGTCTAACATTGGTGCCTCATCTAGCAGAGTAAATGGTTGTATGGCTACTTTAAACTAAATACATCTCTATGACTACTTATTATAAAAACCTTTATTCTTGCGAAACCTTTATTCCTTATCAAAATCACCAAAAATCATCAACTCCACAACAAATCAGTAATAATCAGTAACAATATAACACACTTCTGGCATACAAGAAATGATGTAGCAGTTGCTCAAAATCAAACTAGTCCAGAGCTGAAAAGTGCAGAAGCGAAACAAGGACAGTAAGCAAAAAAGCACAGGAACACTCAGTACTGTGAAGGAAAGACTTATTATAGAAAATCCTAACTGTTTTCTGTCTCATTGACATATTTTATACTCCTGATATGATGGACTACACTGATATGATGGACAAGGATATGTCTCAGTAATCTTCTACAATTTATGTAAAGTTCAAATTCCTTAACTCGAAGATATGCGAATTTAAAATCTTTTGCCTGAAAGTTCAGAATGGGGGTACCAATGAAACACTTCACCAGTACATAGTAGCTTGATTAAAAACAAAACAAAACAAAACAAAACAAAACAAAACAAACAAAAAAAAAAACACACACAAAAAAACCCAACTAATAAAGAACAATACGTGCTTTATTGTCTGTAGGATATACAGGACTCTTGTAAAAATAAACAAAAATGTTCTTTTGTCCTTCAACTTTGCATGTCTGTATTGAATGTTTCTTGTTTTCTTTGCTGAGTTACATGGAAGCCTAGTGATTATGTAAATGCATGAACATAATTTTTATCGTGCTAAAATATTCCCTCAAGTCCTATATTCTGGTATTGAATAATAAAACCAATTGCTTCATTTACAGCCCAGTCCTTGGGAGTTGAACCCTTTCAGCTGTGATTTGGGGTGTATATGAGTTAGTCATCACTGCAGATTTAATCTTAGCTGCTGCATTGTATAAAGGAGTCATGCATAGTTAGAAAACTAGGTTTTGCACAGGAGATGTGGATTTCACCTTCCCAAAAATGTTGTCAACATAACAGTAAGAACAGTTTAATAAACTGTGCATTTATTGCTGACATGATGCTTAAATTGAAACACTCCCTTTGTGAGAGACTGAAATGTCAAATGATTGTCTTAAAGCTTGCTTGTGTATGTGCTTTGAGTTACAGGGTGGTATATGTAATATCTCATCAAAGACCAGCGGTGGCCTTTGTAATTAGTCTCAGGAACATCACCCAAGGAAACAGAAATGTATTAAAGGATGCACTCTCCCACTCCCTTGCAGTTGTATTCACAAACTCCTTAGCTAAGCCTCAAAGAGAGGAAAAGGTGGACTGAGTGAAACCAGGTGTTTCTCATCAAGCAAAATAACTGCTGATCACTGTCTCCCTTGTGTAAGCCTGATACTTTGTGACTCCATTGTGTACACCACGTGCCATGTATGACATGCAAATAACTTTGCTATTTCACCACTAATAAGAAGTGATAAGAGGGGATCATTTTTGCCCCAGAAGCCAGATGATTTCTCTAGAAGCATGAAGTAAACAGATCTGTGGAAAGAGAGGCAAAAAAAAGTGGGCAGGACAAGTACAACTACCGATTCAATTGAACAATGGGTGGTGCACCCCGTTCCCCCTCAATGTGTGCACAGAACCCATGCTCCACCTTTTTCCTTGTCTCTCATGGAAATGAGTTTGTGGAATACCAGACTTTCTTTGTTTAGTATGCAATTCATCTAATAAGATGAGCTTAAAGGGCAACAGAGATTTTTGCTTTGTGTGTACCCACCACCAAAGAATTGAAGACTGAGGACTAACAGGATGCTGCTGGATCCATGGTGGTGATTATTCTCAAGACTCTATTCCAGAGGCTTGCTTAAATTCTCTCTTTTACTTCAATTCTGGCCTATCACTACCCTGTTGCAAAGTTCATGCCATTCGTCAGAACGGAGGGAAGATACAGACGCTCAATATGAGTGAACAGTAGACTTCGTTTATTAGCACTGTTACACTAGGTTTTATACGGGTTTTAATTAGCTCATACATATTGCAAAAGCTAAGCTCGTTATTGGTTACAGATATATACGTTAACTCCGCCTTAAGTCCCTGTTTCAACAGTGTAACTCCACATACCTTTAACTATATTGTCCTTGTTCTATACTCTAAATTGTAAACAAGGGCACAGTGTCCTTGTCTCTGATTGGTCTATCACATCAGCTGTGTTCGGCACTTTCCAAGTTCCTGCTGACTTAGCATTTCCATGTCTATGTGTCCTCTCTCAGCTAGCCAGCTCTCCACAATTCCCCCATTTTTACTTTGTACCAACCATACTTCTCCTGCTACATGTGTCATTAATCTTTTAATACATGAAAACATGCAGCTAAGTACTAACATTCCTATAATAAACATAATCAAGAATAATAATAAACTTTGTACTATTCCTTTCAGCCACCCTCCTAAGCCTAACCAGTTGGTTAACCCTTCTAACCCAAAAAGTCCAACATCCTTTTGTATCTTCTGCGAGTGCTCCATAAGTTGTTTGATTTCCTTGTGTATTGAGCTGGAATTATCTTCTAAGTCCATACAACACATCCCATCAAAGTCTTCACAGCCGTGTCCGTGAGCTAGAAGTAAAAAATCGAATGCCATGCGATTTTGCAACACAGCGTGTTGTACCGAGCTCAAATCATTCGCTAAGTCTGACAAGATCCTGCTTGTCATATTGGCTTGCTTAACAACCCAGCAAGACAGCCCTTCTAAATTTCTGTGGGCTCCGGCAGCAGCAACTCCAGGAGTAAAAAAGGAGGCAAAAAATACCTCCCATTTGTTCCACAGTCGGACGTCATCGTTACAACTATCATCTAATATCTGGGTCATGTCTCTTTTCCATCGTACTGGATTCGATTTTTTGGGATGATGGTGTGGTGAAGCCAGGCTCAGGCGGCCAATTGTGCACGGGCCTCCTACAGGCCTGGATGGAATTCCAGTCCATGCCCTATTACCACAAATTAGGAAAAACCCAGGGGGCAGCTGCCTGGGATACAATAGTCCAGGGGCTGGATTAGATGTATTTCGACTTATAGACTTGCACCAGGTGTCTTTCCAATTTGTAGCGTTTCCGATTGGAGATATTGGGGTAATGGTAGTTACATCACAGGGGAGTGCAGAAGGCTCCCCTGCACATTTAGCGAAATTGTCATTTTTAGTTGAGTTAATGAATACACAGTAACTAGCATTTAGTGAGTCTACAAGTTCTATTTCTTGAGGGTCGGAACCAATGGGAAGACGATCGTCCCAGTTATCATATTTCTCAAACCAGTCGCTCATATTAACACCTACAGGAGCTCCTATGAGCGTTCGATTGGGCCGATTGGTCCATTGTGTAATTGTCTGATTAAGGGCGTTCCAATCGGAATCATTCAATGGGACTCCAATTAAACAAGTAATAAAGGGTGTGCTAGGAGTAGAAAGGCTAGCACAAAATGTGGTGGTATTAATAGAGCGACTCAACTTTACCCATACGTTTTCTCTAGGGTCAAAGTTAGCTCTCCTATTGCTGAGGGCCTTAACGTGATGTATGAGGCTTAGTAAAAGTAAAAGAAGAGTGCTCCCCTTCCCACTAGGTGGGGCCCAACGTCCGGGCGTTTGGGGTATAGCTGCCATCCCCATACACTATATTGCTGAGTTAACCAGTCGGCCGGCCTCCTTGTCAGGTAAAGGCAAAAGATCAATTTCCGCTGTTCCTTGTTGTCTTGATGGGTCGTCGATGTTTGCTTCCTCAACTGCAGGCTTCACCCACCGACTGGGAATCCAGACGGTACCTGTAGGAGTTGAAACACAGACATAACCATGACCAACATAGACTACATCAGCGGGGCCCCTCCACTGCCCTGTCTTAGCATCCTTATAATATACTCTCATCTGAGGAGCGGCATCATCGCTCCTAGGTACATGATGCAAGACAGTAGGTGGGACTTCATTGTTTCCAAATACGCACAAATGATTCAATACAAAAAGTGTCTTATCAATCCTTTCACGGACATTTGCTATATTTTTAAACTTATCTAAATATCTTTTTAATGTCCCATTTGCTCTTTCCACTACTGCTTGTCCGGTTGGAGAATGTGGAATGCCTGTAATATGTGTAATGTTCCAAAGCTGTAAAAACCTCTTCAATGCTCCACTACTATACGCCGGGCCATTGTCTGTTTTTATAGTAGTGGGTACTCCCATGACGGCAAAACAGCTGGTCAAATGTCGCTGTACATCACAGGCCTTCTCTCCTGATTGTGGGGTGGCCCATATCATATGGCTATAAGTATCTATTGAGACATGTAAATATTTCAATCGTCCTAGGGCGGGGACATGAGTGACATCCATTTGCCAAATTTCATTGGCTTTAAGTCCCCTAGGGTTCACCCCGCAGCCAAGACCTATGTCAGAGTTTTGATGACTGCATATAGCACAAGCCTTAACAATTGCACGTGCATCTTCAAGTGTTATTTTATAGGTCTGTACTAGTCCTTTGGCATTCTGATGGAATATTGCATGAGACTCGCGAGCGCGACAGTGTGGTGATATCGGGGGTTCCATGATTGTCGCAACTAAGTGATCGGCCCTGGCATTTCCTTCTCCAAGACCTACATCCCATTGATGACTCCGAATGTGAATCACCGCATAAGGCTCAGTCCTCTGAGCAATTGCTAATTGAAGACTGACTAAAAGATTCGTCAGCCGAGGGTTCTGTAATTCCCGTAGGTTGGCGTCTTCGATGCGATTAGCAATGCCTACAACATAAAGGGAGTCCGAAACAATATTCAGTGGGCAGTGCATCCATTGTAGGAACGCCCATACAACCGCAAACAGTTCCAAGGTTTGCAAAGAGTCGTTGGGCTGTGCCGCTAAAATCTGGTGTTTCCATTGTTGTCCCTCCCTCCAGGTTATTGCGGCAGTTTTGGATCGACGTCCTGCATCCGTAAAAGCTGTGATGGCTTCCGAGAGAGGCTGTTTTGATCGTTTTGGTTTGATGAGCCAGTGCTGGTTCTCCATCCACGCTAGGATGACCGACGGGAGTGGCTTGATAATCAATGTCGCTCCATCTTCAAGCAGTGCTGATTGTAGTTCCTCCGAGTTTTGAAGATACCATTCTAGGTCTGTCTGTTTCAGGGGCACCCAAATAGTCTTAGGGGGAGTGCCATCAATTTGTAGGATGCGACGCCGACCCTTTTTTATTAATTCTGCTAATGTGGCAATTTTTTCTTGCACCGTCCTTCGTGGCTGCAGCGGGGGAGCTATCCATTCCAATACTATGGTTTCCTCCTTTTCCCCCGTTTTTATTTTTTGTTGCGTCAATGCAGCCATGAAGTATGCATCTCCACAAAGTATTGTTAAGTCGATAGGTAGATCGGCAATCCGTCGATGTGTAGATCGATCTGCGACCATTGTGGTAATTTGTTGTAACGCCTGCTTCTGTTGTTGTGTCAAGATTATAGGTGTTGTGGGGTCGGTCCCCTTCAAAAGAGGACGTAGTTGATTCAGTAACTCATTTGGGATTCCAACAACAGGACGAAGCCACTGAAGGTCGCCCAAAAGCTTCTGGGCATCGTGTAATGTAGAGAGTTCTAGGTGTATTGTTAGCTTTTGAGGCTTAATGGTGGTGTCTGATATGTGCCAACCTAGATACTTCCATGGACTCGACTCTTGTATCTTTTCTGGTGCTATTATAAGACCTTTATACGCCAGTTGCTCTGTTAAGTCCTTTTTCTGGTCTATAGAAAAGGAAGATGGTTGGGCTAGTAAAATGTCATCCATATAATGATAGATGAGTGTGGTTTTCCAGCGTTGTCGCAACGGTTGTAAGGCGGCATCAACATAAATTTGACATAGGGTAGGTGAGTTTCGCATGCCTTGTGGTAGGACTGTCCATTCAAACCGTTGATCGGGTCGCTCCCGATTGAGTGCGGGTAAGGTGAAAGCAAAGCGTTGTTTGTCGTTCTCATGCAAGGCAATAGTAAAAAAGCAGTCCTTTAAGTCCACAATGAGTAGGTGCCAACCTTCCGGTATCATGGCCGGATTAGGTAATCCTGGCTGTAAAGCACCCATATCAAACATCTGCTTGTTAACGGCACGGAGATCATGGAGTAGCCGATATTTTCCTGACTTCTTTTTAATAACAAAAATGGGTGTATTCCAGGGACTGGTTGAAAGTCGTAAATGTCCTTGAGAAAATTGCTCCTGTACTAATTTATGAGCTTGCTCTAGGCTTTCCTTTTTTAACGGCCATTGTTCGATCCACACGGGTATATCAGTTTTCCATTTAAGTGGGATCGGGAAAGCCCAAGCAATGGCCGTTCCTAGAAAGGGATGTCAGTGGTCAAAACTACTCCCATTTGAGCAAGTATATCACGTCCTACCAAGGCCTGTACACCATCAGGTAACGGTATAATTGAGGCACAACAATTGATGGTCTTGTTCTCTATAGTCCATTGGAGCAATGGCGATTTTCGAGCTAAGGTCATTCCCCCAACCCCAGCTACTGAGGCGTTAGTGGTGCGGGACGGCCAGTTTGATGGCCAGCGGTGTTCACTGATGATCGAGACGTCTGCACCTGTGTCCAACAAGGCTGTAAGGGAAAGGGTTTTTCCTGCATATTGTACCAAAACTGACCGCCGGGGGCGTTGTCTCAAACCAACCGTCAAAAAGGCAGCTTGATTTGTTGATCCAAAAGCGCCACTCCCTCTAGACGCCGTCTGTAAGGGAGCCAGTGATGCAGCCAAGTGTGGCAGTGGAATTAGTTGGGCAATTTTGGAGCCTCTAGCAAAAAAGAGAGGCGGAAATAACGTTTGAGTCATTATTTGTATTTCTCCGGTATAGTCCTTGTCAATAAGTCCCACTAACACGGTGAGACCCAGCATTGTGGCCGATGAGCGACCTATTAATAATGCTCCGACGGCTTGGTTGTTTATCATAATAGGTCCTCGTACATTAGTCCCAATTCGTATCGGTTTGGTGTCAAGTAAGGTACAGTCTACTGCTGTTTCCAAGTCCAGTCCAAGGCTTCCGCTGGTTGCGGGTCGGGGAGAAAAGGATTGGCTGTCGCGTTGGTCACAAAAGGATTGTGAGTCGTTGCTGGATAAGCGGCCGCATTTTGTGTCGGCGCGGGGCGGTCCTTCCCGCTGTGCTTCCCGTTTCCTGGCCCACCGCGTCTGCAGGCTGTCTCGTTATGAGTATCAGAGCGACATTTCTTACACCAGACTTGACCCGCTCTGCATTCTTTCCGAATGTGTCCTAGCAGGCCACAGCGGAAACACCGGGGACGGCTGGGTCCTCGTATACCGGGTCGAGACACCGGCGCTTGCAAAGGCGCAAGAGCTGCCATGATTTGAGTATGTGAGGATTGCGTATGTTCCTGTAGGCTCCTACCTAATTCCTTAACCGCCTCAACCAACATGGCTTGTGGCCCTACTGGTACTTGCCATCCTTTCTAACCCTTCCTCAATAGTCCAGGTGCCAGGCAGCGTGGCCAAAATATTTCGCGTAGCTGGATTGCTATTTTGGATTGCACACTGTTTCAAAATGGAGCCTTTAAGATACTCAGGCACCCCTGCTATTTGAATAGCACTTGCTACTCTATCAATGAACAGTCCAAAAGGCTCTTCTCTTCCTTGTTTGATCCCCATATAAGAGGGGATACCTCCGGGGTCTTTCAATTGGTCAAACGCCTGCCGCGCCGTTAGCATAGCCTCTTTTGCCTTATCAGGTCCTATGAGCGCCTGGGCTTCCAGGCGCAGAAAGTGACCAAGCCCCATGAGTTCATCAAGGGTTATCCCATAGAGCGGATCTCCTGGTTGTCTCACAACAGCTACTGATCTTTGGCAGGCGGCTTGCCAATGGGCATTAAATAATAGTTGTTGATGTTGAGTAAGGATTAATTTCATTATGCTTCTTATATCACCCGGGAGTAATATATTGGTTCCCCAAATGTAATCTAACATTTGTCGTGTAGGCTCTCCTTTCACCCCTGCCTCGCTAACCGTGGCTCGTAATTGTGTTAAAAGTTTCCAATCTAGATTTTGAAGTGTGGCTACCAATTGCCCCTGATCGTTTGGCTGATAAAGCACGGGGAATGCGGTATCGTCTACCAGACTAGCTGCAATCTCCCGGTCCCCCTCCGCCATGGCGGCATCAGCTATCCGGCGCCAACATTCTCGTTGGCTAGCAAGGGAATCGGGGCTACTCACGAACGGATTGCTCCCACGTTTACTTGTCTGGGAAGTATGCCCCGGTATTGTTTCAGAAGAAGGAGCGGTAGGAGTGGGGGGAGTCTCAGTCTCAGGAGACTCCGTTCCCCCCACCGCTGCTGCCATCTGTGGGAAATCCCAAGGCGCCCCCACAGGCTGCGGCACGACCAGCGTCCGCACTGACGGGGGCATGGGGCAGTCGGGGGGGTCTTTCCCGGTTGCATGTATTTGCGAGTGCGCCACGCCCAGGCTGCTTTTACCGGTCAGCCGTTCCGCAGCAGCGGCAGCAACTTTCTGTTCAGCCTTGTGCATCGTAATAGCATTTGTAACCGCTCGCCACGACTTCATTAATTTTTTCGCCACTTTATTTTCCCCTATAACATCGTCAAACAACTGATTCCCATATCTCCGCCACTCGTCTTCCTCAAAAACAGTGTTGTGGTCGGCAAAAAAGCCCTTTGCTACCCCATACGCTAACAAACCAGGGAGATCCTTTTTACAATCTATACCCTCTACGCCTCGCTTTTCTAAAAAGCATTTAAGTAAATCGTATGCCGCTTGTCTATTCATACCTCTAAATGCGCGCTATTGCAGCCTTTGCTAGCTCTCGGCGGCACGTGACCAGCAGGACAGCCTCTTTAGGTGCTCCTGAGCGCGGGGATTATTTCCCTTTCGGCTCCTGCGCTGCTTACAGGACCGGTCCCGCGTGCTCCATTGACCGTGGCTCCTCGGTCCCCGCTATCGGGTCGCCGCGAAAGTCCCAGCCCCACGTTGGGCGCCAGATGTTGCAAAGTTCATGCCATTCGTCAGAACGGAGGGAAGATACAGACGCTCAATATGAGTGAACAGTAGACTTCGTTTATTAGCACTGTTACACTAGGTTTTATACGGGTTTTAATTAGCTCATACATATTGCAAAAGCTAAGCTCGTTATTGGTTACAGATATATACGTTAACTCCGCCTTAAGTCCCTGTTTCAACAGTGTAACTCCACATACCTTTAACTATATTGTCCTTGTTCTATACTCTAAATTGTAAACAAGGGCACAGTGTCCTTGTCTCTGATTGGTCTATCACATCAGCTGTGTTCGGCACTTTCCAAGTTCCTGCTGACTTAGCATTTCCATGTCTATGTGTCCTCTCTCAGCTAGCCAGCTCTCCACACTACCCCTCTTCACTTTTAATAATAAGAACTGGTTTAGGTGTACAGTGTTTGACCTCATTTGTTTCTTAATCTTGCTCTTGGGATCATATCGAAACCTCCCCTGACGTTTGATTCAGACACCCCATCACCACCTTTTTAAAGGAAAATAGATCATTCTATTGCAGCAGAAATGCATAAAATTATGAGATAGTCCTCAAATTTTACTGTCAGGTCTAGCTAGGGATTTGTGGAATCAGACTCTACAATTCAAATAGAGTTATAAAGCAGGTATATTTTCTCTGGTGCCGGCATGCAAGGGGATTTCTCCACAAAGCTTGCACACCATTTTACCAGAAATTTATATAGTGTGGAATTACATATTCATTGGATTACATAATACAAATCTACATATGCATAAGTAAAGATGGGTTAGTTCAAAAGGCTGGTGTCAGCAGTTTATGTTCTCTTTGCACCTGCACATTGCCTCCTGGTGGTTGTCTTTGGGGGACTTTGGGAAAAAAGCTTGTATTCTTTCTCACCTTGTACCTTTCTCCAGGGAATACACAGAGTCTTTTAGCTAATTTCTTGAATAACAAGAGTTGTTCCAGCTGGTTTATGATCTCTATTTTATCTAAAAGCACCAATATATTTGTTTCTATCATCCATATTCACTAGAAAGACTAAACTAGTAAGAAACCTTCTGCTTTCCAAGGACATGTCTTATTTTTGCTGGACGTAGTAATTCTTGGTAAGTTTCCACAGAAAACTGCTTTGTTTTTATGAACACAGTAGCCCTTGTTAAGTTTCCACAGAACAGCCAGAGCAAGCAGGATCATTAAGCAATATTCAGAAATCATTATAAATTGCTGTAAATTGCTTTAAGTAAATAAGTTGGAAAGCAGGTGATAATTTCCTTGTATTTCTAGTTGTGATGGTTTTAAGCCCTGCCAAGACCAGAGACCACATTGCCATGTTCCTTCCCCCACCCTCAGACACAAGTAGGGCAAAACCGCCGGGTTAAAATAAGAAGAAATTTAACACAACACTGTTGTAAGCAATCTGAACAACAACAGTAGTAATGATAAAACAATAAACAGTAAACAAAAGATATACAGAGAAATACCACAATGGTTACAGACAGCTAGATTGCAATGCTCCCCACTGTAATAAACTATTGTAACTAACTTGCTAGGTTGGGCAGGGTGGGTACGATACACTTGAATGATCTGTAAATTTTAAACCATCAAAATGTTAAGTGTGCCATTTGTATTGGAACACTGTAACTGTGTCTCAGAAACCACACCTAGAGCTGATATTTAACTGTTGTTTGGAGAAAAGCCTGACAAAAATATGAGATCTTGAGGCTTTTAAAAGATCCAATAGGAAAAAAGTGCGTCAAGAGACCAAGGCTTCGAGACTTTAGAAAGACCCAATAGGAGGAGGACATGCACCACAGCAACTCAAATGACCCAATGGAAAAGAGCAGGACAAGTATCTGACAGGAGGAGATTGGTTAAAGATGATGGCACAAGAGAATAAAAACCGCTGCTTTTTGGAACTAGGTGTGCATGTGGCAGAGTTGTGGCTCTCCACTCACCCAGCACTGCTTTGCCTATTGCTTCCCACCCTAAATCGCTTGAACTCTAAATCAATCAATCAATCAATCAATCAATCAATCAATCAATATGTATATAAATTGGCTTTGTTTGATTATAACAATTTGGTAACCCCTATGTGATCTCAATGTGCTTTCCTGGACTGTGGCTTCTCGAGGGGGGCCCCACAGGTTGTGGCTCGAAAGTAGCAGTCTGGGTCAGTCTCTAGAGATCAACGGACAAAAGAGAAGCAATAGTCAAAGGAATTAGAGCTCCAAAGGAAAGACTGCAGTATAAAATACCCATAATTCTGGTGCATGAAGACCCAAAGACGATGGAATTGTGAGTATATGGGATACCGTTTGGTTGGGTGGGATTCGGTTGTTTGTGTGTGAGAGTGTGATTGAGATGGAACCTCATTCTGGAAATGAAAGTAGTTTCAGAGCCAGCATTTGAGTTCCGAATCGAGTGTGGAGGTCTTCTAACCACGGTTCCAAACTCCCGCGAGGGATTTGGCCGGTGAAGGACTGAAGCAGATCCTACAGGACTCGTGGGTGGGAGTACGGGTTCTAGGGGTTCATGGTTGAGTAGAGGTTTCAGCCCCCCCGCAAGACACCGGTAACCAAGGGTGAGAGGAATTGCCATAGAAAATTCCCAAGGGATATGTGGGTGGGTAAAAATTCCCAAGGGATATGTGAGTGGGTATTCAACTACCTGGATCCAACCCCCTACAAGGGCTGTAGGAGTTGCCACAGTAAAACTCCTATATGGGTCAAAAGGAATCAAAAACCCGGGACAAGAACAAAAGGAGTAAATTACTGGATATACCACCAGATACTCCATTAGGCATAATGATTAGAAATTGGCATGAAAGAGGTCCTAGAAGAGGAAAAAGTAAATTAAAATTAGTCCAGTATTGCATAGTTAAATGCCCAAAGCAATCTTTAAAACCACATGTCTTCTGGCCTACTTTTGGATCTTTTGAAGACTGAATTTGCCAGTCTTTAAATACATGTTTACTAAAAAAACCCTTTTAGTCAAGAAGAAAGTGATGATGTGAAATTGAGGATCAGGACTTCACGCCCTTATCCAGCTCCAATACTTACACTTAAAAAAAGGATGAAAAATCTGAAGAAAAAGGGGATAAGAACAAGGAGGGGACAGAGAAAGATGATAAATGGGAACCACTAGTTAACTTGCCACCTCCATACTTTAATTATCCGGCCCTGGTGGCTTTAACAGCCCCGGTGGCTTTAACGATCCGAGCGGTTCCCCTTCTACCTCTGGCTGCATGTACAAGAAGTAAAACAGCCGTAACTGAGGGAGATTCTTTATATCCCTTATGGGAGGTAGCCCTCGGAGGCAATCAAGGAGGCATTGGATTTGTGGCAGTCCCATTAAACACCTTTGATTTACGAAATTTCAAGAAAGAGATGAGGACTCTATTAGATGATCCTCTCAGAGTAGCTGAGAGGTTAGATCAATTTTTAGGTCCCAATACTTACACTTGGGAAGAAGTACAGTCCATTTTAGGCATTTTATTTATGATCGAGGAAAGGCAAGTGATTAGGCAAGTCAGAATGTGTTTGTGGAAACTGCAAAATCAAGCAGGGCCGCAGGCAGATCAGAAATGGCCCAATGTCCGCCCTAATTAGGGTCATCAAGAACAGGGCCGACAGAATATGAGGGAGCTTAGAAATTTAACAGTGGCTGGCATTAGAGAATCAGTTCCTTGGGGGCAAAACATTAATACAGTCTTTAGCAAATATCAAGGAAGAGATGACCCATCCACTGATTGGCTAGAAAGATTAAAAAAGGAATTTACAAATGTATTCAGGGGTAGACCCTACATGCCCGGTGGGAGAGGCTTTATTAAGAAAAACTCAATTCTCGTGAGGTTCCATCAGGAAAAAGTTAGAAAAAGTATACAATTGGCAAGACGGGAGTATGCAGGAGCTATTAAAAGAAACACAGAAAGTGTATGTTAGGACAGAGGAAGAAACCTCCGAGATCTCATTCTAATGGATTTACCTGGAGCTTTGGGTGGTGAAAAGAAAGGTGCAGTAATTAGAGAAAATTAATTAGCATGCTATTATTGTGGAAAGGAGGGACATTTACAGCAGAATTGTAGAAAGCAGGAGCAGGATAAAAGGATGTTTAAAGAAGAATAAGGGAGTCAGAAGCTCTATTTTCTGGGGACAAAGACGTCAAAGGAGTGCTTGATAAAAAATAAAATTAAGTCCCCAAAGAGAAGAGTTTGGATTTTTAGTAGATAGGGGTGCAGAAAAATCAATTGTAAAAAATATTCCGAGGGGATTTATTATTGCTACCAGAAGCTGAAATTAAAATAAAAAAAATAGTACAAGAAAAAAAAAAAATTAACGAAAAAATATGAGCAACAGATAAATCCTAAAGTCTGATATACAAAAGGAGAAATTGGAAAGCTTAAAATAAATTCTATTAAAATTGATATAATTGATCCAGAGACACCAATTCAGATAAAACAATACTCCATTCCCCTAAAGGGTCGAGAGGGGCTGGAACCAATTATGGACGAATTATTAAGTAAAGGTACATTAGAACCTTGTATGTCTCCACATAATACATCTATTTTACCGATTTTAAAATCAGACAGATCTTACAGATTGGTGCAAGATTTAAGGGCTGTAAATTAGCAAACTCTGGCTCAGTTCGCTGTGGTAGCAAACCCCTATATACTGCTTAACCAACCACCCTAACTATATTTGGTACAGTGTATTTAAAGGATGCATTTTGCTCCTGTCCCCCCTGGACAAGGGGAACAGAGATTATTTTGCATTTGAATGGGAAGATCCATCTAATAATAGAAAACAACAACTCAGATGGACAGTGCTTCCCCAAGGGTTTACAGAATCGCCTAACCTTTGGGGGCAGGCATTAAAAAAGTTACTGCAGACATTCAAGCCATCCTCAGAAATAAAGCTTTTACAGTATGTAGATGATTTATTAATAGCTGAACAAACTGGGAATGATGTGAGGATGGGAACTATAGAACTGCTGAACTTTGTAAGAGAAAAAGGATTAAAGGTTTCAAAATCTAAATTACAAATTGTAGAAAATGAAGTCCTTGGGGCACTAAGGCTTTGAGTGATAATTTCTTGAGATATTTTGGCTGCATTGGAATATATGAAATTGCAAAACTAGCTACATACAGTTGTTTAACGTGTCAAAAGATTAATAAAAGAACTATGAGACAGACCACAGCTGGTGGAAGGAAAACAGCTTATCAACCTTTTGAGAGGGTCCAGATAGATTTCACAGAACCACCAAAGTTGGGAGATATAAATATTTGCTGGTAATGGTGGATCAATTAACTCACTGGGTAGAAGCCTTTCCTACCACCAGAGCGACTGCTTAATCAGTAACTAAAATAGTAGTGGAACAAATTACCATGATTTAGAATTATAAAAGCATTTGATTTGCATCAAGGTACTCATTTCACAATTAAAATCATTAAGTTGGTTACAGAAGCTCTGGCCATTACTTGGGAATATCACACCCTGTGCACCCACAGAATTCTAGATGAGTAAAGCAAATGAATCCAACCTTAAAACAACAAGTTATCTAAATTAATGTTAGAAATTAAACTCTCATGGATTAAATGCTTACCCTTAGCCTTACTCCATATTAGAACAATGCCAAATTCAGAGACAGGTCTCTCACCTTTTGAGACACACTATATGGGATACCATATTCCCAAGGTATGCCTTTAGGGCATCCATTAATATGACAATTCAACAATATATTAAAATCACTGGAAAAAAAAAAACCAGAATTAATTAAGAATGAAAAGAATATTAGCCCAGACAACTCCTTTAGGATTTGCAGTACACAAAATAAAACCTGGAGATGAAGTAATGATTAAAACTTGGAAGGAGGGAATCTTATCTCATAGATAAGAAGGACCATTCCTAGTACTATTAACCACTGTTATAGTACTATAAAACTGCTATAAAAACTGCTGAGAGAGGGTGGACTCAAGTTTCCAGGGTAAAAGGACCTGTTACAGAAAAGCCTCAGTGGAAGATTGAATCAACACCAGGAGACCTAAAGCTTCAAATGCAGCGGAATCAACAAAGGGATGGACTCATTAAGACTAACTGAATAATTAGAAGGAGTCTATATTGGTAACAAGAAAATTTAAGGTATTTGTTATGAAGTTTTCTAAAATCCTGAATGTTTGTTATAATATGTTGTGGGATCTGTTTTATAAATAAGTGTATAAGTTGTTGTATATAGTTGAATAAGAAGTTGAATAAGAGTAACAAAAAGGAAAGAAGACTAAAAATAAATTCAAAGTGAGGGCAAGACCAGGTTGGCCTCCATTTTTGCTGTTAAGAAGATAAACACCTGACCGTTGGCAGCAACCCAATGGGTCTAGGGACACTGTAGTGGTTTCCTTTTTCTCCTAATTATATGTATTAAATGTCAAAATGTTCCATATGATCCCCTTGAAGATAAAGTTTGTTTTATTAGCCAAGACAATCAGCAGAACTTTCAATCTAAGCCACTGTTGGGTCTGTTGAGGACCTGTAAGACTGTCCAGCTGGCCGTGGGTCTCTGTACCCCTTACTCCATTGCAGATTGTGAGTAATTACAGTGATATTAACAATACTACCTGGGAAGAAAATGGAACCTGGCCAATCCAGTTTCCAAATCAGGGTAGATTTTGTTTCAACTGAACTCAGAAAGGAGGAATTGATGTAGGGGAGAGTAAATGTCAGTGGACACTTACACATAAATTGATGAACAAATATAGAGGTATTTAGATATGGTTATGGCTTAATGAACAGGGATGTAGCAAAGGATTCAAGGGATTTTGGTCAGATAAAAATGAAACTGAATAGATGAGATTATATGGAAATAGCTTTTATAATAGCTTTTATAATTTTTATATTTAGGAGAAGGCCTAAATCAATGAAGAGAGACTTCTGGTTCTTGGGAAAACTGCTTAAGGGATCGGGGGCACAAATTGTGTTCTACTCCATCCCTGCGGTTGGGGGAATGGATGAGAAAGATTACAGGAGATTTCAGGAGATGAATGGGTGGCTCCAAGACTGGTGTTACCATCAGGGCTTTGGATTCTTCAGTCATGGGTTGGTATACAGGGCACCTGATCTTTTGACATGAGATGGGATGCACCTGTCCCGGAGAGGGAAGGGGATGTTGGGGCAGGAGTTAGCTGGGCTCATTGACAGAGCTTTAAACTAGATTTGAAGGGGGAAGGGGGCAAAACATCAGCCCATCTGAAGTGCATGTATACCAATGCACACAGCATGGGTAACAAACAGGAGGAGCTTGTAGCCGTGACAAAACAGGAAAATTACGATGTTGTTGCTATTACAGAAATATGGTGGGATGTCTCCCATGACTGGAGTGTGCCAATTGATGGCTACAAGCTCTTTAGGAGGGACAGACAGGGAAGGAGTGGTGGTGGGGTGGCTCTGTATGTTAAGGACTGTTATGATTGCTTCGAGCACAGGTGTAGTGAAGACAGGGTTGTGATGGAGAATGGCTTGCAGAGCAAGGCCATGGGTCTGTGCAGGAGCTGATTACAGCCACCTGAGGTAAACAAAGGAAAAAAAAACAAACCAGGGTACAGTTATGCTAACAAGGAAAGAGCTTCAGGGCTCAGTTATGCTAACAAAGGACTGTTATGTTAACAAAGAGAGAAACTGAGGTACACAATGGCCTTGAGTGTGATGGAAAACAACAATGGGAAAGAAAGCAAGCCAGAAGAAGGAAGATGTTGTGACATACCTGAAATGCCACGAGGGGCTGGGATATTATAATGTAGCCTTTTAGATGTATCCAACAGATTTGTGAGTAGTATGCATGATTATTGTAGAGTGCTTATAGAAGGTGTGATTTCTTTCAATAAAGTTGAAGCTTGCTCTATCATTCACATTGAATTGGCTGCTTGCTTCCTCTGTCCTCCACAGGGTTGAGTGTCTTTGCATTAGAATCAGGGGGAAGGCCAACAGGGCAGATGTTGTAGTAGGAGTCTACTACAGGCCACCCAACCAGGACAGAGAGATGGACGAGATATTTTATAGGCACTTAGGTGAAATCTCATGATCACTTGCCCTTGTTCTTGTGGGTGACTTTAATTTCCCAGACATCTGCTGGAAAAACAACACGGCAGAACAAGACCAGTCCTGAAGATTGCTAGAATGTGTGGGAGACAACTTCCTGATGCAACTGGTGAGTAAACTGACCAGAGAAAGTGCCCTGCTGGATCTCCTCTTCGTGAACAGAGAAGGACTGGTGGAGGATGTGGGGGTTGGAGGATGACAGTGACCTGCTGCATCATACAGTCACACACAAGTCTATGGCACCAGACAGGACACACCTGAGAGTACTGAAGGAGCTGGCTGGGGTGCTTGCCAGGCCACTTTCTATCATTTACCAGCAGTCCTGGATGACCGGGGAGGTTCCAAATGATTGGAAATTGGCCAATGTGACGCTCATCTATAAGAAGGGTTGGAAGGATGATCTGGGAAATTACAGGCCTGTCAGCTTGACTTCAGTGCCCGGGAAACTGATGGAGCAGCTCATCCTAAACACCATCATGCATCACATGAGCGACAACCAGATGGTCAGGCCCAGTCAGCATGGGTTTATGAAAGGCAGGTCCTGCTTGACAAACCTGATCTCCTTCTACGATAGAACAACCTGCTTATTGGATGATGGACAGGCTGTGGATGTAATTTACCTTGACTTTAGCAAGGCATTTGACACTGTTTCCCACAGCATTCCCTTGGCAAAACTGGCTGTTCGAGGTTGGACAATCGCACACTTCACTGGGTAAAAAACTGGCTGGATGGCCGGGCCCAAAGAGTTGTTGGTAAACGGAGTTAAATCCAGTTGGTGGCAGGTCACGAGTGGTGTCCCCCAGGGCTCGGTTTTGGGGCCACTCCCGTTTAACATTTTTATTGATGATCTAGACTAGGAGATCGAGGACACCCTCAGTCAGTTTGCAGATGACGCCAAGTTGGGTGGGAGTGTTGATCTGCTCGAGGGTAGGGAGGCTCTGCAGAGAGACCTGGACAGGCTGGAGCCATGGGCTGAGGCCAACTGGAGGAGTTTCCTTAAGGCCAAATGCCAGGGGCTGCCCTTGGGCCACAGCAACCCCCAGCAGTGCTACAGGCTTGGGGAGGAGTGGCTGGAGAGTCAGAGAGTGACCTAGGGGTACTGACTGACAGCCGGCTGAACAGGAGCCAGCAGTGTTGTCAGGTGGTCAAGAGGGCCAATGGCATCCTGGCTTGTGTCAGGATTAGTGTGGCCAGCAGGGACAGGGAAGGGATCTGACCCCTGTACTCAGCACTGGTGAGGCCTCATCTTGATTCCTGTGTTCAGTTTTGGGCCCCTCACTACAAAAAGGACATTGAATGAATCAAGCGTGTCCAGAGAAGGGCAACAAAGCTGGTGCAGGTTTTGGAACACATGTCCTATGAAGAGTGGCTGAGGGAACTGGGGTTGTTTAGTCTGGAGAAAAGGAGGCTGAGGGGAGACCTTGTCACACTCTACAGCTACCTGAAAGCTGCAGAGAGCTGGGTTTGAGCCTCTTTAGCCTAGTAGAAAGCGACAGGACAAGAGGCAATGGCCTCAAGTTGCACCAGGGAAAGTTCAGACGAGATATGAGGAACCATTTCTTTACAGAAGGTGTTGTTAGGTGTTGGAATGGGCTGCCTAGGGAGGTGGCGGAGTCCCCATCCCTGGAGGTGTTCAAGAGCAGGGTAGATTTAGAGCTTAAGGATATGCTGTATGTGGGAACTGTGCGAGGCAAACAGTTGGACTAGATGATCTCCAGGGTCCTTTCCAACCTAGGTGATTCTGTGTGTTATTCTGTGTGTAATCGAACCTGTGTATGGAGAAATGATACAGGATCCTGGTATTGAGATATATGGATAAATGATAATTTTTAAAAAGTTTTCAGTCCTTTAGGAGATAAAAACACAACCCTAATTGGACCCCTGATTATTTTGTAATTAATTCTCATTTTTGGACCTTGTATCTTGAACAATTTAATTAACCTTGTTAAGAACAGAATTGAAGCTGTCCCAATCATGATGTAAAAGCAGCAATATCCTGATTTAACCCAACAAGAAGAACACAGATTGGAGACAGAATTAGAAGCTACCACCTTTTTAGGGGCCGGTAGAGAAGATATTTTTAAGCTTAACCAGCAAAGTAAGGTATAAAAAGAAAAAGGGGGGACTGTAATAAACTATTGTAACAAATTTTCTACGTTGGGCAGGGCGGGAACGATAAACACAAATGATGTGTAAATGTTAAACCATAAAAATGTAAAGTGTGTCATTCAGATTGCAACAACATAACCGTGTCTCAGAAACCCCACCTAAAGCTAATATGTAAGTGCCATTTGAAGAAAAGCCCACCAAAAAAGATGAGATCTTGAGGCTTTTAAAAGATCCAATAGGAGAAAAGAGTGCCAAGACACCAAGACTTCAAGACTTTAGAAAGACCCAATAGGAGGAGGACATGCACCCCAGCAACTCAAATGACCCAATGGAAAAGAGCAGGACAAGTATCTGATGGGAGGAGACTGGTTAAAGACGATGGCACGAGAGTGTAAACCCCACTGTTTTTTGGAACTCGGTGTGAGTGTGGCAGAGTTGTGGCTCTCCGCTCACCCAGTGCTGCTTTGCCTATTGCTTCCCACTCTAAATTGATTGAACCCAAATATCTATATCTATATCTATATCTATATCTATATCTATATCTATATCTATATCTATATCTATATCTATATCTATATCTATATCTATATCTATATCTATATCTATATCTATATCTATATCTATATCTATATCTATATCTATATCTATATCTATATCTATATCTATATCTATATCTATATCTATATCTATATCTATATCTATATCTATATCTATATCTATATCTATATCTATATCTATATCTATATCTATATCTATATCTATATCTATATCTATATCTATATCTATATCTATATCTATATCTATATCTATATCTATATCTATATCTATATCTATATCTATATCTATATCTATATCTATATCTATATCTATATCTATATCTATATCTATATCTATATCTATATCTATATCTATATCTATATCTATATCTATATCTATATCTATATCTATATCTATATCTATATCTATATCTATATCTATATCTATATCTATATCTATATCTATATCTATATCTATATCTATATCTATATCTATATCTATATCTATATCTATATCTATATCTATATCTATATCTATATCTATATCTATATCTATATCTATATCTATATCTATATCTATATCTATATCTATATCTATATCTATATCTATATCTATATCTATATCTATATCTATATCTATATCTATATCTATATCTATATCTATATCTATATCTATATCTATATCTATATCTATATCTATATCTATATCTATATCTATATCTATATCTATATCTATATCTATATCTATATCTATATCTATATCTATATCTATATCTATATCTATATCTATATCTATATCTATATCTATATCTATATCTATATCTATATCTATATCTATATCTATATCTATATCTATATCTATATCTATATCTATATCTATATCTATATCTATATCTATATCTATATCTATATCTATATCTATATCTATATCTATATCTATATCTATATCTATATCTATATCTATATCTATATCTATATCTATATCTATATCTATATCTATATCTATATCTATATCTATATCTATATCTATATCTATATCTATATCTATATCTATATCTAGATATACATAAATTGACTCTTTCTGATTATAACACAGCCACCAAGGCTACAAAGGAAAAAGCTTCCTACGCTGCCACTCTGGACCTGACATCAGCAAGGTATGAATAATGCAGCTGGAGATCCCTTCCCCCTCTCTCTCTGCTGGGAAACTTATCTCTATCATAGCTAAACCAGGATATAATCCTCCCCTTTATTCTATACTACCTTCATCATGTCCAGCTGACATTTAGCAATTAACAATAACAAAATAACAATTTACAAAGGCACAGCATAATTCACGTCAGGTTCTCAGTCAGAATCATGTCCCCCTGTGGTATGCATCGGACCTCTCCATTGTCCTGCATCACCCAACAGGTACACCAAGGTCTTTGAGCAAAAGCAATCCCGTGGATTGGTTTGCTTTTACCTTTCCTGGGTGCAGGATTAAACCAGACCATTTTTTTCCAATATAATCCTCATACGCACCTCAGGGACTTCATCTCCATCCACAGCAGGTGGAGGTTTCGACTGAGCTGTCCCAGCTTGACTTGCAGATCCTCTTGTGTTGACTAGCCAGGTGGCCTTTGCTAGATGCATGTCCCAGTCTTTGAAGGTCCCACCTCACAGTGCTTTCAATGTGGTTTTTAACAGTCCATTATAGCACTCAATCTTCCCAGAGGCTGGTGCATGGTAGGGGATATGGTAGACCCACTCGATGCCGTGCTCTTCTGCCCAGGCATTTATGAGGTTGTTTCAGAAGTGGGTCCCGTTGTCTGAATCAATTATATCTGGGGTGCCATGTCACCACAGGATTGGGGTTTCAATGCCCAGGAGGTGGCGTGAGGCACTGGTTAAGTTTCCAGCCATCCAGTGGTTCCTTCCACCATGGAGAGCACATGGCGCTTCCTGTGGCGGGTCTGTGGCAGTGTGATGTAGTCGATCTGCCAGGCCTCTCCATATCTATATTTCAGCCATTGCTCTCTGTTTCGCTGGGGCTTCACCCGCTTGGCATGTTTGATTGCAGCACACGTCTCACATCCGTGGATGATCTCTGCAATGGTGTCAAGAGATCCACACCTCGATCTCAAGCCCACCTGTTTGTTGCTTCTCACGCCTTCAGGAGGATTTCAATTATCTTCTTCCCTTTCTCAAAGACTTCCTCAGCTGTGTTCCCGCATACAGTGATGTCATCAATATACTGCAGGTGTTCTGGAGCCCCACCTTTCTCTAGTGCAGTATGGACCAGTCCATGTCAAATGGTGGAGCTCTGGTTCCACCCCTGGGGCAATCAATTCCAGGTGTACTGGATGCCTCTCCAAGGGAACACAAACTGCGGCCTGCACTCTGGCGCTGTTGGAATGGAGAAGAACCTGTTAGCAATTTCAGCCGTGGTGTACCACTTGGCTGCCTTTGACTCCAGTTCTTACTGGAGCTCTAGCATGTCCGTCACTGCAGCACTCATTGATGGCGTAACTTGATTCAGGCCATGGTATTCCACAGTTAGTCTCCATTCACCATTGGGCTTTCTCACTGGCCATATAGGGCTGTTGAAGGGTGAGTGAGTTTTGCTGATCACCTTCTGACTTTCTAGTTGACGGATCAGCTGATGGATGGGGACCAGGGAATCTCGGTTGGTGCTGTACTGCCACTGATGCACAGTCTTTGTAGAAATCGGCACTCACTGCTCCTGAACCTGAAGCCACCCCACCGCTGAGGGATCCTCTGAGAGGCTGGGTAAGGTGGACAACTGTTCAACCTCCTCCCGGGCAGCTACACCAAAAGCTCACTGGTACCTTTTAGGTCTCTGAAGTACCCTCTCCTGAGCTAGTCTATGCCCGGGATGCACAGGGCATCTGGGCCAGTCACAACCGGGTGCTTATGCCAGTCCTTCCCAGTCAGGCTCACTTCAGCTTCCACTAGGGTCAGCTGTTGGGATCTCCCTGTCACTCTGGAGATGTAAATGGATTCAACCCCACTGTACCTCGATGGCATCAGGGTGCACTGTGTGCCACTGTCCACCTAAGACTTATATTCTTGTGGGTCTGATGTGCCAGGCCATCGGATCCACACTATCCAGTAAATCCAATTGTCCCTTTCCTCCACCTGGCTGGAGGCAGGGCCCCTCTAATCCTGCTCAGTATCACTCACTTCCTGTAAGAATGATTCACTTGTCCCCTCAAGAAGTTCAGACATAACGTTCACCATTCTATTCTGTCTGGGGGATTTCTGACTGGACACTGGAGCTGCGCTCTTCTTGGAGGACTCCCCTTTTGTGATGGTCTTCCCTTTCAGCAGCTCTGCTCATGCAGCTAGGGCAGTAGTGGGCTGTCCTTCCCACCTCCTCATGTTTTGTCCATGGTCATAGAGGAAAAACCACAGGGAGCCCCGTGGTGTGTGCCTTCTGCTGCCTTTCTCTTGGCTGGGGAAACGGTTACTTCTAATGGCTGAGACATCAGCCCGTGCAGGTGGAATGTAGGACATGTCCTCTTCCATTTACTGGACTCTCATTAGGCAGTTCCTCCACAGCTGTGACCCAGCAATGCTGAGACGAGGGGAGATTTCTCTCATATTGCCGGAGCTTGCCAACCACTCCATTCACTGTTAGAGTGTGGGTGTCTGTCCACCAGGACGCTATTGCCAGTGCTTTTGAGTGTGCTTTTATTGCACTCTTCAGGAACTTTCGCTATATCAGGTCTGTGCAATGGGCCCGATCTGGGTCCATGGGTGACTGCTCATCATTCAGATCACCATAGATCATCTCAAACACAGCCAGTTCCCTGAGATTCTGGATGCCTTTCTCAATGTTGGTCCACTTACTTAACCGACATGTCATCCTTTTTTGGGCTACCCTCCTTTACACTGAGCAGGAGTCTCTTCCAAATGTTTAGGGTTTGAGTCTGTTTCCCTATTGCCCTGTAAATGCCAGCCTCCTTGGCCAAAGATCCCAGCTGCTTGACCTCTCTCCCCTCCATTTCAAAAGCACTGGCTCCATTGTCTCAGCATCAGAGCAGCCCGGTGCATATCTGCTCTCGTCCCAGGCAGCCAAAATCTCCCCACATATCTTGCAACTCACTCGGGGAGAGATTCAACGATCACCTCTGGCCCTTCCTCCTGTTCCCATGCTGGGCCTGGCTTATCCCCATCCCCCACTTTGTGAACTGACTTTCTGGTGTATTTTGTTTTCTGTATCAAGGCAAATGATACTGACACTGGCTGTCTCTCTGTCTCAAATGCTGTGCTGGTGGAGGTGACTAATACAGACTCTGCCTGTTCCCCAGCCCAGCTGCTCTACCTTTAATTTAATTCTCAGATCCTGCAGCCCTTTCTCCCCCTTGAGTTGTATTAAAGAGGACACGGTAGGCGTTGGCATGTCCCCAACACATTGCAGAGATTTGTGTCTCCTGGTTTTTGCCGGCTTGGTAACACACCCTTTCTAAGCACTCCATCAGCATTTCAGCGCACTGCATTTGTTCAGGAGTGAAAGTGTAGAGCTTTGGAGGTGCCCACTGACTCAGGCCTTTGCCCATCTTTTCCCACACCCCTTGCCACTCACTATTATCTGACCTCGGGGCAGGTTTCCGGGCACTGCTATTGTTAGAGAAGTGCTGCATTGCCAAAATGGAAATCAGGCAGACATTCAGAAAGCATTTTGCCACAATCACACCGGCCTGCAGACTCTAAGGATAATTGAAACACCTTAAACCCGAGAGGATCTCTTCCCCTGTCTCACCCATAAAGGGGGTGAGACCCCTAACAAAAGCCCAGGCAGCAAACAGGTATTGGCGCACCCCCACGAACAGTGATACAAACGCATTATAAGCGGTCAGGAGCCAGTATGACAAAACAATCCCCTTTATACATTTGCCACTGACAACAAACACCAACACTGGGAACATACAGTGGATACAATGAATAATCCAGCCCCACAACGCAAAGTGGGCCAGCATTGCAAAGATTTTCTTATCACACAAATACAAATACAAACAGAAATATTACACCCAACAGATTGCTGTAACACAGTCTGGTCAGGGTCTGTCCCTTTTTGATTCTTATTTCAACCCTCTTGTGCCCCATGTTGGTGTGCCAAAAAGGCTGTGTTTGTTTTAAGCCCTGCCGGGACCAGAGACCGCGTTGCCGTTGTCCCTCCCCTCCCCTCAGACACAATTAGGGCACAAACCCCGGGTTAATATAAGAAGAAATTTAATACAACAATGTAATAAACAATCTGAACAACAACAGTAGCAGTGATAACATCATTAAACAGCAATAACAGTAAGCAAGACAAAAGATATACTGAGGAATATAGTTACAGACAGCTCACTCACTATACTCCCCACCACCAAAACCAGAAAGGAAAAAGTTTCCCATGCTGCCCCGCCGGATCTGATGTCAATGTGGTATGAATAACACGGCTGGTGATCCCTTCCCCCTCTCTGCTGGGCAAACTTAACCCTATCCTAGCTGAATCAGGACACTAGTACATAACACATCAATTCTTGAAGAAAGGGAAAAGAGGTAATAAAAAAGAGAAAAAAAAAGGTTAGAAGAAAAAAGGTTATAAATATATGAAAATTGTCTAAAAAGCAAGTAATAGAAAACACAGAACTTAAATCTTCTAATCAGAAACAGTGAATTATCAACAGATCATTCAAGTGAAAATCTATGATGAAAACTTCCAGTACTTTATTCAATAGACTTTATTTGGCTGCTATAAAACGAAAATTGTTGTGCTAACAATGTAATTATAAAAGTGCTAATGTAAACATGCTTACTATTTCTCGTGACAAATATTTCACATGATTATTATGCCATTATCAGGTTTGCTTTACAAAATGTGATTTATATTATGTACTTATCGGACTATACAATATATTCCAAAATTTTGTACATTAAACGTTACTTACCTTTTTTAAAAATAATATATGATAATTGATGTTTATATTTTTGGATTTAAATAATGTGCATGCAACACCTACTTAGAACACAGCCATCATCAGTAATAAAATAGAATAGGTACAGTGCTGTCAACAGAGCCTTCAGAAAGTACTTTTTTTTTTTTTTTTTTTTTTTTTTTTTTTTTTTTTATAGGGAAATAAATTCTTGTCTTTAACTGTTTCTTATGAATTTGGAGAAAAGCATGGTTTGAATTTCAATATTCTGTCTAGATAGAACCTCTCTTGTGCAGATAATCCTCTTCATTCTTTCACTTTCTTTTACTGTTTTTCTCTATGTGATGATATAATGAATTAAATGAGAAAATTCAGTAAAGAATTCAAATGTCTGTATATTGCACAAATTTTCATTTTTTTCTTCAGAATTTAGATGTGTTCTTAATTATGCTATTAACATATCAATCTGGTCTTCCATGCATTCATTTCATCAATTTTACAGCACTCATTGTGTCTGAGTGTGCCCAGTGACATCACTGATCATTGTTCTAACCACGAATATTGCTCTGGGGTACATCTACACCAACTATTCATTAGCTCCCAACTTTTCCTCAGGTCTCCTGTTTATTAAGACAGGTATGTTGGTTTGCCCAGGGCTGTATCTAAATAATTAACTCAGATTAAATTGAGGAAGGATTATAGGGATAGTTTGAACTGCCCACACACACACTAGTAGCATTATGCCACAAGGTCATTAAACACCTTCCTCCATCCAAACTAGTGTGCTGCCATCTACACTGTGTACTGGGAATGGAATCGTCCTCAAGAGCAGTCTACAGTGTTGCCTGTCATAGACCAAAACCATAGCAAAGGAGTACTGTAGTTGTAATGCTTCAGTATGTGTGCTGGTCACCTATAGTTTCTTATATGGGAGAGCTAGGGAACAACATATGAATACAGTAGGAAATTTGGAACAAACAGAATGTGATAGAGATGGTCACAATGAAGACATTTAACTTTTATAGGCAAAAGTTTGAGTTTGTATCATACAGCCAGTGGGTCTCATGTTATACCCCAAAATTGGTGACTTTAACAGTGTAACCTATGTTATATGCCTATGAATCAACTACAGAAATTAAGAATCAGAAAGATGTAATTTACACTTCTCATTTTTCAGAATCAGGAAGGGACAATATAGGCCTTTCCTATAAAGTTGTTAATTTTTCGTCCTTTTCTGATCAAGCTGCTTCTCAAATCTCTTGTCACACATACCTGTAATCTATTCTTCATCAGTAGTATACTGGCATAAATAATTCCCTGCCAGATCTATCCTGAAATATCATAAAACAACCTAAGAAAAATAGGCCAATCACGCTAACATATTTCCAGAAACGAATATTGTCCCACTGAGATGAATGTTTGCACTGTTAATCAAAATTCACTATGATTCTCTTCTCAATGAATATAACTACCAGGTGCTGAGTGAACTGTGGAAACAGAGTATTAAATTTTTAGCCTCAGATACCCTTCGCTGACACAGTCATAGCATCCAGTTCCTAGAATTTCTCTCAATAAACAATTTCTTATATTCATGTCTTTCAAGAGATAATGAAACATGTTTGTTCATTTCCTTAAATATACTTACACATGCAATGGTTAAAAGTAATGACCAGCTGTACCATTGTCCTGATTTTGGCTGGGATAGAGTTAATTTTTCTTGTTAGTAGCTAGAACAGTGCTATGTTTTGTATTCAGTATGGGATTTGGTATGAGAAGAGTGCTGATAACACACTGATGTTTATGGCTGTTGTTGAGATCAAGGTCTCCAACTCCCCATGTCCTGCCTATGCACAGGTGTACAAGAAACTAGGAAGGGACACAGCCAGAGCACCGGACCCAAACTGGCCAATAGAATATTCACAGAAACACAGAATCACAGAATCATTCAGGTTGGAAAAGACCCTTGGGGTCATCAAGTCCAACCACCAGCCCTACTCTACAAAGTTCTCCCCTACACCATATCCCCCAACATCTCATCTAAACAACCCTTAAACACATCCAGGGATGGTGACTCCACCACCTCACTGGGCAGCCTATTCCACTGTCTGACCACTCTTGCTGTGAATATTTTTTTACTAATGTCCAGTATGAACCTTCCCTGTTGCAGTTTAAAGCCATTCCCTCTTGTTCTGTCACTAATTACCTGTGAGAAGAGACCAGCACCAATCTCTCTACAATGTCCTGTCAGGTAGCTTTAGAGAGTGATGAGGTCTCTCCTCAGCCTTCTCTTCCTCAAACTCTCATGCTCAGTATATAACTGAAGGCAACTAGGAAGGATGGGGGTTCTCTATTGCTTCTGGGATTATGACTAAGATCTTTTTTTTGGGGGGGGATCACTAGCTGGGAATGGGCTGGGTATTAGTCGGTGGGTGGTGAACTATTGTATTGTGCATTATCTGTTTGTACTTCCTATTATTGTTTTATTAAAACATTAAAGCATGTTCTTTTTCTCTCTCTGGACGAGTACCCCACTCTGAACAACAAACAAACAGAAAAGCAGTCAGACTCTCATGACTGCCATTCTACTGCCATTCTAGGACTGGAAAGAAAACAAACTAAATTCTTCTCTCATTTTCTGTGGAGTAACTCCAACTTTACTCACTTTCATCGCAACTGCTGTGGTTTGAGCTCAGAGGGCAAGTGTGAACACCACACAGCTGCTTACTACCCCCTCTCCCCCCATCACTGAGATGGAGAATATAAGTAAAGATGCCTCTCATGCTCCCTTTCCATCCCAGCACTGAGAAACAGAAAGCAAAAGACCCATTACTTTGAGGAAAGGACAATGAGGGTTGACTTCAACCTTTAAGGCAAATGACAGACTTGTCAGGGGAAGGAAAAAAGTACATAAATTTAAGACAGACGCTAAAAACAACAAAATGTAACAGCAGTGTAGGACTGTAAGAAGCATTATCACATCTTGAAAACGCCTTCCCCTATCGCTCCTTTCTTCCTGGGCTCAGCTATTTTCCCGATATCTCTACCTCGTTTCCCCAGTTGTGTGGGGGACAGGGAATGAGGGGTGTGGTCAGTCCTTCAGCTTCTTCCACCTTGGGTGTTGGGGGAAAATTCTGGCATTACACCTCTGTTCCAGTGGGGGGACCCTGGGTCTCATGGGAGACAGTGCTCCACAAAACAACTCCAACATGAGTCACTCTCACAGGCATGTGTGTCACCTCCATGTGTTGCAATCCTCCCGGTGCCTAACTACAACAGCAGGACCCTCTTCCCATGGGGTCCAAGACTTCTTTGGATGCAGTCACCTGTCCCAGTGTGGGGTGCCTCACAGGCCACAAATCAGTACGTGCCTCACTGTAGACCTCCACGGGTGGCAGGGTGGGGCAGTCTTGCTGTCTCACCATGGGATACAGGGAAGTCTCAGCTCTGGCACATCTCCCACTTCTCTGCTCTTTTTTTCCACTGACCTTGGTGTTCACACAGATGCTCTTCTCTCAGCTTCTCCTCACAATTCCCTCTCCTCCTCACAGGTTTGTATTCTTAAACATGTTATCACAGAGGCACAGATAATTGGCTTGGCCTTGGTGCAAAGGTTCACGGAAGGAACGACCACTCTAGTCCCCTTCCCTGTTACGAAAAAACCCTGGCACTCACTCAAACCATGACAACGGCAGTGAGGACTTATTATACTCCTGAGGTAAACTTTACTTACAGAGCTTCCAGGTGATGTTACAGAAAAAATGTAACATACCTGCAATTTGCAGCAAGTCTAATTTGCTGTTCCTGCTTTGAAGCAGTGGGTGTATGAAGTAGGGTGAGTGTCTGGGATCACACAACATTATTTTTGAACAATGCATGTCAGCAGCTAAAAGAAATTGTGAGATTTTTTTTCTTTACATTTGATATGATATTCATTAAATATGCAAGTGGCATAAATGCACAATCTATTTCTCCCTTTCTTTTACTATGTATATATTTAATTTACTAAAATCTCTGTTCTTTACTCCCATTACATATGTGAGAGTGGACCAGGCTTTTAAATGGAGAATTAATTACTGCACAACAAATTTGTGGATCATGGACTCCAACTCATGAGAGTTCCCGTGCTTCAATTTGCTGCACTGTTCAAGATCTAAGGCAGGTCTATTTAGCTATCTATCAGCTGCACAGCTGAAGGTCCTTTACATAAGAATTTCCTATAAGAAACAAAGTCTCTCCAAAGTCACACCTGAACTTCCTTTCCCTCTATTGCTAATTGCATCTTGGTTGTGGTAGGGAATCTGGGGAGGAAACAGAAGAGAAAACATGAATGCCATTACATATAAAAGACTTAGCTTTACTTTCCTGACTACCTCATGAATTTGGGTTTTTTTGTCCTCCTATGTGTAAACTTCTCATCAGAAGCATTTCTACCCTTATCCGTTGTATGCTTCATTCTGGCTCAATGACCTGCATTGCCTGAGAAAAAAAAGCTACTGTTGAAGTAACTCAAAGGTCAGAAGTCAGTCTTAGAAGTAGCCAGAATCATATATTAATTATTTTAAAAATTAGGCCTTGCATTGGCAAAGAAACCTTATCTTAATTGAAAGGAATAGGGCCTGATGTGTTTATGTTGTCCAGAATATGGAGAAGGTACCAGCTGGAATTTGTGTATAACATTGACACACAGATTGAAAGGCATGAATTACATGATAACCTGTAGTCATCTACAGGATCTTCTGCATAGGAGAAAGACTAAGGCTTTCCAGCAAACTGAAAGCAGAGTTATACACTGGATGTTAAATGAAAATGAGTCTCCTCATTTAACTCTACTTAAAGAGTTTTCAAATAAGAATCCAATGTTTTGGGACACCTGGATTTTATAAGGACGATGTACTTGCCCTGAAAAGTGAAAGAAATGTACAGTTAGTTTTTCAAAGTAATTTATTTTCTAATAAATTTATTTTCATTGTTCAAACATATTTTCTTTATTTGTAACTAGATTCTCTTAAAAGTCTTGACTCTGTCATCAGCAGTGATGGGAATTAGGTATATCTTGGCATCAGACCAATTTGCATTGAAGAAGATCTTAAAAGATAATTTTTTTGTTACAGTCTGATTAAGGAAATCTGAAGTTATTTAGATACAATTGGATCTTCACTATGATCCTGAAGATCAAATGTATTTATTTATTTTCTCATATAACCTCTGACCACTGAACTGTGTTCAGTAACATGTCTTTTTTTTAAAGGCTAAAGCCTTTTAAGCAAGATATTTAACTAATATATACTGAATAGAAAAATATGTTATTCATGTTGCAGACATATTTTCCCTTAGTACACACAAACAATTGTGGCTGGTTTTGTTTGTGGTGGTTTTTTTTTTTATTATTACTATTACTTTTTTTTTTTTTTTTCCCTTCTAAGATGGTCTACATTCATGATTTAGATTTTTAGAGACCTGAACAGGCTGGAGCCATGGGCTGAGGCCAACTGGAGGAGTTTCCATAAGGCCAAGTGCCGGGGGCTGCCCTTGGGCCACAGCAACCCCCAGCAGCGCTACAGGCTTGGGGAGGAGTGGCTGGAGAGCTGCCAGTCAGAGAGGGACCTGGGGGTGTTGACTGACAGCTGGCTGAACAGGAGCCAACAGTGTGCCCAGGTGGCCAAGAAGGCCAATGGCATCATGGCGTGTGTCAGCAATAGCGTGGCCAGCAGGGACAGGGAAGGGATCTGATCCCTGGACTCGGCACTGCTGAGGCTGCACCTCGATACCTGTGTTCAGTTTTGGGCCCCTCACTACAAAAAGGACATTGAATGACTCGAGCGTGTCCAGAGAAGGGCAACGAAGCTGGTGCAGGGTCTGGAGCACAGGTCGTACGAGGAGCGGCTGAGGGAACTGGGGGTGTTTAGGTCTGGAGAAGAGGAAGCTGAGGGGAGACCTCATCACACTCTACAGCTACCTGAAAGGAGGGTGCAGAGAGCTGGGGATGAGTCTCTTGAACCTAGTAGAAAGTGACAGGACAAGAGGGAATGGCCTCAAGTTGAGCCAGGGAAAGTTCAGACTAGATATTAGGAAGCATTTCTTTACAGAATGGGTCATTAGGTGTTGGAATGGGTTTCCCAGGGCAGTGGTGGAGTCCCCATCCCTGGAGGTGTTTATGAGTCAGGTTGACATAGCGCTGAGGTATATGGTGTAGTTGGGAACTGTCAGAGTTAGGTTAATGGCTGGACTAGATGATCTTCAAGTTCTTTTCCAACCTAGATGATTCTGTGATTCATTATAACTTCCAGGTAACTTTTTTTCAAAACTGTTGCAATCAGTTTACTCTCCAACTGATTTTGATGCTGCTTCCTATGCATTTATCAGTATAAAATAAGAGCTTATCGTCACCCATGTATTTTCTTAGAGAATTTATCAAATTTATAAAAACAACTCTTAATTTTAACCCTCTCTTCAAAAGTACTTAGCCTCTTTCAAATAGATGTAATAATCATATTTTCTGTGAAAGTATGTATTTAAACCTTGTGCCTACTTTAGAGCAAGTTCATCTAGATGATTTTTATCAAAAAACTGCTAAAATAAGGTTCAAACCCCCTCGATCTGAAAGACCTTTGACTTTACTAGAATACGACACAAGGCAGGAGAAACACTACTTTTTCCTGACAATTTTAAATTGACAGACTTATTCTTACAGCTAGATACTTAGCTACCTACCTCTATTTGGTTTATGTGGCAAGTTTTTGGTACTGAGGGTATACCTGTATGGCTTCTGTGAGAAGATGCCAGAAGCTGCACCTCCATTAGATAGAGCCAGTGCCAGATGGCTCAAAGACAAAGCTGCCACCAGCTAAAGCTGAGCCATCCAGTGACATTGGTAGCATTTCTGTGATAACATATTTAAGAAGGGGTAAAAACTGCTGTGCAAGAGAGGAGTGAGAATATGAGAGAAACAACTATGCAGACACCAAGACCAGAGAAGAAGGAGTGGGTGGAGGTGCTCCAGATGCTGGAGCAGAGATTCTCCTGTAAGCCACGGTGAAGACCATGGTGAAGCAGGTTGTTCTCCTGCAGCCCATGGAGGTCCATGGTGGAGCCCATACTTCTTGCAGCCTGTGGACTACGCCATGTGTCCTGATCCAATATTGGGGAGGGTTCTTAAATGATCCCAAGAGCGAGATTAAAACATAAATGGGGTCAGATACTGTACAACCTTGTGAACTTTATTTCCCATAACAACTGATAACGGTGATAGGACAGAGAGAAGAAAGAAAAAGTCAGAATCCCTAAGCAACCAAACAGTAGAGATGCAGAAAAATTAGTTACCACTGCCATGAATCCAGCGGCATCCCTTTGGCTCGGTCTCAGTGTCTTTGCTCCAAACTCTGCCAAATTTCCAGCTCCAAGTGATGATTTCAAAGAAGTAAGAATCTTCAAGATTCAAGATCAAGATCCCTGGGAAAGGAGTACGCAGTCCTTTTATTGTCACAGTCCCCACGATTTCTTTGGAGAGTCCGCCCATTTCCACAGAGCTCATTGTAATATGTGCCACCCCATGTTCCTCCATGAGTGCATGCCCAGGTGTTCATGGTGGTTGTGACAGTGGGGAGTCGACTTGTGGCATCTTCAGCCTCAGCACATCTTTCTCACCGTGATTTCCTCTCCACCTGGCTCATGCATAAGTTCATCATGATAGGCACTGCCAAGGATGTTTTTGTTCCAGCTGTGGGTGGATGTCCTGATCATTTCAGGGACAATTTGTCTCTTTCAGAGAGTACTCCTCCATGGCGACAGGATGTTGAGGCCAGGAGGTGGTAGTGGTGCAGCAGTAATGTCGAGATGAATACAGTTCAACACAGTCCCTTACACTATGCTAGATGGATGTGCCCTGGAGGAGTTTGTGATAGCATAGAAAGCCTCTACTGGAGCAGGCAGGAACTTTGGCACCATGGGGGACCCATGCTGGAGCAGTCTTTTCCTGAAAGACTGCACCCTGTGGAAATGACCTGTGCTGGAATAGTTTGTGAAGAACCATAGCCCATGGCAAGGACCCATGCCTGAAAAATTCATGAAGGACTGTATGTCATGGGAGTGACTCCATGGAGCATGGAGCAGTGGAAGACTGTGAGGACGAATGTGCAACAGACAAAGCACTATGAACTGATCACAGCCCTTATTCCCCATCCCACTCCACCACTTGGGTGAAGGAGGTAGAGAAGCTGGGATTAAAGTTGAGTCTGGGAAGCAGGGAAGGGTGAGGGGAAGTTGGTTTCAGTTTTGTTTTTATTTCTCATTATCCTATTCTGATGTGATTTGCAATAAATTAAATTAATTTCCCTGAGCTGAGTCTGTTTTCCGTGAGGTGGTAATTGGTGAGTGATCTCCCTGTCCTTATCTTAACCCATGAGTTTTGCATCATATTTTCTCTCTCCTGTCCAGTTGAGGAGGGGGGAGTGATAGAGTGATAGAGCACAACTCACCTTGCTACCCTAGTAATTTTCTCTTGCGTATAAAATTATGTTGATATACAGCTTGCTATAGTACCTTCATTAAAGACAGTATTATATTCTGCTGTCTCTAGTTAACAACTCATCTTCTACAAGCCCTTAATGATAACCACTGCTATTCTCAGAGTATTTTAGTAAACTCTTGTGTTATAGCATAAAACTTACTTGTCTCATAAAATCTAAAAAACCCCTAATTGTCCTAAAACCCCATTAATTTCTTGTTTCTCAGGCTGAAATCTCATCCCCTTGCTGCCATTTTTAACTGCTTTAGGCACCTGATTATTAACAATATTTTTATTGGAAGTCACCAATAGTTAGTGCACAGATGAGTACTATCATCATGAAGTTGTGAGCTGAAGTGACATCTCCCCCATATATTCTGCTTCTGTCTTGTAGCTGAAGGGGTTGTGGCATGTCGTGGTGCCGCATAGTGTAGTATGGCATGGCTTTTAAATACCATGGAAGAGCTTTAGGACTGAGGTATCCTGTTTAGTTTTTACATCTTTAATTGTGTTGAGAACTTGCAGTACTGGGTTGTCTGCTCCTGATAAGTAGGTCATGTAGGGGTGATACTCCTGCTCTGTCATCTACTGTGTCAAAGACTGCAAATAGGTTTGGCAGTATTATCTTAAGCTATGTCCACTGTCATTTTCAGCATCAGTAGAACAATCCATGAGCTGTGCCATGGTGTGATCCTGACAATATAAGATCCAGATTCTGGCTGATATAATAGTTTCTTGATATAATAGTTTGTTATAATTTTTCTTAGAGCCTTCATCATGAACCATACTTGGAGACATCTTCAAAGTTGATTGGTCACAGAATTAGATGACCTACTACATTTTTCAATTTTAGGTTGTCAAGGTCAGTACCTAGAAAGTTATTTGTACTGTCAGTTGTTTCTAAGCAGACAGCTGTAGGAAGCTGAAAATACAAATGAACCTGCATGTTGTTTGGTTTGGTTTGGGTTGGGTTGGGTTGGGTTTTTTAATGTATTTATGTTTTGGATTACGTTATCCTCATATGTAGACTACCAAATATATGTAATTTCAAATCCATTCCTACTTCCTTCAAAACCTCTTAGATACAGGCCAGCATTTTAAAGTAGAGAAATTTTTTTTGACAGTTTGGCAATAAGCAGTCCAGGCAACAGTGAATTTTTGTGTCTTCTCCTACCTCCCATAGGAAAAGTATTGTTTCAGTTTAAAATGCATGAAAAAGCTCTTTTTTCTCTATTTTTTTTTCTTTCTTTTTTTTTTTTTTTTTTCCCCCCCATGTCTTTTTGGTGGGATGGCGGAAAATATTGTCAATTTAGAGCTAGAAAGTTTTAATTTTTGATGAGTGAGGTTTTATGTTATCTTTCTTTCTTGCTAGCCAACAAAGCTAGACATCTGCAATGATTTTAAGTCTAAGTGAACAGAGCATAGCCACTAGTTTAATAGAGGACAATGACTCAGTTTTTTCCCTGAAAAATAAAACCAGCCAAAAGTAGACTTGGAGGTGCTCAAGTATATATATATATACACACATTCTATGTGTTTTATATATATATTATTTATATGCGTATGAAAGATATAGATCTTGCACACTCACAATAATATATTTATGCATCAGATAGATAAATTCTTAGACACCTTTTTTAGGTTATGGAGAGTTTTCAGCTACTAGTATTATACTAGTATTCAGTTACTGTGATACTTCGGATTAACTATATTTCCTTCTTGACTTTAATAGGGAAGAGTACACATGAATTAAAAAAAAAAAAAGTTTATACATCTGTGATGTAAATTCAGTTTATGCAAATGTAGGAGGGAATTTGTAGAACACACACTATTCATTTTCAGTAGGTATTTAACAATATTCATGGTTATATTCTTTGAGCAACTCTTTGACAACAATCATTTAATGTAATTTACAACATAATAATTACTATCTGAAGGGCAAAATGCCATTCTACCAAGAATATAAAGTAGTGGACTCTTATCTTGAATGATTTTTTTTTTTTTCCATCCAACACTGTCTCAGTTGAAAAAAAAAGTGAAAAAAAACGATAGTGAAATTGTATTTAAATACACTGAACAGAGGTAGCACCTAAACTGGCCAGCACATGGGATTTTAAATAAAAATAATAATAATAATAATAATAATAATAATAATAATAATAATAATAATAATAATAATAATAATAATAAAAGTTTTAAATTTGTTACTAGTAATTCACCATTTTTAAAGAAAAGGAATTCATGGCTTCTAAATGTTAGATTTATTAATAATCTCTTTTCTTATTTTCCTTGAAAGTTAAGCACTTTAAAGGTAATAAAAATAATACATAGTTCTAGCTTAGACCCCAGCAGTTCCAGTATCATGCCTTATAAAAGAGAGCCTCATTAAAATTAGCAAGGAGGAAAAAAGGTTTCTAACTAAAGTTATGTGAGTTATTGAGACATTTCTAGCAACACAATTTAAAAACATTCTATCAAGTAGTACTAGCATTAGACATCATTTGAGATTACAGTCATATTCTTCCTAATGTTAAAATATTTATAATTTTAGAGCTGTTTATTTGTTGCACTTTACAGGGTTGAACTTTACACCTCTTGAGATGTAGAATACAGGATGAAAAAATAAAGTTAGGATATAAAGCACATATTTTAGACAGCAAGGGAGATGCAATACAGGGGTTGCAATACTATGTAGCCATGACCTCTGCTGAGGAAGACTAGAGTCTTCCCCCCTACATAGCCATTTGAAGGCTGTTAAAACTTATTCAGATCTTAGAGACCTTTGTCATTAATGGAGAAAAGTATTCTGTGGTGAATACAACAAGCTGCTTTATTAATCTTGAAAATATTTTCAATAAAACAGAACTTTTTCAAAAAGGTAGAAAATAACCTAAGTAAGAAAAGCACACATGCATTTTCCCATGTTCCCAACAAGGTAAAAGAATAATTGAACTACTTGGATTACCACTAGGGAGGAGCAGTAGCAAAGCCCCACTCTGTTACAGTCTTTTTTTTTTTTTTTTTTTTTTTTCTTAAAAAAAAAAAAAAGTTTAAAAGACTGATAATTATTTCGGGGAGAAGGGAATGGTGGTGGTGTAGAGAAAGGTGCAGAATCCAAAGGGTTGGAAATTATTATCTGTTCACTTTTTCCATGCCCAACTCAGAGTAGAATTCCAGACATCCTGTCTCCAGTGTTTCCTCTGTCTTCGTTGTTTAACAGAGTATTTGTTTAGCGTCTTGCCTGCTTAATCTGCCGTCTTGAGGCAGCTAAGTTTCCTTATTTGACTATTAGGAAGCTGAAGACTTCAATAGAAATGTCCACCTTTCAAAAGTTAGCCATGAGTATGCCTTCCTTACATAAACCAGCAATTTTCTCTGATTATATTTGCTAAGGACTTTCTTCTTCACACAACAAATTTAACTACAATGACTAAATGCTATACACAGAATATAAACATATGAAACATATCCAAGGTCAGTTCCACTTATTCTGATTAACAGTATCAAATGAGTCATTAAGATGCTAAGTAAATATTGTTTCCAGCAGACTTCGCTGCTATCTGTAATGTGCTGCACCCACTTCATAAAAGGAAAATAAACTCTTTTAGATCCAATCTATATTCTGAAGAATTTCTTTGTAGAAGTCAGGATTCTGTACACTCAAATTAATCAAAGTAGATGAAAGCAGATTGATACGATTGTGACTGTCCTGGGACTGCTGGCATCAAAAAATATGAAGTTATTATAACCAAGGACTGCAAAAAGTAATAAAACTGCAGGAGCCGTAAAAATGGAAGGGACACATGAAAGGTAAAGCATTATATGTGTACAGAGAAGAGGTCTGTGAATTATCACTGGTCTCTAAGTAGTAGCGAAAAAGACTCATCCTTCACTTGTCAATGAGATAGCTATTATAATTGATGGTACCTTCTGAAGTTACTTTGACCATTAGGGTCCGGTGGCTGAATTAAAATAAAATGAAGGATGCATATTCTAATGCTAAGGCAGTGAAAATATATTTCTTCTCAGTGATAGATAGATCATTTTACAAGGAAGTGTTTTACTGAGTGTTTTAGCTTTGTAGTTCCCTGGGGAAATGAAGAGTAATGTAAAAACTGGACAAGATGAAACTAGCTGTTTCATTCCAGATACTGACTACACAAGTCACTTTCAATAAATCTACTGTTTATTGGACTGAAGGAAGCATTTTGTTGACATTATGAAGGCTGTACAAAATATTCTGCTTAGTAAGATAGACTCCTGGTAGCAGAATCTGAAGCTTATTCTAAAGACATATTTGAGTATGTTTTTCAGTTATGCAAGGAAAAGAAATGTCAATTGTACATAAAAGGTCTGCCACTCAATGGCTACCAATACAGTCTGATCATAAAGCCACTTCTTTCAGATCACTGTAGAAATGAAACCCTTGGTAAAAGGAAACAATTCATAAATTCTTTTATCAGCTCTTAAACCTGATTCGTTTGATCACAATGTAGTTGCACAAAAAAAATCAGTCTAGTCAAATTAATAATTTCAGTTCCTAGAGGTGAGGAAAACCAAGAATCTTTTCTACATCAAGAAGCAGAATACCATGCTAACATAAGTTTGCCTTAAAAAACAAGCTGACATGTATACTAGCAGTGTTCTCAGTCAAGTGTTCCTGTCCCACAGGAGCACGGTGGTCAAAGTTTGCTGGATAAGACCTAGGTCTGACTCAATTCTTCTCCCTGGAAAGCCTGCTAACAGACCAGGCAAGAAATTGCTGGCTGATTCTCCAATCTGCTGATTCCATTTCACATTTGATGGGAACTGCTGAACTTTGGAAGTCAATGGAGTTCCCTTCCTTCCTTTTCCATGGCATGCCAGAAAAATGGTGTCCAGCAGATTGACAACCTACCCTGAAGGAAGTAGATTTCTGTATTAACCGAATACTCTTTCATTTCTTCTTCTGCCCTTCATTCCTGTCATAGCTGTCAGATACTAATTTGCTGACACTGACTTTTTTACTCCTATCACCATGTATCTACACCTGATTGCTGATTCACCTATGTGAGAGGTGAGAGAGATCTACAAATTTTGTTCTAGGCTAGTAACCACTTTAGTCCAGGTTAATATTTAAAAATTTAGAGTAGAGGTAGTTTAGTGGAGGCAATCTTAACCTAGCACATTGATACATACCATGAATGCACCTTGAGATCAGGGGAAGGAATTACATTGTAGAGGGGCTTTTGAGTCTCTGTTTTAGAAACTAGACAAGTGTTTCAGACTAGAAACACAATTTTAAATAATTTATAATGAATTGCCCAAATGACTATCTATTGACAGTAACCCCTCATCAAAAGAGGAGAAAAGCTGAATATTGTTTCTCTGAATCTTTTGGCTCTGCTTTTTGGACTTTGCCAGTAACAATGTAGCACATGCTAAAAGTATTTAGGCTATTCAGAGTCACTCTGCATAGGACAGCATCTGAATGAGGGGGATACAATCTCTCCCATAACATGTAAGAACTGATTTAACCTAGATTCTGACTGAATATTCCTCAAGCTTTCTGCCTGAAAATCAGGAGAATATATTCCAATTCTCCATTAAATACTGTGATCATCTTATTTGCTGATTTATTTTATTTTTTTTTTTTTTTTTAAGTGCTGTGATATATATGTTTGTGGGGTTTTTTTGGTTTTTTTTTAGGTTTGTGTTTTTTTGTTGTTGTTGGAAGGTTTTTTGTTTGTTTGGGGTTTTTTTGTTTGTTTGGGTTTGTGGGTTTTTTGGTTTTTTTTTTTTTTTTTTTTTTTTCCTCCGTATAAGTCCCTTACACACATTATGCTTCTGGATGGAGATATCATAGAATCACAGAATGGTTTGGGTTGAAAGGGACTGTAAAGATCATCTAGCTCCAACCCCCCTGCCACGGGCAGGGACACCTTCCACTAGCCCAGGTTGCTCACAGCCCCGTCCAACC
>NW_020799101.1:46386870-46427372 GCF_003259725.1 Athene cunicularia
GTTTTTTTTTTTTTTTTTTTTTAGTTTAATAAGTGTTACAAACTGCCAAAAATCTTTGAGACATCATATGGAAATTATAATCTAACTTGCTTTACAGGGTATGACTCTCAAGTGACATTTTTGCTTAGGAAGTGAGGAATTAGGAAATGCTTAGGAAATAGGAAGTGAGATAATTCTGCTGGTATTTTATTCTTATCTGATTTTATTTCATTAATATTGTTATAATAACATCACATAAATAACTATTTGTAATCTAAAAGGTTAATTAATCTGGGACTTCTACAATAGATAAAATTCTGATAAAGTAGAGCACATCATACCAATAAAGAATTGACTTTAATGAGACACAGTCACCTGCTTAAACTTAAGATACCTTTCAGGAATATTGATGGAATTTTATTTAGAAGTGGTGCCATATCTGAGTGAATTGCTTAACACCAATAGGATGTCTTCCATCTGCCTCTTAGGCCTGTTCTTCAAATAATGCTCTCTTTGACCTTGTGCTTTAAACCAGGTCAAGCACCAGTCAGGATACACGTCATAAAGCTTTAGATTCTGTGTCCTGTATAAGTTCATTTTGTACTGTCACTCCATAATTTGTAAAAAAAGCAGGGAATCTCTACTGTACCTCCCAGATATAAATAGGTATTTCAGCATAAATCCATTATATGATTGACTTAGTGTTGAGACAATTTCAGCCTTCCAGCTTGTTCCAAATACAATCCATGTTTTTACAACACTTTGACAGCTTGTTCAGCCTCACTATAAACCAGGTAAGTTGAATAAAAAAAAAAGGAACACTTAAAAATGGCTGAGGAAAGTGTAAATCACAGCCAGTATATATGACAAAGTATACAATTTTGAATACATTCCTTTATAAACAATAAACCTTAGATGTAGTTTGGCTTGTGAAAATAATGATTAACTTTTATTGAGTTAGAGTCATAGGACTGCAAATGTATTAACTGAAGATACTAATATTAATCTGGTCTGGGTAAGAAAAATAGAGAGAATTGGAGCTTACTTATATGTTATTTATTTACTGCCACAGTCCTTCATTAAAGACATAGATCATTATTTCCTGGGTTTTTTTTGTTTGTTTGTTATTTGTTTGTTTGGTTTGTTTGTTTGTTTTTAAATCCTGTCTTCTTGACATAAAAAGAGAAAAAACAGAGAGAAAGAAAGAATTACATTATTAAAGAAACTGATTCCAATGGGAAAGGAGGCGAAGTGATAGAGCGACTTTGTGGGTACCTGGCATTTAGCCAAGCTCAAACGACCACAGGAAGTAATTGCCTAATCTGTCTTTCTTAAAGGACAGCTTTAAACATTATTCTGTGGAATGTGGTGCACCTGTGAATATGTCACTATAGACTCAAGGAAAATCATCCAACCTCATTGTTTCCAGGTCAGTCAGCGTTCTGCTCACAGTTACTCCTCTGAGTACTTTAGTGTCCTGCTTACTTTTTATCCTATTTGGGATCTGGGTACTTGACAGAGTAGCTCCAAATCATTTTGAGAAACAGTCCTTGTTCTGAAAACTCCTAAGGAGTTTACTAATTTCCTAAGGAGATCACTAATTTATAAGTGTGATAGAGATGTCCACATATGCATGGATAATTTCAGTGAGACATGGGAACATTTATAGCAAGATATTTAGAAAGGAAAAAGTACTGTTTTCCCATGATACATGTAAAGTATTTGGCTTTCTATAGGATTTTAAATTGGCACAAATATTCAGTGGGGTTTTGTAAAAAAATAAGAGATTTTACCAATCTTAATTATTGTAGAATATTTATACACATTTTAACATATCAGGAGATTGTAAAGAGTAGCATTACTGCTAGGGAGATCACATCCTTTACTGTTATAACATCAATGAATAATAATAGGAAACTCCTTCCTAACTATGTCTTCTTTTTAACTTAAATAGCAGAGGTTTCGATTATTGACCAACAACAACTGTGTTGGCTTTTTGCTAAAGACAAACATTCTGTGTATTCATTTTTATAGTTACATTCATGGAAAGTGCAGATTTTTATTAATTCATATTTCTATGGAGGTTAAAGTTAAACTGCACTCTCTGTGAGTTACAGGGCTGATAGTGTTTTCTGAGAAGAAAGTGTGATTCCAAACTCTAGTTTAACTTTTCAGTTCATGCTATCCAACTCCAGAAACTTTACAGTAAATTGATTTCACACTGATTTTTAACAGAAACCATCAGGTTTTTGTCTGCTGTTGTTAATAGGATATACAGATATCCACATATCTGGAGCTGCAACGGGTCCTGAATATCCTCATTCATTAAATAAGACCAATAGGTCTGACAGAAAAATATTGCTTTCTTAGTAGTAATACAAAAATAGCTGTAGAGAATGATTGTTTTCATATAGTGCTGCAGTAATTGTAACTGTAATTGCTGTAGAAAAAATCAAATCAAATCAAAACAAAACAAAACAAAACAAAAAACAACATTAAAGGTTCCTAAAATAAACATTCAAAGATTTGGTAAGTAAATCATTACCATGTTTGAATTATGGATTTGGGGTGAGATTTACAAGGAAATGAGATCAGAGTGGGAATGAATGTGGTATATACGGAAGTGGACAAAAAAGAGATAGAGAAGACAAACAAGAGCAGATGAGAGGGTGGGAATAAAGCTGGAGTGTGAAACCACAATCCTGAATAGTGTCTTCTGTGTAAGACATGTCCGTTGGTGGATCAGATCAAACTACAATTGATTGAAGAACAAATAAAATCTAATTAAACTGGAATAGCAGAAATAATTTTAAAAGACTTAAGAAAACTCTGTTAATAAAATTATTGGCAGTAATTTTACTGTGAATTATTGTGAATAAAATTACTGATGGCCTATTTGATAAAACTCTTAATAAAGATCCTGTCTTATGTTGGGAAATTTTATATATATTTTCTTTAATTTCCTGAAAGTACTACACATTTTGTTTGTCATTTGTTATTGTTATCAGGTTTTATCGATCAACTTGACTTGTGAAGGATTTTAAGTATGTCTTTAGCATCCACTTGAAAAGTAAAGCAACCTTGGAAGAGTATTAGCAATTTGAATAAAATTAGATCAGAATGTCTAGCAATCTGTACTTTAGAATTAATAGGCTGAGTTTCCCTACTTAGATTTTCAAGCACAATTATAAACAACATGAAAGAACTACAATTAATTCAATTTTCATTGCAAATTGTCAAGAAATAAAATGAAAAATAATGAGACAATATAGAAAAATATATTTATATTTGCAGTTCAGTAAAATCTCTCCCCTTATATTTTGGGAAAGAAAGATGTTGCTGAATGTAAGGAGAGTGCAGTACTTTAAATAAAAATTCACCACCTGTATTTTTAGAACCAATATCTGCAAATAAGCAAACAAGCACAAAGACCCATCTGCCTACACAAGCAAATAACATGATGTTTTATTTCTGAACATTAGTCACAAGGGAACAAACTGCCTTTAGATTTCAAAATAGTCAACAAATAGCATTAGAGAAACATGTTGAGAAACAGAATATTTACATTTACATCAGGTAATATAAAGATCAATTGAATGATCTGATTCAGAACTGATTGAAGAATATCTGAAAATTTTATTTCATTTTAGTGACAATTCACTGAAGTAATAACTGGTTATGAATTGGATTTTTACAGTGAATAAATTATTTAAAGGCTTTTTGGCAGACCTATGAAGAGTTTGTTCATGAGCCAATATTTCATGTTTTATTCTAGTAAACTAAAAATTACTTGAAAAAAGTAAAACAAGCAAAAAATAATTACTTTGTAAGTTCTGAAAAATAACATTTTTATAAAGCTTTTCATTTGTGAACCATCTGATTTCGTAAGCCAGTTTATCTCATTTTCTTCCCCTCTTCTGTCATTGTGCAGATTTTCAAGTTTTCAACTGTTATATTTAGTCTGAGAAAGAAATGCAAGTGGCTAACTTCGGGGAAAATCCTGCTGAGCCCTACTTTCCTAGATTAAGATGAATGACCTGTTAACTGAAACCTAGTTATCAGAATATTGGTGGCCCATGTTTACAGACATATAAACAGATTGGAAACAAACAAACAAACAAAAAGCTAATTTAGTAATAGTTGAAATGCAGAATTCACATTAGGTTTATGTCGAAATGAAAACAGCACAAGACAACAATCACCAGGGTTATTCATAGCTTTTTCTGCTAAGAACACAACATTTTTAAAAATTTTGTTCTTCACTTTTTTAAAACCAGCATGGTCTCAGTGATAATGAAAAAATAGGTTTAGGAATATGAAGGGAAGAAACCTGCTGATTAAGTACCTTTACCTCAATGTTTTACCAGAGTATTTTTAGGTCATCTGAAGCTTCAAAAACAACTGTAGTGTTAATGAAGAACATATAGAACAGTCAGAGTTAGTATAAATTTAATGAACCCTTTCTCATCTGAATGTGGTGTTGTGTTGAGTGTGCTGTGTTGCTGTGTTGAGCTGGTTCTCACTCTTGCACCTCACCATGGCTCGGAGAGGTGGGTGGATGGCAGAGCTGCTCACCTTTCAGGGGCACAGGAAGTCAATGGGCACACTGGCACCTCCTGATTCAGAGATCCCAACTGAGTTACAGTTTAGCTCTGAAACTCAAAATTGAAGGTCTTCGTGGTTAATTGCCCCAGGCACAAAGCTAGCTGGCATCAGATACCTCTTTCCTAGGGCCTGAGCAGCTGTCTCCATATGGTCCCTGTCTGCAGCCTCAGCCTCTCAAGCTTTTAAGAAAATAAACCAGAAAATGTGCATTTTTCATATATTGCTAATGAATAATTGTGATTATCTCTCCAACTTTATGACAACTGCTGAAGGACTTTTACTAAACTGATACAACTGCTACTTCTCATATGTTGTTAAAAAAGTTTGGCAGTGAAAGACAATGACAGAGGGATATAAATAGGAATACAGAAATTTCTAAAATCTAGTAAGTTATCAAGTCCCCCAAACTATTAAATTTTTTATTTCACTGTATTATAATAATAATTTGTAATTACAATTTAACATGATTAAATGGAGTAATCTAGTGAATATATATATATATATATATATATATATATTAATGCACTCCTGAATTCAGTGTATTTTACTGAGAAAAATGTGTCAAACATATAAAGCATAATCTATACTTTAAAGGAAGAGAAAGGCAGCAGTAATTTTACTAGAATTATTTTCTGGAATTCTTATTTTTGCTAAGGCTTAATTTCTCTCTTTGTTTAGGCAAAATAGCTGTACTACTCCATTTCTACATAAAAAAATGACAATATGTTACTCAATTTACTCTTTGCCACTCTCAAATACTTCCTGGAAATAAAGCTTAGGAATGAAGTTTTGATAATAGAATTTTGATGCTATGCTCACCTTTGATTTCAGTAAATCTGAACTGAGATTAAAGGAATGACTTTATCTCATAGGTTATAATTCTACTTGTCATTAAAGTCTCCTTATTTATGAGAATTTATGATTGTCTTTTTAAGTAACTGTGTAAATAGTAGGTAATTGTCACATTCTGTCCTTTGGCTTGCTTTATGGAATGACTTGCTACGGCTGGTATGAGTCCTTACTACTTTATCTTGATCTCATCAATCTCATGCATCCCTTTGCATTTCGTGCTATCTATATACACCAAAATCTGGTATCTGGACAGTTGTAGCCATTCACTCTATAGCAGCTCCATGATGAACCCTCAAGAGACATCTATTTCTGGGAGAAAATAATTAGTGATTAATATATCATGATTCTTTTGATATTATTGGTACAAATATAGCTCTTCTGAAGAACAATTAGGTAACACTTTCTTTTTCATAACAAATTATTCTTCTTTTCCTAGTTGTTTTTATATTAGATGTGCTGAACAGTGGCAGTACCTTGCCCTTGGAGACATTTACTGTGTAGTTGTTTTAATGATGTTATAAATCCACTGGCATTCTGGAGACTTTTCAGTCATGTAGCTCAGATATGTCATACTGGGTTAATCACTGCCAATACACACAATTTCCTTCATTATATCTCAATGAAACCTATTAACTCCTATAATATATCCAAGTGCTCAATATTCTAATGTGAAAAACGGAAAGGCAATAAAATTTTATAGTGGTCTGGATCACATTATATATTAAAGAAGCAGCATTTTGTATTACGAAACATAAGTGTGATTTCACATTCTCCTCCTGTTCATCCAAAAGTGTTCTTTGGAAAATACAATTTTCTTGATTATTGATAGCTGTAGTGCACCAGCCATATTGACTTTCATTGATTAAGAAAAGCAACATTAATTTAATTTTGTTATCAGGTATAATGATCTATGTATTCTCTATATTTGGGGGTTTTTTTACACTTGGCCTATACTCCTTCTTCTCTTACCAGTTTTTCTCATTCCCTATGTAAATTATCACAATCATGTTAAGTCTCCACTATTCTCATTTTCTGCTTTGAGCCATTTCTATTTATGTTATGCTTTATTATTTTTTTACCATGAAGTGACCAGCACTAAACCAAAAAAAAAAAAAAAAAAAAAGGTTGATTAAATGTTTATGAGCGATGATGTTTTCAAAGTAAATTTACAGATGTTCAGAACCCCTCATTGTGAGCTATGAATTTTTATGAACACCAGGCAAAATATTTTTAAATATTTACCTATCACCACTTAATGAAGTATTCATGACTGTTATAAGATGGCCTTTCAAGCACTCTTCTTGTGGAAATTCCAGTATAGCACACATTAACATTAATGTTCTAAACATTGTGCTGCAAACATTTCTCTATATGGAGTTTTTTAATGTTTGTAAAAGTACACGGTATCATAGAATCATGGAATACCTCAAAATAGAAGGGACCCATAAGGATCATTAAGTCCAATTCCCTGCTTCTCACAAGATTACTTAGAAGTAAGCCATATGACTAAGAGCACTGACCAGATGCTCACTGAACTTTGACAGGCTTGGTGCCGTGACCAGTTCCCTGGGGAGCCTGTTCCAGTGACAGCCAGTGCCATCACCTTCTCAGTGAAGAACCTTTTCCTACCATCCAGTCCGAACTTCCCATGACACAACTTCATTCCATTTCCTTGTGTCAATTGCTGGTCACCAGAGAGAAGTGATCGGCATGTCCTCCTCCACTACCCCCCTTGAGGAAATTGTAGACTGTGATGAGGTCACTCTCAGCCTTATCTCCTCCAAGCTGAACAAACTAAATTACTTCAGCTGCTCCTCATAAGTCTTGTCCTTGAAGCCTTCCAGCATCTTAGAATCATAGAGCATTTTGAGTTGGAAGGGACTTTTAAAGGTCATTTAGGCCAACTTCTCTGCAATGGGCAGGGACATCTTCAACTAGATCAGGTTGCTCAGAGCCTGGTCTAACCTGAACTTGAATGTTGCAAGGGGTGGGGCATCTATCACCTTTCTGGGCAACCTGTTCTAGTGTTTCACCATGCTCATCATAAAAACTTTCTTCCTTATGTCCAAACAAAATCTACCCTCTTTTAATTTAAAACCACTATCCCTTTTCCTATCACAACAAACCCTACTAAAGAATCTGTCCCCATTGTTCTTATAAGCCCCCTTTAAGTATTGAAAGGCAACAGTTAAGTCTCCCTGGAGCCTTCTCTTCTCCAGGCTGAACAACACCAACTCTCAGCCTTTCTTCATAGCAGATGTATTCAATCCCTCTGATCATCTTTGCCATCCTCCTCTGGACCTGCTCTATCAGGTCCATGTCTTTTCTGTACTGACAGTTATAGATTTGCATGCAGAACTCGAGGTGATGTTTCACTAGAGCAGAGTAGAGGGGCAGAATCATCTCCTTGACCTAATGGCTGCACTTCTTTTAATGCAGACCAGAATACAGCTTTCTGAGTTGCGAGTGCACATTGCCGGCTTGTGCATCCAGCTTTTCATCCACCAATACCACCAAGTCCTTCTCCACAAGAATGCTCTCAGTTCCTTGGCACCGCTCAGCTTGATGTTGCTAGCAAACTTGCTAAGGGTGCACTCAATCCCACTATCTACATCACAGATGAAGATATTAAACAGTAGTGGTCCCCATACAGACCCCTGAGTGACATGATCCATCACTGATCTCCATCTGGACACTGAGTCATTGATCACTACTCTCTGGATGCCCATTCCTTTTCCCCTGAATAGTCCATCTATCCTGATCCGATATTGGGGAGATTTCTTAAATGTACCCAAGAGTGAGATTAAGACACAAACAAGGTCAGATGCTGTATGACCTTACAAGCTTTATTTTCTGTAACAACTGATAAGAACCATAGGACAGAGAGGAAAAGAAAGGAAAAAAAAGTCAGAATCCCTAAGCAAGAGAACAGTAGAGAAGCAGCTAATTACCACCACCACCATGACCAGGGATCCAGTGATGTCCCATCAACTTGTTCTTGGTGCTGATGATGTTCTAGGTTCCTGGCTCCATCGAGTTCTCCCAACAACCATCATAATAATCATCATCATCAGCAGCAGTATCAGCATCCCAAGAGAGGAGTACGCAGTCCCTTTATACATCCCCATGCCCACACTTTCTTCAAAAAGTCCTCCAGTTCCCATATTTGCCACCCCGTGGTCCTACATTCATGCATGCCCATGTGGTCACGGTGGTTTTGCTGGTGTGGTGGTTTAATCCCTGCCGGGACTGGAGACCACGTTGCACTTTGCCCCTCCCCTCCCTCGGCTGGCCGGGCTGAAAGTGAGGCACAAAACACAGGTTAAAATAAGAAGAAATTTAATACAACAGTGTGATAAACAATCTGAACAACAGTGGCAATGATAACAACAATAAACAGCAATAACAGTGAACAAGATAAAAGATATAAAGAGAAATACTGCAAATGGTCAAGGAACAGCTCCCCGCCACCAAGACTACCAAGGTAAAAGTCCCCGTGCCAGACCTCACACACCACACCTCACGTAAGCACAGTATGAACGACCCAGCTGGAGATCCCTTCCCCCTCTCTCTCTGCTGGGGAAAATTAACCCTATCCTAGCTGAACCAGGACATAATCCACCCCTTTTATTCTATAACATCTGTGTCATGTCCAGCTGACATTTAGAAGTTAACAATAACAAAATAACAATTTACAAAGGCACAGCATAATTCATGACATATTCTCACCCAGAATCAAGTCCCCCTGTGGTACACATCGGACCTCTCCATTGTCCTGCATCACCCACCAGGTACACCCAGGTCCTTGGGCAAAAGCAATCCCGTGGATGGGTTTACCTTTACCTTTTCCTGGTGCAGGACTAAACCAGACCATTTTTCCCAATATATTCCTCATGCGCACCACAGGGACTTTATCCCCATATAAAGCACGTGGAGGTCTCGACTGAGCCAGGCCAGCTCAACTGGCAGATCCTCTTGTGTTCACTAGCCAGGTGGCCTTTGCTAGATGCATGTCCCAGTCTTTGAAGGTCCCACCTCCCAATGCTTTCAATGTGGTTTTTAACAGTCCATTGTAGTGCTGGATCTTCCCAGAGGCTGGTGGATGGTAGAGGATATGGTATACCCACTCGATGTCGTGTTCTTCTGCCCAAGCATTTATGAGTTTGTTTCAGAAGTGGGTCCTGTTTTCTGACTCAATCCTCTCTGTGGTACCGTGTCACCACAGGATTGGGGTTTCAAGGCCTAGGATGGCGTTCTGTGCAGTGGTGTGGGTCACTGGGTAATCTTCCAGCCATCCAGTGGTTACTTCCACCATTGTGAGCACGTGGCGCTTCCTATGGCAGGTCTGTGGCAGTGTGATGTAGTTGATCTGCCAGGCCTCTCCATATCTATTATACAGCCATCGGTCTCCATTTCGCTGGGGCTTCATCCGCTTGGTATGTTTGATTGCAGCACACGTCTCACATCCATGGATGATCTCTGCAATGATTTCAATAGTGAGGTCCACCCCTCGATCTCGAGCCCACCTGTTTGTTGCATCTCTACCTTGGTGGCCCGAGGTCTCATGGGCCCACCAAGCTATGAACAGTTCACCTTTGCGCTGCCAGTCCAAGTCCACCTGAGCCACTCTGATCTTAGCAGCTTGGTCTGCCTGCTGGTTGTGTCGATGCTCATCAGTGCCCTGAGACTTGGGTACATGGGCATCCACATGGCGCACCTTCACAACGAGGTTTTCCACATGAGCTGCAATGTCCTGCCATACTTCAGCAGCCCAGATGGTTATACCCCTACAGTGACAGATGTTCTGCTTCCATTGCTGCAGCCATTTCTACAGGCAAAGTCGAAGAGTCAGTGTAGAGGTAGAGCCTCAGCCACATTTCCTGCTCGACAATATATAAGCAAGCTGGACGGCTTTCTGTGCAAGGTTTAATTCTTGCTGGAATGAGAGAGCACGTGGCTGTTGCCCCTGCCCCACCCGCGCCGGTTGGGTTGGAAGTTAAACAGAGAACCCAGCTAAAATAACAGGAAATTTAATACAACAGAGTGATAGAACAATCTGAATAACAACAGTATCAATGGTCACAACAATAAACAGCAATAACAGTGAACAAGACAAAAAGATATACAGAGAAATACCGTTAAATGATCAAGGAGCGAATCCGCCACATGTATGGCAAAAACCAACACCAGAAGCAAAAGTAAAAATGCTCCGCCCCTGGACCTGACGTCAGCATGGTATGAATAACCCAGCTGGAGATCCCTTCCCCCTCTCTCTCTCCTGGAGAAAACTTTACTCTATCCTGGCTGAACCAGGACAAAATCCACCCCTTTTTTCTATACCATCTACGTCATATCTGCTGCCATTTAGTAGTTAACAAAGGAATAATCTACACAGGCACAGCGTAATTTACGGCATGTTCTCACCCAGAATCAAGTCCCCTTGTGGTACACATCGGACCTCTCCATTGTCCTGCATCACCCACCAGGTACACCCAGGTCCTTGGGCAAAAGCAATCCCGTGGATGGGTTTGCCTTTACCTTTCCCTGGTGCAGGACTAAACCAGACCATTTTTCCCAATATATTCCTCATGCGCACCACAGGGACTTTATCCCCATCTACAGCACGTGGAGGTTTCAACTGAGCCGGACCTGCTCGACTAGCAGATCCCCTTCTGTTGACTAGCCAGGTGGCCTTTGCTACATGCGTGTCCCAGTCTTTGAAGGTCCCACCTCCCAGTGCTTTCAATGTGGTTTTTAACAGTCCATTGTAGCACTCGATCTTCCCAGAGGCTGGAGCGTGGTAGAGGATATGGTAGACCCACTCGATGCCGTGTTCTTCTGCCCAGGCATTTTTGAGGTTGTTTCAGAAGTGGGTCCCGTTTTCTGACTCAATTCTCTCTGGGGTGCCATGTCACCAGAGGACTTGGGTTTCAAGGCCAAGGATGGTGTGCCAGGCGGTGGCGTGGGGCTCTGGGTAATCTTCCAGCCACCCAGTGGTTACTTCCACTATTGTGAGCACGTGGCGCTTCCTATGGCAGGTCTGTGGCAGTGTGATGTAGTCAATCTGCCAGGCCTCTCCATATCTATTATACAGCCATCGGTCTCCATTTCGCTGGGGCTTCACCCGCTTGGCATGTTTTATTATAACACACATCTCACATCCGTGGATGATCTCTGCAATGGTGTCAATAGTAAGGTCCACCCCTTGATCTCGAGCCCACCTGTATGTTGCATCCCTACCTTGGTGGCCCGAGGTCTCGTGGGCCCACCGAACTATGAACAATTCACCTTTGTGCTGCCCATCCAAGTCCACCTGAGACACTCTGATCTTAGCAGCTTGGTCTGCCTGCTGGTTGTGTCGATATTCATCAGTGGCCCAACACTTGGGTACATGGGCATCCACATGGCGCACCTTCACAAAGAGGTTTTCCACATGGGCTGCAATGTCTTGACATACTTCAGCAGCCCAGACGTTCTTACCGTTATGTTGCCAGTTGCTCTGTTTCCATTTCTGCAACCATTTCCACAGGGTATTCGCCTCTGCCCCGAGTCGGTATAGAGGTAGAGTCTCGGCCACTTTTCCTGCTCAGCAATATCCAAATTAGGCTGGATGGTTTTCATGTCTGCCAACTGGCTCAATTCACTCTGTCCCTCAGCAGCTTCAGTGACCCATCATGTGGGACACCATACACAGCCTTCCATAGTTGATGTTTTCCTACAAAACAACAAGACCCATCAGTGAACAGGGCATATCGCTTTTCCTCATCCGGCAGCTCTTTATATGGTGGGGCCTCCTTAGCACGTGTCACCTCCTGTTCTGGTGACATCCCGGAATCTTTGCTCTCTGGCCAGTTCGTAATCACCTCTAGTATCCCTGGGCGGCTGGGGTTCTCTGTTCAAGCCAGTTGTGTTATCAACACAACCCATTTACTCCACGTGTCATTGGTTGCATGATGCGTGGAGGAGGCCTTTCCTTTGAACGTCCACCCCAGCACCAGCAGTCGGGGTGCCAGGAGGAGCTGTGTTTCAGTGCCGACCACTTCTGAGGCAGCCCGAACTCCTTTGAGATACACTGCCAGTATCTCCTTCTCTGTTGGTGTATAATTTTATCCCTGGCTCCAAAAGCCTAGAGGTCAGCCTCGGGTCTCCCCAGGTGTCTCTGCCAGAGGCTGCAGGTAGGGCCATTCTCCCCGGCTTTGGTGTAGAGCATGTTCTTAACCACCTGCCCTTCCCAGACTGGCACGAGGGCTACTGCTTGGGCAATTTCCTGCTTAATTTGTTCAAAGGATTGTTGTTGCTCAGGGCCCCATTCAAAATCGTTCTTCTCACTGGTTACGTGGTAGAGAGGGCTCACAATCAGGCTGTAGTTTGGGATGTGCATTCTCCAGAACCCCACAGCTACCAGGAAAGACTGTCTCCTTTTTAGAGGTTGATGGGGCCATGGCTGTTATCTTGTTTATCACCTCCATTGGGATGTGGCGACGCCCATCTTGCCATTTTATTCCTAGGAATTGAATTTCCCTTGCAGGCCCCTCAACTTCCTTTTTATTAATGGCAAAGCTGTCCTTCAGGAGGATTTCAGTTATCTTCTTCCCTTTTTTAAAGACTTCCTCAGCTGTGTCCCCCCATGAAATGATGTCATCAATGTACTGCAGGTGTTCTGGAGCCCCACCTTTCTCCAGTGCAGTATGGACCAGTCCATGGCAAATGAAGCTGTGTTTCCACCCCTGGGGCAATCAATTCCAGGTGTACTGGATGCCTCTCGAAGTTAACGCAAAATGTGGCCTGCACTCTGACACTATCGGAATGGAGAAGAATACGTTAGCAATGTCAGTCATAGCATCCCACTTGGCTGCCTTCAACACCAGTTCCTACTGGAGCTCTAGCATGTCCGGCACTGCAGCACTCATCGCTGGAGTAACTTCATTCAGGCCATGGTAATCCACAGTTAGCCTCCATTCGCCATTAGGCTCTCACTGGCCATATAGGACTGTTAAAGTGTGAGTGAGTATTCCTGATCACCTTCTGGCTTTCTAGCTGATGGATCAGCTGATGGATGGGGACCAGGGAATCTCGGTTGGTGCGGTACTGCAGCTGGTGTACTGTCCTGGTAGCAATCGGCACTCGTTGCTCCTCAACCTTAAGCTGCCCCACCACTGAGGGATCCTCTGAGAGGCCGGGTAAGGTGGACAACTGTTCAACCTCCTCCAGGGCAACTACACCAAAATCCTACCCATATCCTTTTGGGTCTTTGAAGTACCCTCTCCTGAGCTAGTCTACGCCCAGGATGCACAGGGCATCTGGGCCAGTCACAATGGAGTGCTCATGCCAGTCCTTCCCAGTCAGGCTCACTTCAGCTTCCAATAGGGTCAGCTGTTGGGATCCCCCTGTCACTCTGGAGATGCAGATGGATTCAACCCCACTGTAGCTTGATGGCATCAGGGTGTACTGTGTGCCAGTATCCAGCAAAGCCTTACATTCTTGTGGGTCTGATGTGCCAGGTCCTCGGATCCACACTGTCCAGTAAATCCAATTATCCCTTTCCTCCACCTGGCTGGAGGCAGGGCCCCTCTAATCCTGCTCAGCATCACTCACTTCCTGCAAAAATGATTTACTGGTCCCCTCAAGAGGGTCAGATATAGCTTTGGCCATTCTATTTTGTCTGGGAGATTTCTGACTGGACACTGGAGCTGCACTTTCCTTGGAGGACTCCCCTTTTGTGATGGTCTTCCCTTTCAGCTGCTTTACTCGTGCAGCTAGGGCACAAGTGGGCTGTCCATCCCACCTCCTCATGTTTTCTCCATGATCACAGAGGAAAAACCACAGGGAGCCTTGTGGTGTGTGCCTTCTGCTGCCTTTCTCTTGGCTGGGGAAACGGTTACTTCTAATGGCTGAGACATCAGCCTGTGCAGGTGGAATGCAGGACATGTCCTCTTCCATTTTCTGGACCATCTGAGACAGTTCCTCCACAGCTGAGACCCAGGAATGTTGAGATGAAGGGAGATTTCCCTCATAGTGCCAGAGCTTGCCAACCACTCCATCCACTGTTAGAGTGTGGGTGTCCCTTCCACCAGGACACTGTTGCCAATTCTTTTGAGTGTGGTTCTGGTGCACTCTTCAGGAACTTTCACCACATCAGGTGTGTGCAAGGTGCCTGATCTGGGTCCATGGGTGACTGCTCATCATTCAGATCACCATAGATCATCTCAAACACAGCCAGTTCCCTGAAGTTCTGGATGTCCTTCTCAGTGTTGGTCCATTTGCTTAGCTGATATAGGGTATCATCCTTGTAGGGGTGCCTCTCCCTGACACTGAGCAGAAGTCGCCTCCAAAAGTTGAGGGTTTGAGTCTGTTTCCCTCTTTCCCTATCAATGCCAGCATCCTTGACCAAAGATCCCAGCTGCTTGGCCTCTCTCCCCTCCATTTTAAAAGCACTGGCTCCATTGTCCCAGCATCAGAGCAGCCAGGTGCAAATCTGCTCTCCTCCCAGGCTGCCAAAATCTCTCCACATATCTCTCAACTCAGTCAGGGATAGAGGTCAGACGATCACCTCTGGTCCTTCCTCCTTTTCACGTGATGGACCTGGCTCATCCCCGTCCCCCACTCTGTGAACCGACCTTCTGGTATATTTTGTTTTCTGTATTGGGGCAACTGATACCGGCAGTGGCTGTCTCTCTGTCTCAGCTGCTTTGCTGGTGGAGGCGACTGAAACGGGTTTTGCCTTTTCCCCTGGCACAGCTGCTGTACCAGTAAGTTCACTCTCAGACCTGCAGCCCTTTCTCTCCCTTGAGGGCAGTGGGTGGTATTAAATAGGACATGGTAGGCAAGGGCAAGTCCCCAACACATTGCAGCAAGTTGTGTCTCCTGGGTTTTGCCTTCTTGGTAACACACCCTTTCTAAGCACTCTGCCAGTTTATCAGGGCTCTGAATTTGTTTGGCAGAGAATTTCCAAAGCATTGGAGGCAACCACTGACCCAGGCATTTTCCCATCTTTTCCCAAACCCCTTGCCACTCACTATTATCTGACCTCAGGGCAGGTTTCTGGGCACTGCTATTGTTAGGGCCCGTGGCCCAAAACAAAATCTGGCAGACACCCAGAGAGCACAGTGCCGCAAACACACTGGCCTGGATGCTCCAAGGATAGTTAAAACTCCCCAAAACAGAGAGGATCTCTTCCCCTGGCTCACTCATAGAGGGGGTGAGACCCCTAACAAAAGCCTCGGCAGCAAACAGGTACCGGCCCGCCCACACACACAGCGATACAAAGGTAGCATAAGCAGTCAGGAGCCAGTACAGCAAAAAGAGACACTTTACACATTTTCCACGGATAACAAACACCAGCACTGGGATTATGCACTGGATATAAGGATTAATCTAGCCCCACCATGCAAGCCACTCGGCCAGCATTGCAAACATTTTCTTATCACAAAAATACAAATACAAACAGAAAAAAAAAATGCATCGAACTGATTGCTCTAACACCCTCTGGGCAGAGTCTGTCCCTTTTTGATTCTTATTTCAACTCTCTTGTGCCCCACGTTGGTGTGCCAAAATGGCTTTGGTGGTTTGAGCCCCACCTGGACTCTTGACCACGTTGCTGTTTTCCATCCCCCACCCTCGGACACAAGTAGGGCACAAACTCGGGTTTAAAATTAGAAGAAATTTAATACAACTGTGTGATAAACAATCTGAACAACAGCAGTAGAAATGATAACAACAATAATCAGTAATAACAGTAAACAAGACAAAAGATATACAGAGAAATACCGCAATGGTTACAGACAGCTCACTCGCAATGCTCCCTGCCACCAAAGTCACAAAAGAAAAAGCTTCCAGTGCTGCCATGCCGGACGTCAGCATGCTATGAATAACTCCACTGGAGATCCCTTCCCCTACTGTGCTGGGGAAATTTAACTCTACCTTAGCTGAAGCAGGACAAGTTGATTTGGTGAAGACTGAAATAAAAGCCTTTGTACATTTTAACATTTTTTCCTCAGATTTCAAACACACCTGAAGAAATCACTCCTCCTGAACAGGAACCTCAACAGCAGAAAAATTAAATTTTGTTCATTTTTTGTTAGATAGACTGAAGGCAGAAAGCCATATTTTCCCTGGTTAAGAGTGCCAAGTCCACCATTCCCATCTAGCACTCCCAAGTGCTGTTGCTGCTGAATGACAGAATATATAAGCTACTTTGTCAAGGCCGTGATTTTAGAAATACTGTATTCATTCGACCAGGGAGAAAGGAAATGGAGTAGAACAACATTCAGTAATGTGTTTGTTGAGGTCAGTAATACAGTCATTTGCTAAGGGCCAGGATGCCAACTAGGATTCTTGCTTGGCTTGGTTCTAGTTATTACTTTCAAGACTATCAGTGCATTTCTACCAAACTCAATGTTCATGTAATTTACATCAAATTTTTTTTAGCAAAGTTTGATTAGAACCCACTGCTCCCTGTCCACCCATCAGAGAAAGTGAGAAATCTACACTATGTAGCTATAACATTTATGGTCCCTCAGTCAGGGATAGTGATTCATATTTTTGTCCAAATATCCACTGTGTATCCCAGTTTGTCAGCTAGTGTGTGGATATGAATTCTCTCTAAGCATCTTTGCTTTCTGAGAGTAGTCTAACCATTGAGTATATAAAATGGATATTGGTATTTATTTTTTCAGATATGTTTGATCTTAACTGGTTTACATGTACTTTGCAAATGTCCTTATCCTTAGGTGTGTCAGTTTTGATCAGACAACGCCTGGTCAAATATAAACCTCAAGAAAAGGAGATTGTAGAATATGACTTGGATTAAATATCTTAGGCAAAAGAAAGAAGATGCGCTATAAATGAATCAGGACAAGAGTATGAATACTCTGAAGCAAATTCTGGTCTTCTAGGGCAAATTTTTAGAGAAACATCTATGACTTTTAGTACTTTAGAATTTGTATAGCAACTAAGTGGAGTTGAGATTTGGGATTCTGGGAAACAGTTAATTTTTTGAGTTAAAATGATCCAGTTTAGAGTCACCTTGCTCACATTCTGCTTTAAATTGCACATCAGAGTTTCTAGAATATCTTCTCATCTCTCTCTGTAGGACAGACAAAAGTAACAGTTGTACTCCAAATGAACATTACAAACTCTGTCAGGCTTAAACTGGCTAGTCCTGATTCAAGGACTGCAGAACACTAGCTCAGTGTGTTATCTGTTTCTATATGGCTCCTGAGAAGTTCACAATGATGGCAAAATATGTTAATGTTTTTCTCAACTGTGATTTGAAGCTATTTTGCATGATTCTGTGAATTATCAGAAGAAAGAAAACAAGCAAGAGTGACTAAATTTCCCAATACAATGTATATTCAAGGACTATCATGCTTCCTGATATAGGTTAGAATAGCCTCACCGTGGCTCTCAATTGCGGATTAACTTCTAGGGTCATTTCCCAATCAGTGCTTGAGTTAGAAGTCCCCTTTTAACATGGCTACTGTTCTGCTAGGGTCAGTTTTACTCAATCTGAGGAGTCTCTTGCATTCCCTCAGCTGCAGTTTAAGCCAATAAGAAAGTATCTTTTAGCTGTCAGAGTAGTAAAAAAAGATTACAGAATGAAAATCAAGATTCAGATTCATTCCAGATAGTGATGAGGCAAGCACATAAGATGAAAGGCAACAACAAGAAACAATATGAGAGTCAGAAAGTGAATCTTAAAAGGCCTGTAAGCACTGGGCCTGCCAGCTTTATGAAATTAAAGTATTTTGAAGGGAATGATTTCACATAGTATGTTATGACAGCTGCTAGTGTGGCTTAGTCCAGCATTACAAGGTTCATAGAGGTATCTGTTTCTTAACAGTTTTTTAAATTATGTGCTATGATGAGATAAAGCAGTAAATCTTAGTAAGATTGTACTATTAGTAATATCAGCCAAATAATTGTCCTCTGTCCAGCCTCCCATAACAGAAATTGCTAACATTTGCTATACAGGTGTGACACATCTAGTGCTGTGTATACAGCTATATATATTTAGAGCCTGTTCAATAATACCAGAACATCAGGCTGAATAGATCAGATAGCTCTGTTCACAGAGAAGGTAAGTATGCCAAAATGTGCCTTGAAAGAAGAGGAATGCTTTGTGTCCCCTTTCTCTTCTTACTCGTGCTTAGATTCTTTGTTTTTTTTTTTTTTTTTTTTTTTTTTTTTTTTCTTCCCCTCCAAAAAAGCCATATGCTTCTGGAATCTAAAAACCAGGTCTCCTGTATTTTTCAAACCAGACCAAGGGAAGTATGTTTAACTGATCTTGCATGCCATAGAATCTTAAATGTACATAACCAAGAAACTGAATACAAGAATTTTTGAAGTGTCACTGTCAAATTGATATCTACCTAGTTATTTAAATGCAGGTTACAAGCAGATGGCTTTAGGTACTGTGCCCATCTCTCTGTTTTATTGTCAGTTCTCCTCTGTTTTCACATTTTTTTATGATGCTTTCCTCCCATGCTCTCATGCAGAAGGTCTACAGTAATGACCAGGAAGCTGACTAATTTAAACCTCTGTGGAGGCAGTGAAATGAGTTATGAATGTCACAGCATGACACACGGATTTCAGAATGGTCTGTATGATCCATAGGCATCCACTTGTGCACGTCTCACAACATTACTCTACCACAGTAAATTCAAATTAAACTTAATGACAGATGGAAAAGAGAGTTAAGCCTTCTGTACATGGAATGCATTGGGGTTTGACCTTTGGAGAAGTAGGAATATGAGTGACTTTATCTAGTACCTCAAAGATGAGAGAGAAGGATCAGATATGTTCAGTCATGTTCTACAAGCTCAACACCTTTCATATCTGGTTTGTTTTAAAAGTCAGACTTCTGGAAATGCAAGGTACAAGAGCCAAATGGGCATCAATTCCATTCAAAATGTCCATCTGCTGCTGCAAAACCTGCATGAATTTTTCCATAGCAACCTGTTTTTCCTCTTGTAGTTGGAATCCTTAGGTTACTCTTGCTTGCTCTGTGAATGTGTTGTCCTTGATAGAGACACAGTAAATCCTGTTGTGCTGCCAAAGCTTTGCCCAGTAAACATTAGAGCTTATTGTACTATGAGCTTAGATAAATGCTATCTATTTTGCAGATGGTTATGACATGAAAAATGCAGTTGTACCTTAATATAATGTCATTCCTCCTCCCCATTCTCCACTCAGTATGAACCACTGATTAGCATCTACCTTTTCATTTACAAAGTTTAATCATTTGGTATGAAACAATAGCTCAGAAAACTACAGCTTTGATTAAAAAACCCACCTGAAATGCTAAATTGGGTTTGTGATAAGTGCAAATATTCCAGTTGATGGTACATGGAAAGACTATTTCTGAGTGGCCATATATGTTGGAACCAATTTCACAATAACTCTAATCTAGTGAAGAGTAATTGCTGATTATAGGCTTTTACATAGGTATTTTTCTAAGCAGCTATTATGATAGTATGGAACCCAGTATTAACACACCGTTTCAACAAAAAACTATGGAGCTGCTTTTGTAATAACCATAGTCATCTTGCATATTTTTCCTTTTCATCTTGCTATTTTTCATGAGTACATATTATACATTTAAAAATTCATTTATGAATTGCAATAATGAATAGAGAAATATTATTAAAACCACTTGTTAACACAGGGAAGCTAAATTGTTTTTTTCTTGGTATCATTGTGTACTAGAGTTTTTCAGACTTACAATTCCATCTGGAAAAGAGGATGTAATGTTCTTAACCTCACTCTTCCTTGCTCTCTCTCTTTCGATGAATTTACAATTTTGTTAAATGACAAGCAAGATGATTTTAAAGTAAAGGGATTGCATATCAACTGTGGGTCATTCTTACTGAGGAATATTCTTCTGTCACTAGTACCCGGTGTCCTAATTTACAAATTTTAGGGAAGCAGTCAGAATTAAATTCTTCTGCCTCTCACAAAGTTACTTATTTTATGGGTTCCAAGGTTCTTTCTCAAAAATGCCAAGGAATATATAGTTTAGACTCAGAAGTTACTAACTTAAATAACACTGACGTCTTTCAATGTAAAGATTTTCTTTGACTGGTTTATGCATGTTTTGCTATTATCTCTAAATATGATTTATATATATCATGCTAATGTTACTAATGTATAGATATAAGGATTCTTCTAATTTGACATATTCTTATGAAACATTTTGACTTGGAGGAAACCATTTTTAGCAGAAGAGTTTTAGTGATTTTTTTTTTTTTCCCAGTATCTATGCCAACAGCTTTTAAACATGGATACTTTTTCCTACTAACTGAACCTCTGTCCTTCCTATTTTCTAAAATATTTTAAAATTATACTTCCCCTGAGCAGTAAACATTTTGGAAAAACTTGGCAACAAGGAAGGATCAACAAACTGCATTATTGTCTGATAAAACAACATAATAGTAATAGTAATAGTAATAGTAATAGTAATAGTAATAGTAATAGTAATAGTAATAGTAATAGTAATAGTAATAAACATATCATTAATTTTAATTCAAAATGTGATTTGGTTTGTTTTCATAGATAGTTAAAAACTACTTCTGAAGTATTCTTTAATGCAACTTATTTTTCAGTTGTTCATTATTTGGTGTGCAACACTAATATAAATATTTTCTCTTTGCATTATCATAACATTTTACCTTTGCATGTGTCGAAAGATCACTTCAGTGTAAGAGACCAAGCTCTGAGAAGACATATAAGAGAGAGGACAGATATCTATGAGTCTATTAATTTTTTTTTTTTTTTTTTTTTTTTTTTTTTAGAGAGAAGATGAGTGGGAAATATTCTTTTCCTGATTAAAACAATATAAAAAAAAGGTCATTAAGGTATGTGAGATTTTTTTTTTTAATGTAAGGAGTAATTGAATATAGAAAACATTGCTACTTTACTACACTGGCACAAACAAGAAGGTCAAAGAATCAAAAGGGGAAAACAGGTTCTAGGTCAATTTGTGAAATATGGGCTCACTGGTACCTATAAAACATGATGACTCCTCTATATCAAGTCTTCCCTAATGCTATGGTTGACAGAAGGATGCATCAGAGGAAATACACATCATACATGTAATCTTAACATTTTTCCCTTATCCACTACCAGTAATTTATCAGAATCATGATCTGGGTGGGTATTTCAAGTGAAAAATATGACAAATGTTAGGATTTATAAACTGAAAAGAAGTTACAATAAAAGAAATTGCTAGCTGAATAACAGTTGAATCAGACAGGAATTTGAACCAATTCTTATGTGTGTGTATATATATATATATATATATATATATATATATATATAATTCAATTATAGTTAAAGTTGAACATCTTTCCCAAATAGACAAGCCCTCAGGAAAGCCTTTTTACAGAGCTGATTACAGATTTCAGTTACCTGCGTATGGAGGGGAAAAATTAATCTATGGAAAATATTTTCTTTTCAGTGAAAACAAATAAACCTAACAAGCACCAAAGTCTGGGGGTATTCTGATTTAATCTGATAAAGGAAATTCTATCATTCTGGGAAACTGAAAGGCCAATGAAATAATGAAAAGACCTGAAAATCTAAGGGGAAAAAATTTTGTCTAATTTAGAGTAGAAATATTTTTTAAGGTCCAATTTATTTAGGTTCTTTTTTGCTGTAATATCCAGTGAACAGTTGTTACACAGAGATTTACTACTCTTTCCTTTATATTACAGCATGAGAAATAAGTCTTCTCCAGAGCATCCCCTAAAAAGAAACAAATGAACAAACACCTATAAGACCAAATTTCCCTGGGGCTGACATTTCCAGTTTTGCTGAAACTGGGGAAAGGAGTGAAAGGGTATGGCTCAAGATGGAATTCCCTTGACATCTTGAAAGAAGCAGAAGAGAACATAACTCAGACTATAGCAGAACATTTCAGTGTAAAAACAGTCTCAAAGAGTTATCATTCACTGATATATCTCACAACCACACCTACATGTATGTGGGCTTAGTAGTTAAAATGATAACACCTTCTATGTTTTAATTTTTTTTTTCTGAATAATTGTAGTTTTAAATTTCATTAATAGACAATATGAGAAGAATGTAATGAAGGGGTTTAGCTAGAGTTATATCAATCAGTCTTTACCCAAAATGTGAATCAATGGCAGATTAATGTTTTCCCTTAACATTTTTTACTATTCCTCGTCTTATTTTTTTGTTTATAATTTCTGGATCGCAGGTAGAAGAAAAAATGTTAAAACACTGAGAACTTTAAGTGCACTTCAAAGAAGTCTGGGGAAATATTACTGGAAAAATCTTTTAATATTCATTTTTGTCCTGACTGTTATGGCCACAAAGTTCAGATAATGTTATAGGGTGAAATTAATCATCATTCTTTCTGTGTTATTGTCAAATTCAAATTCTGCTCCTGAATTTTTTATGTTTTCTTTTGACCACCCTCAGCTGCAATTCTCAGCAGTTCCTGTTGAACAACAGCTACAACACCAAACAGTGTGCATTTTTAGATTTAACTTCTGGGCAAGGCATCATTTCATTCTGAAAAGATTGAGCCTTACTGGCATGAGTTACATGTGTTGAACCTAAAGCAAGCACTAGTTGACTAGCTAAGTTACTGCTTTGTAAAATACTTCAACATTTTACATGTCTAGTAAGTTTTCAAACAAAAGTCAATTTATTAGTGAGTTGCATTATGAAATTTGGGAGGGATGCTTTTTCATCATTCTGGTATAAAAAAAAAAAAAAAAAAAAAAAAAGCAAGAACTGCCCCAAATCAATGTCTAATTTATACTTTGTGAAAAAAGTATAAATTAAAAAGTTAATTAATTCAAAACAGTTCATAGCCATACCTTAAGTGAAAGACAAATATCTCTGATGTTTATGACACCTTTATTTAGGAAGACAACTTCTGTGAACTTTTTAAAAAATGTCAGTCAACTAATAGCTATTCTGTGGTCTGAATATGTAAATTGGTATGTAAGTTATCTTTATGAATGCAAATAGTATCAGAACACTATCACTTCTACTTGTAAATAAGGCTAAAATGTTTATGTGAATCTAGTCACAGCTGAATGCTTTCCATCTGTCCTTAATTCCACAACCAAGAAAACACACAAAACCCAAACAAAAACAACACACACACACAAAACCCCAAAAAAACAAACAAAAAACCAAAATCAGAAAGACATATATTTGTATCTGCTTACATCACATTTAAAATCAGTAGGAGAATGTCAGGGTAATTCTTGAGACTAAGTGTTTCTGAATATATGTCAGAAAAGAAAATGTAGCTGGAAGTCTTTCTTTGCAAGTGCAATTCACAGTTTGGGAATTTCAGTAGTCAATTCAGAGCTGTTTGTTTCTCTTTTTAAATAGGAAAGCAAGCCATGGTATTTTTCTCAGACAACCACTTCACAATGCCAATCAGAGAGATATTTTTCTTTTACTTTACCTATATATAGGATTGTTAGATTAATTAGCTTTACCTATATGATTTGTCAGCAACCTAGGCAGTTCTTTTGGCTAGAAATTTCTCTTCCCTTAAAGTTTCGTGGAATTCAAGAAATTGACATAATACAGTACATTTTTTCCTCTCAAATTTCAGTGCTCCATCAATGTGGCAACCACTATGAACTGTCATAAGAGATCCACAGTAGTGTCAAACAACAATTTTTGCTTTGGGGGATGGAAATGAGAATTTTTGTGGTGCTGATTTTGTATTTCATTTAAATGATTGACTAGAAATAAGAAAGATAAAAAAGAATGTTTTCTGGATAAAGCAAGCATGGAGTAATCTTCTTGACACATCATTTTGAGTCGCTTGTGCTTATTTGGTGCCTTTTACGATTCCTTTATCAATGAGCATAAAACCAGATGAACCAAATCCAATACACAATCTAAAGGTCACTCACTACCTTTGCATCTCAACTGGTTTACACCTCATGCTGTCTGGCTACACAGTATCAACTTGAAAATGCTGCTGACTTACCTCATGTACAGATTTATGAAAAGGCAAGTGTCCAGCACTGTTTGCTTGTCTTTGGTTCAGTGATCTGTTCCTGTGGTGATTTCCACATGGAGTGTAAGAAGGAAGGTCACACAATTTTTTAGCAACTCATCTAACAGTCTAAATGAGTGGGGTTGAAACACTATAGTGTAAATTAGTGGGCTTACTCCGCATTAAAGAAAAACAAAGTGTTTCAAGAACGATGTGGACTAATGTAGTGGTTTAGGCCCTGCTGAGACCAGAGACCATGTTGCCATTGTCCCTCCCCCACCCTCTGACCAAAAAGGGCACAAACACCTGGGGTTGAAATAAGGAGAAATTTAATACAACAGTGTAATAAATAACAATCTGAACAACAACAATAGCAATAATAACAACAACAAACAGTAATAACAGTAAACAAGACAAAAGATATACAGAGAAATACTGCAGTGAACTCAACCAGCCCGCCGCTCATGCTTCCTGCGACCAAAGTCACAAAGGAAAGCTTCCGTGCTGCCGTGCTGGACCTGACATCAGCATGGTATGAATAACCCGGCTGGAGATCCCTTCCACCTGCTGGGGAAACTTAACCCTATTGTAGCTGAACCAGGACAACTAAAGATCCCTCATTTCAGAAAATATTGCTGCTACAAGGAAATTGGAAAAAAAAAAAAAAAAAGTCTTGATGACAGCCTTATGTTTCGTAACAGGCAGCCAAATATCTCAGTAATTGGCATGCATTTGAATATCAAATACAAGGATGAGTAATGATTATCTCTGGAGCACAAACAAGCTGAAATGACCAAACAGGATTACAAATAATTTTTTTAAAATTTTAATTCACTTTCAAAGGAGCTGGGATGTCCAACACTTTATATCTTCTATAGATTTAGAATACATTAACTCCTGTGTTACCCTTAAACACTTTGGAAACTACACATAACATTAAAACATGAAAACACAGCAAATGAAATTGGTATATCATTAATTGGAACCTATCTTAAATAAACAAAATAAAGCACAAGGATAACTCTAATTATGACAGTTCATCAGAAAACGTACAGAAAAGTCAATTACTGAAAAATCTATCATCATTATTTCATAAAAGTTTATTAACAGATGTACAGATTTCATAGAGTTAATGAGAATTTTAAAAAGAAAGAAATCTAGGGAAATCATACAGGCACAGCGCATCAGCAGCTGCCTTACCATCTGACAGACATGCTAGTCTTAAACTGTCAGTTGTCTATGGAACTTGCCAAGAAGCCAGATGTTACCATGGTTTAACAAACAGCAGAAAATGATGCCCTAACTAAAAACCATCTTAGAATATTGTTCTACTGGTTAAAAAAATAAAAATTATATATATATATATATATATATATATATAAAAAAAAATAAAATCCTTCTATAACTCAAAGCTAAGGAATTTATTAAGAAGCTCAATAACTGTTAGGTGTTGAAGTCCTAAATTTAGATGAAATTATTAATTTCATCATACTTTCAAATAGCTCTGGACTGTCTGATACACTTTCTTGACAAAAAAACCCTCAAAACATATCCTGCCTAGATTTTATGGCTAAAATTTAGTTGAATTTATTGATTTATGGATTTTAATGGTTGTGGGGTTTTTGTTTTGTTTTGTTTTGTTTTGTTTTTTTTAAATTAAGTTATCAAGAGTTTGGAAAATTAGAAGTAAATGATAAAGAAATTGGTAAGTATTCAGAAGTATTCAGAGGAAGGTAGATGACAGTCTGGCTTTATTAAATATGTGGTTCTGTAATATAGCACAGAAGACCTGTGTATGGATATGTGTGTTGATACTGTGTGAGGTATATGCAGAGATGCACACGCTCAAAACACTATAAAGGCAATTCAGAACAGCTCTTTTATGGAGTAATATGTTATCACTACTTATTACTGACCAGAGAAGGTGCCCTGCTGGATTTCCTCTTTGTGAACAGAGGACTGGTGGGTGAAGTAGTGACTGAAAGCTGACTGGGGCACACTGACATGAAACAAAAGAGTTCTCTATTCTTACAGAGGCCAGGAGAAGGGTTAGCAGAACTGCCATCCTGAATTTCCAAAGGGCTGACTTTGTTTTGTTTGGGCACCTGCTTTACAGGATCCCTTGGGAAATGGTTCTGAAGGGTATAGGCATCCAGGAAGGCTGGGAATTGTTCAAGAAGGAAGTCTTAATGTCACAGGAGCAGGCGGTCCCCAGGTGCTGTAAGAGAAGCTGGCAGAGAAAGGAGAAAAGGAGAGATTACAGCCTTTGGAAGAAGGGATTAGCCACTCACAATGATTACAATGATGCTGTGAGGTTATGCAGGGTACAAATCAAAAGGTCTAAAGCCCAGAGAGAAATAAATCTGGCTTTAGCAATCAAGGACAACAAGAAATATTTCTATAAGTATGTGAGCAGCAAAAGAAAGACCACAGAGATCCTCCATCCCCTGTTAGACACAGGAGGAAACATGGTAACAAATGATGAAGAAAAGGCTGAGGTGCTTAATGCCATCTTTGCCTCAGTCTTCAGTATCAAGACTAGTTGTATTGAGGGAATCCAGCCTCCTCAGCCAGAAGACAAAGATTGGGAGATTGACCCCCCCGCAATCCGGAAGGAAATAGTCATTGACCTGCTGCATCACACAGATACACACAAGTCCATGGGACCAGATGGGATACATGTGAGGGTGCTCAAGGAGCTGGCTCAGGTGCTTGCCAAGCCACTTTCCACCATTTACCAGCAGTCCTGGCTGGCTGGGAGGTCCCAACAGTTGGGAAATTGGCCAATGTGACGCCCATCTATAAGAAGTGTCAGAAGGATGATCTTGGAAAATTACAGGCCTGTCAGATTGACTTCAGTGCCTGGGAAGCTGATGGAGCAGCTCATCCTGAGTACCATCATACATCACATGTGGGACAACCAGATGCTCAGGCCCAGTCAGCATGGGTTTATGAAAGGCAAGTCCTGCTTGACAAACCTGATCTCCCACTACGACAGGGTGACCTGCTTATTGGATGAGGGAAAGGCTGTGGATGTTGTCTTCAACACAGTTTCCACAGCATTCTCCTGGCGAAACTGGTTCCTTGAGGCTTGGATGGGCACACGCTTTCCTGGGTAACAAACTGTGTGTATGGCTGGGCCCAAAGGGTTGTGGTGAACGGAGTTAAATCCAGTTGGTGGCCAGTCACAAGTGGTGTCCCCCAGGGCTCGGTTTTGGGGCCACTCCTCTTTAACATCTTTATGTATGATCTGGACGAGAGTATCGAGTGCACCCTCAGTCAGTTTGCAGATGACGCCAAGTTGGATGGGAGAGTTGATCTGCTCGAGGGTAGGGAGGCTCTGCAGAGAGACCTGGACAGGCTGGAGCCATGGGCTGAGGCCAACTGCAGGAGTTTCCATAAGGCCAAATGCAGGGGGCTACCCTTGGGCCACAACAACCCCCAGCAGCGCTACAGGCTTGGGGAGGAGTGGCTGGAGAGCTGCCAGTCAGAGAGGGACCTGGGGGTGTTGATTGACAGCCAGCTGAACAGGAGCCAGCAGTGTTGTCAGGTGGCCAAGAAGGCCAATGGCATCCTGGCTTGTGTCAGCAATAGTGTGGCCAGCAGGGACAGGGAAGGGATCTTACCCCTGTACTCGGCACTGCTGAGGCCGCACCTCGATGCCTGTGTTCAGTTCTGGGCCCCTCACTACAAAAAGGACATTGAATTACTTGAGCGTGTCCAGAGTAGAGGAATGAAGCTGGTGCAGGGTTTGGAGCACAGGTCATATGAGGAGCGGCTGAGCGAACTGGGGGTGTTTAGTTTGGAGAAGAGGCTGAGGGGAGACCTCATCGCCCTCTACAGCTATCTGAAAGGAGGGTGCAGATTGCTGGGGATGAGTCTCTTTAACCAAGTAGTAAGCGACAGGACAAGAGGTGATGGCTTTAAGTTGCACCAGGGAAGGTTTAGAATGGATATTAGGAAGTAATTCTTTACAGAATTGGTTGGAATTTACGTGTTGGAATGGGCATTGTAGGTGTTGGAATGGACTGCCAGGGAGTGGTGGAGTCCCCATGCCTGGAGGTGTTTAAGAGTCGAGCTGACATAGTGCTGAGGGATATGGTGTAGTCAGGAATTGTTAGTGTTAGGTTAATGGTTGGACTAGATGATCTTCAAGATCTTTTCCAACCTTGAACATTCTGTGATTCTGTGATTAATTACTTTGCTGAAGTACATTTTACCTCTGGGGAAAGTACAGCATAGGTTATGTATGGCCAGAATTAAGTCTGCTAAGAGCCATTACTTCCTAACATTGTCCAAGAAAATTCTGTAATTTTTCTTTTGCATTGTGGTCTCCAAGTGCTGCCAGCAAAAGGCACTGAATAGCATGATGTGTGGCTGGGAATAAAATTATTCTATAAATTTCCAAACTTGATGGTTCCTTCTCCCAGTTTATCAAGGAAATCAGGAGGTCTTTCTTTCCCCCCAATCCACAACCAGCTGTTTTACCTGTTGAAAACCTACGGTACCTAGAATTTCTCCACCTACAAAGTCTGTCTCCCTTTTTATCTTATTCCAGGTCAACAGTTACACTCTCTGGCGTTGTGAGCTGGAGAAAGAGGGGTCATACAGAGCATTGGAATTTGGTGGATCAGCCCACATACAGGATCATTACTTAGCAAGTCTAGTTTTTCAGGATCTTCTCAGGTTCATGGTTCTTTGACATAATGAAAGTGCTCTGGTCTGCCATAGAAACAATTTTGTAATTAGGAGAGATATATATTGATCTCTAAAAAAACCCATAGATTCTGACTCGACCTGAATTGTAGGGGAAAACCCAGGCAGAAACCCAGGCACAGGCAGAAAGTGCTTATCAAGCCAACCATGACCGATCCTAGATAGGCTAGGAGCATTCATTTTCTATTTCTAGAGACTAGTGATAAAGAAGTCTCTATAAGCCACTGACAGTGGCAGAACCTGAGCAAAGATGACTTGCTGAGTGATGTTCTGTCAAATACAGTAAAAAGAAATTCTGATTGGTAGATTTCTTAATTGGGTTGCCCATTTCTACGTGTAGGCAGAAGGCACACATTTTTCAGCTGCATCTTGGAAAAAAAAATAATTATAAAGATGTGGATATTATGTACTGTGTGAAGCCAATCTATATTTTTTCTAACATAACATGGCATGTTAATATAATCATAGATCAAGAGGTAGGGGATGTAAGAATGCACTGGCATGGAAAGCTTGCATGGAAAGCAGTCTGTATTGCTGGTGGTGTGGGACCAGTCATCATTACATACAAGAGGGGAATCCAGAAACAGCTATCATCTTATTTGTGGACCATAAAAAACAGTGGATGTAGGTGGAACTATAAGCCCTTCCTCCAGCAAAGAAACAGAGATTTTACTGTTCCTTGAATGGGAAGCAAGCCATACAGCTTTTTCATATGGTCAACAGTGTATTATTTTTGCTTTGTAGTTAGATAATAATAATTGTTATCATGCTAAGATTATGCTTACTTATACCTTACTCTGAGGGTAAGAACAAGATGTGGCTGATGATAATGAAAAATCATGTTCAGTCAATTTTTCCTGGTAGACAATAATAATGACTTTCCCTCTGCCTCCATCACCAGAGGGAAAGAATTTTCACAGAATCCAATGCTCCTGAAGAAACGTTAACATTTTCTGATGTTGGCATGTTTTCTCACATGAGGCAAAACTGTGGAAAGCGCTGCACGCCACAGAGCACCTACATGCCTAATACGAACAGGGAAGAAAGAGGTAAAGGGTGTGAGTCCTCTCATTGTACTGATCTCACTGGAGGATCTGTATGGTTCTGCATCTTGTCTTGCTCTTCTAGGGTGCCAGGAGTCCAGCTAGGAGTCTAGAGAAATTAGAAAATTACAGCCAGTTTCTTTTCAACCCTCTTGGTCATGTCTGACCACAGTGAGGTATATCATAACGCATTTTGCTCAGGAAAACAACAACAACAACAACAACAACAACAACAACAAAACACAAACAAACAAACAAAAACAAAACCAAACACCCTTGAGCAGTTTTTCATTTGTAGCCAAAGCAAATGACTTTGCAGTCATGTATTAATGCTCTTTGAAAAGAAGTTCTTCCACTAAGATTCAGATGAGAGAGAACACTTCTTACCTTGAAAGTACTGCTTTCATCCAATAAAGGCAATAGGGGCCCTTTTCAGTCTATCAAGCTTGGATTATTTTTTTCAGTGCATTTTGAATAGTAGATTTTCATTATGGATGAGTCAGATCTTGTTTAACACAGGTGTTTCTCTAGTTATATTCAACAGAAGTTTTTGATTATGACCCATGAAAGCTGCTTGTTGTTGGCATCACTCTTTGTGTGTTGCTAAATGTATGCCAATTGTTACAGCAGTTCACCCAAGCATCTGCTTGATTGGACAGTCACATGCTGGATGTGGCACACCAGAGAGTAAATGCTGGTCCAGATTCTCCCCTGTGCTGATATATGCTTTAGTCACTCTCTTCTGGTTATCGGCAAATGATCCTTATTTGATATTTCAGGTCCACTATGGATATCAGATCATAAGACAGAAGATCATTTTTGCTGGCGCGATATATTCAATTCTGCCTTTTTCTCCCTGCTGCATGATACCTAATGTTGAGGTTTTAATGCACTCTTTGACCTGAGGCCTCCTGATGTGATGGAATTCACAACTCGTCAAGAAGACATATTCCAGCCTGTGTATGCAATCTCCAGGATCTCTTCTGTAATAAACCATAGAATAATCGCAAGGATAGCAAGGTTGTGGCTTGCTGGTTTTTGCTTGTTTGTGGATTTGTTTGTTTGTTTTTTAAAGTGACTTTTTCACATATAACTGCTCACCTAACCCCTCATCCAGAACTGACCCTGAACTACACTTGAAGTCTGAGAGGACTAATAATTTTATAATCATCTGTTATTCTGCATTCCTCCTTTTATTCTACAAGTAACCTGTTCTGCTGGTCCATTAGGGTTCAGAGACTTAGCTCTATTCTTCTGACCTTTGTTTTGAAGAAAAAGCATCCTAGTGTACCTTTCCAGCTCCCAATTCATCCTGATCAAAAGAGTGGAAATACTAGGATAAAATCTTTCCAATTTCTGGATGAAAAAAAAAAGCCGTGGGTACAGATCTGGGGCTAAATATTGCCTTCACAAATTTCAGCAGGAATGAAAAACAAGCATCTAATCTAACTTTAAATTGCTTGTTAATAGTAAAAAGATTTGAAATTTTGTGAATATCCAGTATGTTGATACTTTAGCCTGAGTTTCAAATATGCATTCTTTTGAAGGTCTGCAAAACAGATATTTCATATCTGAGTTTGTCCAAAGAAATCAGGCATTGATGAAGATTTTCTTCCAGCTAAAAGTTTAGTAGACATTTCTATGAGTAAAAGGTACTCTGTTTAAGGTTCTCACCTGATAGCTGACATCTGTAATCAGCAGTTACATGGAGTATTGTCTCATTGCTTGGTACTCAGGCTTAGAGCTGTCTCACCTGAGGAACTTCAAGGACAAGTTGACTTGGGAACATTGTTTTATTTTTTTTCTTCACTTTTGTTCAGCTATAAAATTTTGTAGGTTTTGTTTGGTTGGTTGTTTTTTGGGGTTTGGTTTGTTTGTTTGGTTTGTTTTGTTGGGTGTGGGTTTTGTTGTTGCTTTTTTTTTTTTTTTTTTTTTTTTTTTAATAACTCACCCTTAGTACATAGAGCCTTTTGAGGGCAAAATACGGAAAAATAAAAAAAATCCATCTTTATTGGATAAGCCAAGGTAGAATTGTTGATTATGTTTGTGGTAAGCAGATCTCACTGCATGAGCAGGAATATCCCCCATGATGGTACATCATGTCCTGTAAAAATAATTTCTCCCTATTTATGAATGTCAAGGTCTTTCTGTAGAAGAAATAAGTGTGTTTCTACCCATATGATAAGTTGGGGATATCTACATTCAACAAGTATCACAATAAATATTGGACAATGACATGCAAAGGGACACCTTTTTTATGACTACAGCTCTAGTAGATATGTTTAGACTTCCTTGACTAGTGATAGGTAATTTTCATCTGTGTCTTGTGAAAATTCAAGTATCTATTGTTATTTATTTCTTTAAATGTATTTGCTTCATAGTTCTGTTCTGTAGTTGAGGGACTAGTTCCACAGGGACATTCCTCTTTAAATTCTACCCCTATAGATTGTCTCACATTTGTCACTATGAGATTAGGTTGTCTTACTATTCAGTTACAATGTGCTCCTGCATTCAGAGATCACTAACTGTTTATGACCACAGAGAAAGTCAGGCTTTTATCCCTGGCTACCGCCATCATGTATGAGAAAGTCACACAAGTTTTAGAAGAGTATAATCAAATAAAAGTAAAATAATGTTGCTGCTACTACTACTACTACTACTACTACTACTACTACTACTACTACTACTACTTTTAAAAATTATTATTATTATTTATTATTATTATTATATTATTTTAATTATTTTTATTGTTTCTATTATTAATTTTCAGAACAAAACAGTTTTCCTCCCTCAAATGACTCAAAGTTCTCAGTTTGGACATATAAGCTTGAAAGACTATTATCACTTTAATACTTGGATTCATAGTACTTGCTTGTTCATATGGGGCTCTTAGGATGTGAATCAACCCTTGTCTGTATTTCCAACTCAGCTGATTATGAGTAGTTATGCCACAGCCTCACTTGGGGATGAAGGCTTCTGGAAGACTCCTGTCCTTTTGAAATACTTTTTTAGTTTTGCCAACAACACTCAGTTCCTCAGCTGGATCTACTGCCAGTAGAAGAGATATGGCAGTCAATATGATACAAGAGAGACAATATAAAGGAGAGAATCTGCTTTGTTCTCAACATTGTCCTTCATGTAACTGGATTCTATGACCATTTCTTTATCATACTGCAAAACTGTTTAGTACCTTCCTGTGATCCTTCAGTGATTTTTCATTCTTTGTACAATAACTTAGAAAACACAATTTTTTTAAACATGTCTATTTTTTTTTTTTCCCTTTTAATGATCATTTCTATTAGGTCTATGTTGCTTCTATTGAAATTACTTTCATCTCTGCGTAGCTCTTTATGATGTTCAGTTAATTTTGCAAGAGCACTATTCAAAAATTGAATAAGTTCCTTTCGAGTCAGTAAGTACCTGTTCTGGATGCCTGAAGGGGAACTTCTGTATTTTGCCAGTTTGGTGGATCCTATATGCTTTTAAGAGTGTTTACTTGTCTAATGTTTTCTCTGCTGATTCTGATGTGAAACATTCTAATGCTTCTCTTTTAATATTGATCCTTATTGGCCTTTTAAGCTTCTCCACAGGTAATGTGATGAGCATTTATAAACCACCTCTACTTCTGCGGTTTGTACAGAAGCCTAAACCAATTCAGTTGTTTGCTCAGTGTCAGTTTCTGTCTATATACATACTTTGAGGGTTTGTGATTGTTTAGTTGACACGTGCAAAAGAAGTGTTTGACATTTTCACACATGGTAAATGTTTTCTCCTCTGCTGGACTACTTTCATTCTATGTCATTCTTCTATCTGCATAGCTTTTATTTTCAGACATGTTTATTACTTTTTCTTCTTAGTCTACCCACTTCATCTCAGGTCTCATCTCTCTCTCATGTGAAGAATAACCTAGTCTGGGAGGTTGGGTGATCCCCTTCTGTGTGCTTCAAGCTATCCTAGTCTGATTTTATTGTGTATTTTTATTAGTTGCCTGGAGCCTTGTTCATTCCTACTGGTCTCATTAACTTCACTTGAGTCTGACTGCATTCAGTTAATAGTTGGCACTTTTTCTTTTTCTTTTTTGAAGACGGTTCTGTGGATACTATGTGTACTTCTTTTGATTATAGCTGATCTGTATCTATTATTTAATGTGTCTGTGTATGATTACTTTTTTTTTTTTTTTCATTTTTGTCTGCCAAAAAATAGAATAAGCAACAACAATAATTACAGTTTTTAACATTAATTTCTTCATCTGGTGATTTACACTTTCGTTACAACCTATACCTATGTCAACTTTGCAACTATTGACTCAAATAAGTGAGATTTTATCCAAATACATGTGTTTCTGTTGAAAGAAAACAATTGTGGTTTTTTTTTCACAATATAGCTTAAATGGTTTCAGTTTCTCTCACTCATACATATGTCCTTTTAGAGCTTAATGAGGTCAGGTAAAAAAAAAGCAATAAAGATTTTTTGTTACACATTCCAAAGGTGTGTGTCCCAGTGTGATGGTTTGACTCTGGCTAAATGCCAGGTATCCACCAAGTCGCTCTATCACTTCCCCCCCCCCCCTTGTTTTCTCAATAGGGTAAAGACGGGAAAGAAGATAAACTAACCCTTGTGGGTGAAACAAAACCAGTTTTAATATAAGCAAGGCAAAGCAAAAGTCCGTGCGCGGAAGCAAAAGCAAACAGATTTAGTCTCTACTTCCCATGGACAGGCGATGTCGGGTCTTCTCAGGAAGCAGGGCTCCAATACGCGTAGTGGTTGCCTTGGAGGACCAAGGGTGACACCACCACCTTCCTCCTTTCTCCCAGCTTTATACTGAGCAGATGTCATATGGTATGGAATATCCCTTTGGTCAGTTCGGGTCAGCTGTCTTGGCTGTGTCCCCTCCCAGAATCTTGCCCACCCCATCCCACTAGGGGAAATGTCAGAAAGAGCCTTGGTGCTGTGTAAGCACTGCTCAGCAGCAGCCACAACACCAGGGTGCTATCAACACCCTGCCAGCTCCCGACATAAAACACAGCACCGTGAGGGCTGCTACAGGGGAAAACCAATTCCAGTTCAGCCAGACCCAGTACACTCTCCACCCCTTATTCCATACCATTTACGTTATGCTCAGGTCCCACATAATATACATTTATCCATTCCATAAGCTTTCTTCACTCCTTCAGATGTTCAGTGACTTGGCTCCCATCTGTCAAGATAGATGTTCAGGACAGAAGTATGCTTGACTGTTGGACTCCAGCACCGGCTAGGTTTGGGTCGTCATTGCACGTATCTGGTTCACTCTTCGTCATTCCTACTTCCTCCATCACTTCCTGCAACATACAACTCACCCCACAGATTACTTTCCCCCCAAGGTTAAATGCTCTTGAGGCACATACTGAGTAGTCCCATCCTCCCGCATTACCCACCAAGTACATCCAGGTCCCTGAGCAAAGACAATCCCACGAGTGGGCTTGCCTTTTCCCAAGGGAGGAGCAATCCACACTGCCTTCCCCAGCCATCTCCCTGTGTGTACTACGGGGACCTTATCTCCTCCCACAGTATGAAGGGAGTTTGTTTGGGCAGGACCAGGACGGTTAACAGATCCTCTGGTATTAATTAGCCAAGTAGCTTCTGCTAAATTTATATCCCAATGCTTCCATCCCCCATTGTCCAATGCTCTCAACATAGTCTTCAGCAGTCCATTATATCTTTCAATCTTTCCAGATGGTTGTGGGTAATAAGGGATGTGATACACCCACTCAATGCCATGTTTCTTTGCCCAGGAGTTTATAAGATTATTTCGAAAATGGGTCCCGTTGTCTGATTCAATTCTTTCAGGAGTATCATGCCACCATAAAATTTGCCTTTCAAGACCCAAGATAGTATTTTGGGCAGTGGCATGATTTACAGGGTACGTTTCAAGCCAACATGTAGTTGCTTCTACCATGGTGAGTATGTAGCACTTGCCTTGGCGTGTTCGTGGCAGTGGTCCAATATAGTCAATCTGCCAGGCCTCACCATATTGAAAACTCAGCCATCGCCCTCTGTTCCAGGGAGACTTTACTCGTGTGGCTCGCTTGATTGCAGCACATGTTTCACATTCATGAGTGACCTGTGAGATGGCCTCCATGGTCAGGTCCACCCCTCGATCACGAGCCCATCTGTACGTTGCATCTCTGCCAAGATGCCCTGATGTTTCATGGGCCCATCGAGCTACAAACAGCTCACCCTTACGCTCCCAGTCCAGGTCCAGCCGAGCTACTTCAATTTTGGCAGCTTTGTCTGCTTGCTCATTGTTTTGATGTTCTTCAGTGGCACGCCTTTTGGGCACATGAGCATCTACATGACGCACCTTTAGAGCCACGTTTTCCACTCGGGCAGCGATGTCCTGCCACAATGCAGCAGCCCAGATGGGTTTACCTCTGCGCTGCCAATTGGTTTTCTTCCACTCCTGTAGCCACCCCCACAGGGCATTAGCCACCATCCAGGAGTCCATGTAGAGATATAGTACTGGCCACTTCTCCCGTTCAGCAATCTTTAGGGATAGTTGGATTTGCTTTTACTTCTGCAAACTGACTTGACTCTCCTTCTCCTTCAGTGGCCTCAACGACTTGTCTTGTGGGACTCCACACAGCATCTTTCCACTTCCGATGGTTTCCTACCACATGACAGGATCCATCAGTAAAGAGAGCATAACACCTTTCATCTTCTGGTAACTCGTTATATGGCGGTGCCTCTTGGGCATGAGCCACCTCCTCAGGCAACGCTCCAAAATCTCTACCTTCTGGCCAGTCCATGATCTCTTCCAGGATCCCTGGATGGTTGGGTTTCCCCAGTTGAGCCCGTTGCGTGATTAACGCTATCCATTTAATCCAGGTAGCACTGGTTGCATGGTGTGTGGAAGGGATGTTTCCTTTGAACATCCAATGTAATACAGGCAACCGTGGTGCCAAGAGGAGCTGTGCTTCTGTACCAACAACTTCTGAAGCAGCTCGAATCCCCTCATATGCTGACAGTATCTCCTTTTCAGTCGGAGTGTCGTGGGCTTCTGATCCTTGATATCCCTGGCTCCAAAATCCTAATGGTCGAACTCAAGTTTCACCTGGTATCTTCTGCCAGAGGCTCCATGTGAGTCCGTGCTCCCCAATTGATGTGTAAAGTATATTTTTCACAGCTGGTCCTGTCCGAACAGGCCCAAGAGCTACTGCCCAAGATATATCTTGTTTGATATGCTCAAAGGCTTGTTGCTGCTCAGGACCCCATTGAAAATTGTTCTTCTTTCAGGTCACTTGATAGAGAGGGCTCACAAGCTGCCTGTAACCTGGAATATGCATCCTCCAAAATCCCACAAGTCCTAGGAAAGCTTGTGTTTCCTTCTTGTTGGTCAGTGGAGACATAGCTGCTATCTTGTTAACAACATCCAGTGGCACATGACGGCATCCATCTTGCCACTTTATTCCCAAGAACCGAATTTCTTGTGCTGGTCCCTTGACCTTGCTTTTCTTTATGGCAAACTCAGCTCTCAGAAGAATCTCAATTACTCTTTGTCATTTCCTGAACACTTCTTCTGCCTTATTGCCCCACACAATGATGTCATCAATGTATTGTAGATGGTCAGGGGCATCACCCTTTTCCAGTGCAGTTTGAATTAGTCCATGACAAATAGTGGGGCTGTGCTTCCACCCCTGGGGCAGTCGATTCCAGGTATACTGGACACCCCTCCAGGTGAAAGCAAACTGTGGCCTGCACTCTTCTGCCAAAGGAATTGAAAAGAATGCATTGGCAATATCGATTGGCTGCCTTTGACTCCAGTTCATACTGGAGCTCTAACATATCTGGTACAGCCACACTCAGTGGTGGCATCACTTCATTCAGGCCACGATAATCCACTGTTAACCTCCACCTTCCATCAGACTTTCGCACCGGCCCTATTGGGCTATTAAAAGGTGAATGAGTCTTACTGATGACACCTTGGTACTCCAGTTGACGAATCAATTCTTGGATGAGAGCCAGAGAGTCTCGGTTTGTACGATACTGCCGTCGGTGCATGGTCCTCATAGCAATTGGCACCTGTTGTTCTTCAACTTGCAACAGTCCCACAACAAAAGGATCTTCTGAGAGGCCAGGCAGATTAGACAACTGTTTTACCTTTTCTGTATTCACACTGGCCACACAAAAAGCCCATCAGTATCCTTTTGGGTCTTTGAAGTATCCCCTCTTGAGATAGTCAATGCCCAAGATACAAGGGGCTTCTGGGCCAGTTAAAATGGGAGGATTTTCCCACTTGCCCCCAGTCAAGCTAAGCTCGGCGTCCAATACTGATAGTTCTTGACAGCCCCCTGTCACTCCTGAAATCCAGATAGGTTCTGCCCCTCTATAACTTGATGGCATTAGTGTACACTGTGCCCCGGTGTCAATTAAAGCCTGGTACTTCTGTGGATTTGATGTGCCAGGCCATCGAATCCACACTGTCCAATACACCCGATCATCCCTTTCCTCCTCCTGGCTGGAGGCAGGGGCCCTCTATTCCCGTTCTTGGTCAGAGTCTTCACTGTCTGACCCTTGCCGTGCCAGGCCAGAGGTTCCTTCGTCAGGGTCAAGGGAGGTGATCTCAGTCTTCCTGTATCTGGGAGATCGCTGATTACTTTCTTGTGGTTTTACACCAGCTACATTAACAACCTTCTTGGATGTCTTCTTCTTGGCAGGGGTCTTTCCTCGCAATTCATGTACACGTGCTTCCAACTTAAAGGTGGGTTGACCATCCCACTTCCTCATGTCCTCCCCCTGGTCATGCAGGAAGAACCAGAGTTTGCCACGTGTCATGTGCCTTGGCTTCCCTTTCCCCCTGACTGGGACAGAAGAGAAATGATTTCTTGGGGAGCTCCTAACATTCAGGGCACTCGCCCGTAGAGATGAGGAGGTACCAAGACTCTCTTCAAAGTTCTGAAGCCAGGAAGAGACTGCCTCCACAGCTGGCATACATCTTAGTCCTTCTCCTGCATCCATTTCTGGGTAGTACATTGCGGCCAAGCCGGCAGAATACAAGGATGGCGCACCTTTAATCACCTTCCTCCACATGGCCCGTGTGCATGGGACATCCTCTGGATTTTTAGGGGTTTCATCATTATCTGGATTACCATAGATGACTTCCATCACTGCTAATTCTCTCAGGTACTGGACACCTTCATCTGCAGTAGTCCACTTCCCTGGGGTGTTGTCCATAAGATCTTCCTTGAAAGGACACCTTGCTTTAACACTTGAAAGGAGCCGTCTCCACAGACTACTAATTGCTGTCTCTTTTCCAATTCCCCTTTCAATTCCTCGATTTCTAGCAAGGGAATCCAGCTGTTGGGCTTCCTTACCTTCCAGTTGCTGAGCATCTGCCCCATTATCCCAGCACCGCAGCAGCCAGGCAGCGATCCGCTCACCCGGCTGGCGGCAATAGTCTTTCTGCAGATCTCGCAGTTCTGATGACGTCAGGGACCGGATAGTTTCTGCCTCCTGTTTCAGCTCTGTTATTCCCTCTTCTGATACCTTTGCTGAAGGACCAACTTCTTCCTCTTCTTTCTCCTCCCTTATTAATCGAGGGTATGGGCCTGTTGTTCTCCTTGTCCACTGTTTCTTTTTTTACTACTGGGGCAATCTCTGTAGTTGTTGTTATTGTTTGAGTTCCCATGCCAACCACAGTCCTTTGAGAGTGCTGAATTGCAGCTCGGTAAGCACAGGCCAGGCCCCAGTAAAGTGGTAGAAGTTGCTGGTTCTCATTGGGATAGGCAAGACACCCCTCTATCAGGTGGTGTGTCAATTTTGTGGGGTTGCTTGCCTGTTCAGGGGTGAGATCCCAGGCGGTGATAACTGTCCTAGGAATCTGCCCAATTCCTTCCACTCTCCCTGCCACCCAGGAACAGGCTGCCTCAGAGCACATTTTGACACCGATTCACTCAAAATTTGCGTTCTCTTACACTAAAAGCATACCGAGTTCCACACAACCCACAACAGGTGAACAGCATTAATAAAGAGTATCAACGAGCTAATGTAAGGATGGCTTAATACCTCGGGAGCCTGCAAAATGAAATTACTCATGATGTTCCAGATTCCTTGCAGCATGTTCCCAAGCTTAACAAAATAAAGATAAGCAGTGCAATAAACAAGCCCGTGACCAGCACAAGAGCTTGCTGCTTAATAACTACTATAGCTACAGCACATTTGTAAAACTGTCGTTGTTTGCCCCACGTTGGGAGCCAGAATAGGCTGTGATGATTTGACTCTGGCTAAATGCCAGGTATCCACCAAGTCACTCTATCACTTCCCCCCCCTCCCCC
>NW_020799101.1:46427422-46440060 GCF_003259725.1 Athene cunicularia
GAGACAGCCCCCCCCTTTCCCCTTGTTTTCTCAATAGGGTAAAGACGGGAAAGAAGATAAACTAACCCTTGTGGGTGAAACAAAACCAGTTTTAATATAAGCAAGGCAAAGCAAAAGTCCGTGCGCGGAAGCAAAAGCAAACAGATTTAGTCTCTACTTCCCATGGACAGGCGATGTCGGGCCTTCTCAGGATGCAGGGGGCTTCAATACGCGTAGTGGTTGCCTTGGAGGACCAAGGGTGACCCCACCCCCTTCCTCCTTTCTCCTAGCTTTATACTGAGCAGATGTCATATGGTATGGAATATCCCTTTGGTCGGTTTGGGTCAGCTGTCCTGGCTGTGTCCCCTCCCAGAATCCTGCCCACTCCATCCCACTGGGGGAAATATCAGAAAGAGCCTTGGTGCTGTGTAAGCACTGCTCAGCAGCAGCCACAACACCAGGGTGCTATCAACACCCTGCCAGCTCCCGACATAAAACACAGCACCATGAGGGCTGCTATAGGGGAAAACCAATTCCAGTTCAGCCAGACCCAGTACACTCAGTTTTGCAATGGGCATCCACAGAAAACTATTTCCAGGTGTCTCAGTTGTAAATGGTCACCCGTTCTTTCAAAAGGGCTGACAGTGTTCCTGGACTGCATGGTGTCTTTCACTGATATTGTAATATTTGTCAGAGTAACTAAATTGCATTTTCATGTTCTGTTAATTACAGAAATTGGTGGGCCCTTTCAGTCCAACAAAGCACCTCTGTTTCTGTTCAACCTTTGGTTTAAACAAGATCAGCAACAGTAGATAATTTAGATGTGTCTGTTGATGTCTTTTCTGGAGTAGTGTTTTCATCCTGCCATACAGTGGGGAGTCAAGCATCCTACTGGCATTCCCCACTCACTAAGCGGACAGCCCATTGTGGAGCGTACGCATGGCATGCTGAAGTGCCTATTACAACAACAAAAAGAGGGAGATGGAGGGTATCTACACCTCACAAAAGGCTAAATTTTCATGTCATGAACTTTTAAAATATTCCCCCTGTCTCACAGGTGCCACCAATATTGTGTCACTTCTCATCTCAGACACCAGATCAACAAGAAATCTAAGGCAAGGCTCAAGTGTTAGCAAAAAACCTGGGAAGTGGTAACTGGGAAGGACCATATCCTTTAATAACCTGGGGAAGAGGTTATACTTGTGTCTCCACAGGTCACGTTCCCCGCTGATTGCTGGAAGGGTGTGTGAGACCATACCTGAGGCGTGAGAGTCAGCCAGCACTCAGGAGCCAGTGGATGCCCCTGGCCTGACAGTTTGCAGTCTTTTGATGGATCATTTAAGCAGAATGTATGGGTAACACTTGCTACTACAATAGGACAAAATATTCTATCTCTGTCCTTAATCACATACAGTTGTCAACTCTTTTAAGATAAAATACTAACAGTAATTACAATTCCTTAATGAAATATATAGGCTTACTAGTCACCAGTGAAAGATGTAGCTTAGACAAGATGTAGTTATTAATAAGGATGAAATGTTATAAGAATGTGTGTATTCAACTGTCTTTGTTTAGTAATATTAAAAATTAAGAACACAAGTGTTTAACCTTATTAGAAACTCCTTTGGTTTTCCCCCTTGAGTGGCAGACAGGCTCTGGGTAGAACCCAACAGGAGGATGAAAAAAGGTGTTTCCACTCAAAGAAAAGTGCCAGTTATTTTGACCTGTTGATTTAGAGGGTGGACTTGCTTGCAGCGACTTTGAATGCCTCACCTAAGGATGGATGCATCGCATAGGATTTCTGGTTTGTGAGGAAGGGTACTTTAAATCCTGGTTGCATACAGGGTTCACTAGCAATTGTGGATCTGAATATTAGTACCCCATTAAGTAAGTGTACTATTCTGTATCTTCCCTATGCTATAAGAGTCAAAGAATTGTTTTAAGTATACTGTGTTTTTTTGAAGCTTGTCTAAACCTTAAATGATAAAGCTCTGAAGCAAGTCTTGCAGGTGCAACTGTAAAACAAAAAAGGGGGAGATGTGGGAGACATTGGCTTGTCAGCCCTGTACAGCCTCTGTAAAACAGCTAGGCTTTGATGAGAGACAGGCCTTGGGAGAAAGATAAGAAACTGCTGTGCCAAGGTGGCAGGGAAAAACAATGGACAGCTGCATCACTGAACTGTGGAAAAGTACTGAACTGTGAGAAGTTACTGCTGTGTGAACAGCATGTGAACAAGTAGTTTATTGGTCTGCACAGCACGTGTTAGAGTGGTCTTATGCTGATAGGAGAAAAGGTTGATAGCTGTCGAACTGCTGATTTGCTATTTATGAAGTAAGAGCTTTGGTGAGAGTATAAGTATGTATTATTAGAAAAACAAATGGCTTTGCTTGTTGTAACTCTCATACAGTTGTGCAGGTCCGATATCCTTCCACAACACCTGTGTTATTGAGAGTAGGTACAGTATAATAAAAAACATTCTTCAGTTCCAAATTAAATTGTATTCATTGCCCTTCCTATCATTGGCACTTGACTGCAATGAGTAACAGTGGTTTATAAATTACAGTCCCTGTTCTGTATTGAAGGACAAATGCCTGGATGAAATCTGGTGATTGCTCAGTACGTATAGATAGACAGCCTATCATTCATCTGCAGTAACATTTAGTCCACTTGGCAAACCTAGCTAGCTATTTGACTGATTACTGAAATATCAGCTATCATGCACTACTGATTAAGAGAAATTCTCAGAGTGGATATACTCTTGAGTTTCATTGTGTTATTACCATAGTGACTCACTCTGGACTGAGTGGAAGAGCCCCAGAAGGAACAGGCCTACTAGCATCCTTTACACAAATTTTGAACATAACAGCAACAAACTCCTATTGGTTAACTGTAAAAAAATTATATTCAGAAATACTTAAAGGAGTTATAAAATTGAGAGATTAATTTATCCTGAAAGACCAGTCAGAACTGGGTAGGTGGAGTCTTCAGCTGACAACAAAATTGACCGACTATTCTGTTTTCATTTTATCATTCCCCTTCTAGCAGAGAAACCAGCTGTCTCAAAGTACTTGATAATAGCTTACAAATATTTGAAGGACAAAGAAGAAAAACAGGAAAAAAAGAATTATTCAGCAAAGTTATTATAGAAAAAAAAAAAAAAAGATGACAGAAGAGATATGACAATATAAGGGTATTATGAAAGTTTAGGGTTTTGTGTTACTTCTGTCTAAGGAAAGAACAGAAACTTCAGAAAATCCTTGTACAGTTGAATAGTGAAAGTGAGACAGATGAACTCTTCTGCACAAACATGTGTCCTGTGTAAACCTAAAGTGCTTGAACAAATCTAATTTACACGTTTGATTTGTTAGTTTTGTTCAGAAAGTCTTGGCTTTTAAATGCATTTATAGTAGTAACTGTTGAAAATGCAGAAATTGAATTATATTCACAGACAGGTAAAGCTAACTTTTCATTAAAATCTAATCTTTAAAATTACACAGGATGTAACATTAGTAAAATGGGAAAATACCGTGTTCAGACAGAAAAATGGACCAGATATTCTAAGAGGCCTTCCTCTTGCCTAACATTTATGATTCTGCATGTTTTCGTGTTCATTTTTTTTTCCCGTGGTGTCTCAAGCTTGCTCAAAAAACAGACAATTGGAAAGGTTCTCAAACATGTGGCTAAAGAGATGTTAATCTACAGCTTTGAACTTTAAAGTCCTGCTGATTGTAGTTGCTGTGTCAGCAGTCAATGAAACCATATACAGTTAATTGTTATATCTTAACAGCTACACAAACAATATTTTTAGAGAGAGGCTAAACTTTCTTAAGTTAAATCCTTCTCAGTATTATTCTTATTACTCTTAAAATAGAAAACATAATAAAGGTCAGACTATTGAACTTGTTTTCATTTCTAGACAGGTAGTAAAACAAACTTTTTTAATGGCTGCCATTTTCGCAAGTATTCTTGTATTGCTCTCAAATTTCCTCTCAGACATATTACAATACCATTCTTTTGTGCTGTGGTGGTTTAGGCCCCGCTGGGACCAGAGACCATGCCGCCATTGTCCCTCCCCCACCCTTGGACGAGACAGGGCTGGAAGTGAGATACGAAACCTGGGATTGAGATAAGGAAAGATTTAATACAACAGTGTAAAAATAATAAACTAAATAGCAATATCAACAATAATAAACAGTAATAACAGTAACCAAGACAAAAGATATTACAGAGAAATACTGCAAGGGACACAGCCAGCCCACTGCGTGTGCTTCCCCAGATAAAAGCCCACAGGAAACCGTTCTCAGACTTGGCTCATGGACCTGACTTCAGCATGGTATTGAATAACCTGGCTAGCACCCTCTCCCCGCTACTGGGGAAACTTAACCCTATCCCAGTTGAACCAGGACATAAGCTTATGTACAAACCTGAAAGGAGTTGGTTATTGAGGAGTGATATTTCTCTAGACTAGTCTTGAGAACAACCTTACTTGCTGAGCAGCATACATCCTGAAAAGAGGAGAAAGCCCAATTCCTCAGAGCTTTACCTGGTAGGAGAATGAGACAAAACAGTGTTAAAATGAAGTAGAGTAGATTCCAAATGTATATGCAGGGTGGGGTGGAAATAATTATAAGGATGATTAAGCAAATTATTAATGTTGGGCAGAGGCTCTGCAGCTTTTCATCCTTGAAAGATTTCAAGCTCCAGCTGAATGAAGTCCTGAGCAACCTGATCTAAGCTCAGAACTGACCACATTGTGAGCAGAGGTTAGAACAGAAACCTCCTAAGGTCTCCTCCAGTTTATTCACCTATGATATGTCAGAGCATTGGCTTTAACCATTTCTATGAGAGTTGCACTAAGGTATCAGTCAGTGAACACGGAAAATGGGAGGGGGGACAGGGGAAAAGACAGAAAAGCTTGTGTAGACACAATCTAAGGTAAAAACAAATATGAGAAACTTCTAAAGTGCAGTTGAAGGCTCTCTACTTAAACACAAAGAATTTTGCTAGTAATGTTTCCTCTGATCCCTAATTGCTCCCATCTCTGTTCTAGTAAAATAATTTCTACTATTTGTTCAGGAGATCATCCTAAATTCTGTCAGGCTAAAAGATCAAACATACATGCTAAGGACAGGTTGCACTGTGGTAGAGAGATCTGCATGCACAGTGTTTGGGTGAGAAGCTACAAATATTTAGGAGTGATAAAATAGGGATTTAGTTGCTAGATGAGACTGGTGTTTCTATCCTCCCAATTTACTCACTTGCCTTGGAGAGAAAAGAGTCTGTTGCAACACACAAGTGACACATATAGGAAAACAGTCAATAGAAAAGTGCATTTTCTATTTGAGAAAACATTTGAAGTCTTTAAAGTCTTCAGCATCTTTCAGCCTACCACCATGTTTTCTATCTGTTAATAACTTGTTCCAAGCTGAATTACCATAACTGGCTGCACCCTATCACATCTTTAGATTAGGAAAGTGGTGTTTAGAATTAGAAGTATTTGTGAAGTATTTCTTGATTATAAACAAGTTAGCTCCTTACTGAAGTAGGCTGTGGCAAAAAGACAAGTTCACCCCTGCATGTAGCAAAAACTCTGAACCATGCTTCAGGAAACTGACCTTCAGAGATTATTATGACCTTCAAACTGTTGCTGCATCACTGAAGTGAGTTTTTCGCTGAATTTGGTGATGAACCTGTGGGTTACAGGGTGATACAACACCTTTGATAAATACTTATGTAAGGGACATATCTGAAGAAATTATTTCCAAAACTAGTACTTCAGAGCAACAGCAAAAACTAGGTGTTCATTTTGCATCAGTTTTCAATGTCAGCATATATCCTCTTATTTACAGGAATATTTATAGAATAATATAAGGGAGTAGTGTTTAGTATTTATGAACAGTTACAGGAACATGCTTGCAAGAATAAATTTTATGTATCACTACTATTTGCATATTGTTATAATTACTGTTGTTACTAACAGTAGTAGTCCTTAAGGACAACAGTTAGAAACAAAGCATTAATTGTACTGGGAATCATACAAATACAGGAAAGGAATAAAAATCAGTCTCTGCCTTCTAATAAAGTACCATAATCCTTAAGGACTTTTCAATAACTTTGGTATATGTTGTTGAAGAATCATAATTGGTGTTAAAATTGGATTTCAGGGGAGTTTACAAAACTATTAGAATCATCACAACAGAGAGGAAAAAAAGTCTTGGTATGTGGGCTGGCGTCTCAGAAGAAGAGTCAGAGATCATTCAAACTGATCTGATCTACTAGTTTATTGAGTTTTAATCATTATATTAAAGCATGTAAAATACAGATTAGCAGTCAATACTATTTACTACACTTAAAGTTATTATGAGATTACAAAAATTATTGCTTAAATTTACTGTAGATATCTTGTTATATGCATGTAAAAAATGTCACCAAGCATTGATGTCTGGTGTCAGGAAAGGCATATCTCAGCCTTGAGGGGTGTCATTGTAGAGACAGACAAAAAATGTCAGGAGACCAATTTGGTTTAAATTAGCATGCAAGGCAAAAAGTACCCCCACCCCTTATTATCTGCCTTTTTATATTATGCTACCATGGCAAAAGCTTATTGGTTATACAGCTGTTTTTCCACAAATGTGACTGGTGGTTAGTTGCAAAGACCTGTGTTCCCCTTACTTCCTCAAACTTCCTTACAACATTCCTTCATCTGTCTCTTTCATCTTCTCGTTGGCACACCGGAGTCTTGTCAAGGTCGAGCTCTTCTCCAGTCAGGTTTTTGGCAGACCAGCTGCATTCCTTGACAATTTCCCCTTTTGTATTTGTGCTAAAAATATTGTGTGAACAGTCTTTTGCAGGGCCCTTAGCAAAAGGCTGATAAGGCAAGGCAACATTAATAGCACAATCAGAACTATCAAAATAATTATTCCCACAGCCTTGACCAAAGATATTAGCCATCTGGAAAGTCCCCAACTTTTACACATTTTTGTTAGCCAGTCCAAAGTCTCATACTCCTTTAAGTGCTTAATGGCTTCTTTTCATTGTTGTATACTCTGTAAGATGGATTCTGAGTGATCTGATAAATTCATACAACACGTACCTTCAAAATCTTCACACCCATGTCCCTGCGCTAAAAGCAAAAGGTCAATGGAAGCTCTATTCTGTAAAGTAGCATGTCTAACACTATCAACATCAGTTAACAATCCACTAAGAGTTAATGAGGTGGCATTCTTTTGTTTGCTAAGCCAGCATCCTAAATTTGTTAGGTTTTTTTCAATGCATCTGCTGCAGCAACTCCTGGTGCAAAAAAATTAGGATGCAATAATTTGACCTGGATTACAAAAGATTACTTGGTCCTCACACTGAGAGGCAAACTGGTGTTTGCTCCTCTTTAGTCGTGTCCAAAGTTTAGTCACATTTAATATCATTGTGTCATTAGGTATCAAAAGAGTGAGATGACTGAGGCTACATGGGCCTCCATTTAATTTAGATGGAATACTTCCCCATGCTCATAATACTTCCCCATCTCCATAAATTAAAAAGACACCAGGAGCTAAAGCAAGAGGGACAGAAGAGGACCAAGAAACGTTAGGTGAGGTATAGTTACACCAAGCAGTTGAATTATGATAAGTTGCATTGGTTGCATTAACATTCTGCCCTTCGTTGTGCAGTGTCATTATATGAATAGTTAAAAAACCCACAAGTATCTGACAGATACTAACAACTCTAACTTTTGAGGCTCTTGTGTAATTTGTACAAGCTGACTATATACACCATCCCAATTGTCCATACCGTTTTTTCAGAGAGTCACAAAATTGTGATACTCTGGTTGGATTCAGCCATGTGTGTATGGGTGTTCCCACTAAGCATGTTGAAAACGGGTTTTCAGGGTTGGTGGTAGAGAGTCGCAAAGTTTCCTGATGTGTCATGTTTGCCAGAGTTACCCAGACATTCTGCTTGGGCTGTGGAACTACCCATCCTTCACTCAGATGTAGGTTCCAACACAGGCCAAACACACTGAGCAGGAAACCAGCGAGGGCCGGCATCTGTGGAGACACAAGCATAGTCCCTGCCCCTGGTTAATGATTCACATGGTCCACTCCACTGGCCAGTAACCAAATCTTTAACACAGTTAAGATGTCCTTTTGCAAATTCTGTTTTGAAAAAAGAGGGGGAAAATGTTGAAAAAAGGGAGGTAGAGAAGAATTAGCCTCATAATGGAGCAAGTTAAACTGCTTTATCTAGTATGCCTGTGGTTGTTCCCCAATCATTCCCTCTTTTTGTTTTTTTGAAGTTGTCACTTCAATGTGCCATGTGCATGTTCAATAATTGGTTGCCCTGTTGGGGAATGAGGAAGCCTGTAACATGAGTAACACCCCACATACCAAAAAATACTTGAACTTTCTTTAAAACATATGCAGGGTCATTATCTGTCTTGATTTGGCCTGGTACGCTGAGCATAGAAAAGGCTTTCTGCAAATGTCAGATTAAATCTTTTCCTGTTTCTCCATTATGTGCTGTTGCTACTAAGGCATGCGAATAAGTACCAATAGAAACAGGAACATATTTCTGTCGGCCAAATTAATCAATAAGAGTAACATTAGTCCACCAGATTTGTAGATCCTGTACACCTCTGGAGTTGGTACCAAAATACACTGGAGCATGACTCCCTTGACAATCAGAACAGGCAGATACTATAGAGCGAGCTTCAGTATGAGATAGACCGAACTGCTGTTGTAAAGCTTGAAAACTTTGATGAAAAAAAAATGATGTGATAATACAGCTTGTTGCTTCATGTTAGGAACAGGACCCAGGTCCATAGCTGCAACAAGAGACAACAAGAGCATCCGCTCTAGCATTACCTTCTGCATAAAACCATGGTAAAGTAGCATGACTACAGACATGGATGACAAAATAAGGTTCTTTTCATTGTTGGACATGCTTCCAGAGTTCCAAAAGCACATCAAATAGCAATTTATTGTCTAACACAGTCATACTTTATCTAATTGAGTAACCAAGTTGGCTACATATGCTGAATCAGTCATTATATTTACAGGGGAAGTAGATATAGAGAAGGCAACAGCCATGGCACTCAGCTCCAATACCTGTGGTGAACCTTAGTTTTCCCAGTGATTGTTTTCATACCATACTACTGCTGCTTTGCTTTTCTTTCCTGAGCTATCTGTAAAAACAATGAGGCCTTTTACTGATTCTGATTGGCTCAAATTTTTCTGACCAAATGGTACCTCTGGAGCAAACTTCAGCAGTGGGTATGATGGCAGGTGATGATATCTGTCCTTGAAAACCTGCCCTGGCTGCCTGCTGCTTATAGCTATTCTCTAGGCACCATTCAAAATACCAGTTTTGCATTGGCAAAACTACTGTATCTGGATCACGCCCTGTCAGTTCTAAACATCGTTTTTCTTGCTTTTATTAATAACAGCAATAAGCTCAAACCATCCAGGAGTAGTTTTTAATGTCTGGAATGACAGAAACTTCCATTCTAGAATATGTAATGGGTCATCCCATTCAGGGTTCCATTGTACTAGAGCACCAAAGGGTAAGTTTTGTTGATTAATACAAAGAATTGTACTACCTGAGACAGATCTCTTCGAGAGACAAATTTCTCATGTACATATTTTTCTACCATATGAATTACACTTAAAGCTTCCTTGTTTAGTATTCTTGGTTCTGATTGATTATTAGAATGTTTTAGTAACTCCAATAATGGTTGTAACTGAGAATTGGTAAGTCCTTATCCAATTTAAGGATCCCATCTGTTTCTGTACATTATTGAGAGTTTTGATTTCAGGGTCAAATTTCACAGGTTGGAGCACAACCTGCTTGCTTTTAACTGTCATTCCCAGGTATTTCCATGGTTCTACCTTTTGTACTTTCTCTGGAGCAATAACCAATCCATATTGCTACAACGAATCTCTGGGTAAGTGCTCCATGCTGTTCAACTGCTCCTTGCTGTTTGCTGCTAACAGGATGTCATCCATATAATGGTAGTGATAGCTAGTAGGGAACTTTTCTCTCACTGATACACTGGGCTGGGCTACAAACCGCTGACAAAATGTTGGTGAATTTTTCATGCCTTCTGGCAAAACTTTCCAATGGTACCTTTTTGAAGGCTCTGCATGATTAACAGAAGGCACAGAAAATGTAAATTTTTCTCTATCTTGGAAGGCCAATGTAATAGTAAAGAAGTGGTCCTTTAAATCTACTAGAATGATTTCTCAATCCATGGGAATCATGGTAGGTGAATGTAGACACAGTTGTAAGGCCCCCATTGTGGTCATAACAGCATTAATTTGCCATAGGTCATGCAAAAATTGCCATTTTCCTGATTTATTTTTAATTACAAATACCGGAGTATTCCATGGGCTGTGAGGGAGCTCAATATGTCCAGCAGCTAGCTGTTCCATTCTCAATTCCTGGAGGACCTTTAATTTCTCAGTTGGCAGGGGCCACTGATCCACCCACATGAGGTTATTTATTAACAAAGCTAATGCATGTTAGTTGCAAACACCTGTGTTCCCCTTCCTCAAACTTGTTTACAACATTCTTTCATCTGTCTCTTTCATCTTCTCAAGGGCACGCTGGAATCTTGTCAAGGTCAAGCTTTTCTCCAGTCATGTTGTGGGCAGACCAGTTGCCTTCCCCAATAGAGGGCTAACCTTGAGAGGCATCTCTACTCGAGAAGAGCTCACTGTCATGCAGCGAGCTGCATAAAGGGAGGGCTCAATGGATCCTGATGGCTGCAGATATTTATGGAGGAAAATGGTTCATTTGTAGTCAGACTTTCTGCTCCGTTAATGTAATTTTGGCCACTTAGCAGTCCATTCTCTGGCCAGACCATTTTTTGGGGTTTTGTACTGAGTCCTCACCAACAGCCTCACACAATATGATTAAATTTGGTTAGGCCCACTTGCTGAGCGTCTGCTGGACCAAAGTTCATTTAGTTCAAACAGGAGGAGTTTGAATCCATCTGTCACAGCTGGATTTTGCCCATTTAGGTCATTCTCTGTACTACTCAAGCGTAAAAAGTAATTCTTTCTTTAAGATACATAGAACTGTTTAAACATGAAAACTAAGCATCTGAATTATGCAAGTATATTGAAGGACAGCTCAAAGTATTACAGCAGGAGCTGTCACATTAGGGATCACTAAGGTATACAGACATATTAATTAAAAAGTCTCTGTACAAATATTCTTAATTTTAAAAGACCCTTACCTGTTTAGCTAAAAATCTAAAATATCCAAGGAACTGAAATTATTTGGTGTTTACTTGTATCATTTAGCATAAATGAACCAAAATCCACATTTCTTCTAACAGTATTAAAAAAGTAGAATGAAAATGTTTCAAAATTTATTTCTTAGAACTCTCCTGGCACATAAATAATTAGTAGAAAAAGAAATGGCTTTTAAAAATAAAGATTTCTATGTTCTGAAGGAAAGTTTTGAACAAACTATAAATATTTGAAAAAAAACAGAAAATCAGTCAAATGTATTATTTTCCAAATTCTGGACCAAATGTACTGATAATAATTGAAAGATAAATTTGTATTATATCATAACCTACACTCATGCCTCAGGATTTACACAGCAACTAGCACATTGTCTCATCTCATTCTTGAGACTGGAGTTAAAATAAGGTATTTTTTTCTGCGGTAACTCACAGGTCATCTGTAAGAAGTCTGTCAAGACTGAATGTGAAGAGAGATAGCTGAAGCCATTGACATTTTAAATAATATCTTCAGCTGCACAGGAAACAAAGCCAAAGTGCCTCACTGACTGTGAAATATCTCTGGTTGATAAAAATATACAAATATACAATCTACAGGGATATTAAGGAAATATAATCCTAATTTTAGCAATATGGCTTAGGATATGAAGCAGTTGTATCATCTCATACTGAACTTTTTATTCCAGTTCACTATTTGTTATGAGAATTTATGTATGGAATTGGCAATGTTGATTATATGTAAACTAAACCCTGTGATCTTTCCCTTCATTTTGCTTTTTAGAAATACCTAGGTTTGTCCACCGACTTTTATTGCTCCACCATCAAAACATCCAAATTTGAATAAAATATTTTATTAAACAATCCAGAATTAACTTCCAGTGTTTTCAAAGTAAAAGATACACCATGTAATATTTCTAAAGTGAACAGGCCCTTCGGTATCAAGACTTTGTGAATCAAATTCTTAAACATTGCACACTGAAGTAACCAAAGGCACTCTAAATACTCCTGGAATTGCTCCAGTTTTGCTACTGATTTGGTATTGCCCATTAGAAAGTTTAATTTAATGAACAGTATTTGGCTTCCATTTATCTGAAAATTAATGTTACACTGAATGAAGAAGTGAGAAATGATACTCAGTAATTTTCTCACAGTTTAAATTTTTTGCTTGGGTCTACTTGCTACATATTTATGTGATTTGTCAGTATTTACACAGGATATTTCTTTTTAGTATGATCAATATGTTTCAAAATAATTTCTCCTGTGACTTTTTCAGATTTGAACTATATTTTGCTATCTTTTTCAGCCTCTCTTACTTTAAACCTTTCCATGGCTTGATTAGCATATTTCTATTCCACTGTGATGGTTTGACTTTGGTTAAACGCCAGGTATCCACTCTATCACTCCCCCCCCCCCCCCC
>NW_020799101.1:46440110-46465481 GCF_003259725.1 Athene cunicularia
CCCCCCCCTTTTTTTTTTTTTTTTCCCCCCTTGTTTTCTCAACAGGGCAAAGAGGGGAAAGAAGATAAACTAACCCTTGCAGGTGAAACAAAAGCAGTTTTAATATAAGCAAAGCGAAGCAAAAGTCCGCGCGCAGAAGCAAAAGCAAACAGATTTAGTCTCTACTTCCCATGGGCAGGCGATGTCGGGCCTTCTCAGGATGCAGGGGGCTCCAATACGCGTAGTGGTTGCCTCGGAGGACCAAGGGTGACACCACCACCTTCCTCCTTTCTCCCAGCTTTATACTGAGCAGATGTCATATGGTATGGAATATCCCTTTGGTCGGTTTGGATCAGATGTCCTGGTTGTGTCACCTCCCAAGATCTTGCCCACCCCATCCCACTGGGGGAAATATCAGAAAGAGCCTTGGTGCTGTGTAAGCACTGCTCAGCAGCAGCCACAACACCAGGGTGCTATCAACACCCTGCCAGCTCCCAACATCAAACACAGCACCGTGATGGCTGCTATAGGGGAAAACCAATTCCAACTCAGCCAGACCCAGTTCATCCACTAAGCACTGTGAAATGTACTGGTTTTAATCTCATCCCTTTAGATTTTCTTCAGAAGTTATTCCTTCCCTACTTCGTGGCATGTAACAGAAAGATATTTCCATATATTTTCTTAACACAAACAGTCCACATTATAAAAATAAATACTTACTGTGTGATGATCATTTCTAGTTTACCTGTAAGCAAGTAGTATTTTTTTTTAATCTACTGTAGTCTACAAGTATGTTAATAGTAGTAGGTGGCATCCTAGATGTTATTTTCTCTTTCAAACTTCTATTTCCTTAATTTGTCTTGTTGAATAATTTACTGATACCTAATCAGCTGTTCAACTAAAAATCTCTACGTAGCTCTACATTGCTAAACTCAATGTCCAGTTGTCTTTCATCTGGAATTTAAGGTAATTTTTCATATAATATGTAGTGTAGGATATTGCTACTTCTTAGTTTTGTAAATTGTAAAATAAAATAGGTGAAGTCTTATTTAAATTTATATTGTTTATAGATAAGAAAAAAACCATTACATACTACATAAAGATAGGACTGCAACACTTAAATGCCTTTTTAATTTTATTTAGACATATTTTTCACGTAGATTTAAAGATTTCATCAGAAGGCCAAAAAAAGTGCAATATACTTTCATATCTTTACGGTGATGATAAATCCTGTTCTATGCTTACAGCAACTTCTTTTTAATAGCTGCTGAGAAGCCATATTAATTTTATTGTTTGAAATTTGCTTCAACATATGTGTAGTTCAATAGGATTTATTTGAATGGGGCCCAAATATATGTATGTGGGGAAACAGGAGTGCATGACTGTATTTGAAGTAAAGTAAATGAACACATCTTACTAGAAAAGTAAGTATGTACACATGCAGGTTTTAAATCACAGAATATAAAAAATGGAATTCAGAGTTCAGATCATCTCAAGTTTTCTTAATTGCTTTAAATGCCTACTTTTAAAACCCATATCAAACCCAGTCTTTCTTAATTACATCTCCATTCCACATTCTCTAAATGTATTTATCCTGTACCTATATAGCTATATGTACTAAATTTTGTTCCTACTGTTGTGTTTTGTAGGTAGATTTAATATTTATATTTATACCCACTTCAAAGCCCTTTTATTAGTACTGTTGCTTCTTCTGCCAAAATATAGGAAACACAGGTTTGCTCATTGACATTGGTCCTAAATCCATACCCCCATAATATATTACCCTAGGTTAGATTTATCCAACTGAAAATTATTTCTGGAACTGTGCTGTCACTTGCTGTTTACACCCAATTTTCAGGTAGGAAACTCCTGTTTTTCTCAATGGTGTCAAACTAAACAATAATTAAAAATGAACAGGCTCTCTTTGGTCCCTAAATTTTCATGGTTTACAGCATATCAAATTGTGCCCTGATAGGCCAAAAATTGAAGAAGACAAAGTAATCGAAGAGAGCGAGAAACACCAAAATGTTCTAATATCTTGTTCAGGCTACCCACTTTTCTTTTACCTATATGCTTCATTACTCATTGACCAATGTTGATTTTTCTGTCTTAAGCTTTTTATAAGTCTTCCTCCCCCTGCTCTCTCAAAGGTAACTGCAGGGATACCAAGAGGGGTTCTGTTATGTGCCTTTTATTACTTATGGTATAAGTACAAAGTGAACAGTATTATCTATTTCATGTAATTGGACTAAACATAAACTAATTGTGGTGTCAAGAATTACCAACAATATATACAATGCTTCCTGATTCATATGAAGAGAAATGTTTGAACCTTCATTGCGGAGCAGCTTTTCAGTTCAGAAACATCTGATTCTATGTAACTGTTACATAAGCTTCATAATTTAAGACCCTAAAGAAACACTGTACTGAGTGTATCACATTACTTCTAAGATACTGTCTGGAATACATATTTTTACTATTTCTTTAGCCTAATGCTTAAGCAAATTATTAGTGGTTCAGTGACACAGCAATTAAACTGATGTCCATTGATTTGATTCCAGAGTGTGAAGGTAATTCATGTAATCATCTGAATCAATAAACTTCAATTTATGCTATACTGTCTTAGCTATATTATTCCTTATTCCTTCCAAAGAGCTTTCATCCCTGTAGTTATGTCTTAGGATTTTGTATTATCTCAAGGGATAGTATCCTCAAACTCATTGTAAGCCTTTCTCCATAGTGTCATCCTAAAAGCTCAGACTCAAATGAGGCACATTATACTTTCACTTTTCAAAAGAATCATATGCAATAAAACTTGCATGTATTAAGTAATGGAACACTACCACATTTTGAGCATTTTTTGCTTTAGTATTTGAATTCCAAGACTGCAAATAAATTATATTCCAAATCATCCTTCTCTCAAAAATATTCCAGTAATATTCTTATTGCCCTGATATCTGCTGTCACAGGAGCCTTTGGCATGCAAGAAGATGGCATTACTGGGAAGGCAGAAACATAAGAAAAGGCTGTTCAGAGTCAGTACTATGATGGCAGCACCATGCCCTAAGACAGTCCACCCTCTTTGAATTAAAAGCCAGGCCCCAGCAAGCAGACAGTGTATACACAATGGCTACATGGGAAATAAATGGAGGGAAAAGAGCAAAGCACATCCATTGGGAGCAGAAGTGGCACAAGTTCCCTGAGGGTCTAGATTTTGGTTTTAGTAGGAGGCATTAAGGAGACGGCAAATGTAGGAAAGTTTGGGACTAGTACAGACTAGACATGAAAAATAATCTGTGATGAAAATATGTCATTGGCTTTGAGAACTATGTCAAGGCAGCTCAGTCCTTCTAATAGTACAGATACTTCAATAGCTTCTGGTCTGAAGAATTATGTTAATCTAAATATTGTGAGTTAAGTAAGTATTTATACCATATTCCCTCTTCTGTTTCAGCATAACTGGCTTTTCTCTGGGTTCTGTAATATAAGGATATCTCTGCATTCAGTGATGAGACAAGTTTAGTATTATTAGAAATTAATAAATGCACAGATAATTTTCAAATGAAATGAAAGAGTTAGTTTTATACTTACAGATCTATTTCTAGCACCTGCAGACACAAGTGGTTGTGAAATTGTGACAATCAGGTGTCAGGAAAAAAGACACTTTGTTGAGTTTTACAGATTGACTAGTGAAAGCAGCTGCCTATCACTGAGAATATTGTTTGCCAGAGTAATTTTTTTGTACTTTGAGTACAATAATTAGTCTGTGGTTAAGATCGAATCATGTAGTCTCTCTTTTTCTTGAAATTATTCAGAATGGTAACATGTTTCCTGAATGTAGGTGAATGTCATATTCTGACTAGTGATATGAGCAGTCACCCATGAACCAAGATCAGGCCCCTTGCATACACCTGATGTGGCGAAAGTTCCTGAAAAGTGCACCAGAAGCACATTGACAATAGTGTCCTGGTGGACAGACACCCACAATCTAACAGTGGATGAAATGGTTGGCAAGCTCGGGCAATATGAGGGAAATTACCCTTCATCTCAACATTCCTGGGTCTCAGCTGTGGAGGAACTGTATCAGATGGTCCAGAAAATGGAAGAAGACATGTCCTACATTCCACCTGTACAGGCTGATGTCTCAGCCATTAGAAGTAACCATTTCCCCGCCCAAGAGAAAGGCAGCAGAAGGCACACACCACGAGGCACCCTGTGGCTTTTCCTACGCGACCATGGAGAAAACATGAGGAGGTGGGATGGACAGCCCACTGGTGCCCTAGCTGCATGAGTAGAGCAGCTGAAAGGGAAGACCATCACAAAAGAGGAGTACTCTAAGAGAAGCACAGATCCAATGTCCACTCAGAAATCCCCCAGACAGAATAGAACGGTGAACGTTATGTCTGAACCTCTTGAGGGGACCAGTGAATCATTCTTACAGGAAGTGAGTGATGCTGAGCAGGATTAGAGGGGCCCTGCCTCCAGCCAGGTGGAGGAAAGGGATAATTGGATTTACTGGACAGTGTGGATCCGAGGACCTGGCACATCAGACACACAAGAGTATAAGGCTTTGTGGCATACTGGCACACAGTGCACCCTGATGCCATCGAGCTACAGTGGGGTTGAATACATCTGCATCTCCGGAGTGACAGGGGGATCCCAACAGCTGATCCTAGTGGAAGCTGAAGTGAGCCTGACTGGGAAGGACTGGCATAAGCACCCCATTGTGACTGGCCCAGATGCCCTGTGCATCCTGGGCGTAGACTAGCTCAGGAGAGGGTACTTCAAAGACCCAAAAGGGTATAGGTGGGATTTTGGTGTAGCTGCCCTGGAGGAGGGTGAACAGTTGTCCACCTTACCCGGCCTCTCAGAGGATCCCTCAGTGGTGGGGCAGCTTAAGGTTGAGGAGCAGCGAGTGCCGATTGCTACCAGGACAGTGCACTGGCGGTAGTACCAACTGTGATTCCCTGGTCCCCATCCATCAGCTGATCCATCAACTAGAAAGCCAGGAGGTGGTTAACAAAACTCACTCACCCTTCAACAGTCCTATATGGCCAGTGAGAAAGCCCAAAGGCAAATGGGGGCTAACTATGGACTACCATGGCCTGAATGAAGTTACACCAGCAATGAGTGCTACAGTGCCGGACATACTAGAGCTCCAGTAGGAACTGGAGTCAAAGGCAGCCAAGTGGTACGCCACAATTGACATTGCCAACACGTTCTTCTCCATTCCGATAGCGCCAGAGTGCAGGCCACAGTTTACGTTCCCTTGGAGAGGCATCCAGTACACCTGTAATTGATTGCCCCAGGGGTGGAAACACAGCTCCACCAGTTGCCATGGACTGGTCCATACTGCACTGGAGAAAGGTGGGGCTCCAGAACACCTGCAGTACATTGATGACATCATTATATGGGAGACACAGCTGAGGAAGTCTTTGAGAAAGGGAAGAAGATAATTGAAATCCTCCTGAAGGCCGGCTTTGCCATTAAGCAAAAGGAAGTTGAGTGGCCTGCAAGGGAAATTCAATTCCTAAGAATAAAATGGCAAGATGGGCGTCGCCACATCCCAATGGAGGTGATAAACAAGATAACAGCCATGGCCCCACCAACCTCTAAAAAGGAGACTCAGTCTTTCCTGGTCGCTGTGGGGTTCTGGAGGTTGCACATCCCGAACTACAGCCTGAAAGTGATCCCTCTCTACCATGTGACCCGTAACAATTTTGAATGGGGCCCTGAGCAACAACAATCCTTTGAACAAATTAAGCAGGAGATTGCCCAAGCAGTAGCCCTCGAGCCAGTCCGGGAAGGCAGGAGGTTAAGAACGTGCTCTACACCGCAGCCGGGGAGAATGGCCCTACCTGGAGCGTCTGGCAGAGAGCACCTGGGGAAACCCGAGGCCGACCTCTGGGCTTTTGGAGCCAGGGATACCAAGGCTCTGAAGCTAATTATACACCAACTGAGGAGGAGATACTGGCAGCGTACGAAGGAGTTTGGGCTGCCTCAGAAGTGGTAGGCACTGAAACACAGCTCCTCCTGGCACCCCGACTGCTGGAGCTGGCGTGAATGTTCAAAGGAAAGGCTTCCTCCACACATCACGCAACAGATGCCACATGGAGTAAATGCACTGGTAACACAATGGGCTACAATAGGGAACCCCAATGTTCTGGTAGCACAATGGGCTCCAATAGGGAACCCCAGCCGTCCAGGGATACTAGAGGTGATTACAAACTGGCCGGAGAGCAAAGATTCCAGGATATCACCAGAAGAGGAGGTTACACGTGCTAAGGAGGCCCCACCATATAATGAGCTGCTGGATGAGGAGAAGCGATATGCCCTGTTCACTGATGGGTCTTGTCGCATTGTGGGAAAACATCGACGATGGAAGGCTGCTGTGTGGAGTCTCACACGACGGGTCACTGAAGCTGCTGAGGGACAGGGTGAATTGAGCCAGTTCGCAGAGGTGAAAGCCATCCAGCTTGCTTTGGATATTGCTGAGCAGGAAAAGTGGCCGAGGCTCTACCTCTACACTGACTTGTGGGCACTGACGAATACCCTGTAGAAATGGTTGCAGCAACGGAATCAGAGCAACTGGCAACTTAAGGGTAAAACTGTCTGAGCCACTGAAGTATGGCAGGACGTTGCATCCCGTGTGGAAAACCTGCTAAGATTAGTGTAGCTCAGGTGGACTTGGACTGACAGCGCAAAGGTGAACTGTTCATAGCTTGGTGGGCCCATGAGACCTTGGGCCACCAAGTTAGAGATGCAACATACAGGTGGGCTCGAGATCGAGGGGTGGACCTCACTATTGACACCATTGCAGAGATCATCCACGGATGCGAGACGTGTGCTGCAATCAAACTTACCAAGTGGGTGAATTCCCAGCGAAATGCAGAGCAATGGCTGAAATATAGATATGGAGAGGCCTGGCAGATCGACTACATCACACTGCCACAGACCCGGCAAAGGAAGCGCCACATGCTCGCAATAGTGGAAGTAACCACTGGATGGATGGAAACTTAACCAGCACCTCATGCCACCACCCAAAACATCATCCTGGGCCTTGAAACCCAAATCCTGTGGTGACACGACACCCCAGAGAGAATTGAGTCAGACAACAGGACCGTATTCGGAAACAACCTCATAAATGCCTTGGCAGAAGAACATGGCATCGAGTGGGTATACCATATCCCCTACCACGCACCAGCCTCTGGCAAGATCGAGCGCTATGATGGACTGTTAAAAAACACTTTGAAATCACTGGGAGTTGGGACCTTCGCAAAGCCTACCTGGTCAGTCAACACAAGAGGATCTGCCAGTCGAGCTGGCCCAGCTCAGTCAAAACCTCCACGTGCTGTAGATGGGGATAAAGTCCCTGTGGTGCGCATAAGGAATATATTGGGAAAAATGGTCTGCCTTAGTCCTGCGACAGGTAAAGACAAAGGCAAACTCATCCACGGGATTGCTTTTGCCCAAGGACCTGAGTGCACCTGGTGGGTGATGCAGGACAATGGGGAGGTCCGATGTGTACCACAGGGGGACTTGATTCTCGGTGAGAACATGCCGCGAATTATGCTGTGCCTTTGTAAATTGTTATTTATTATTGCTAAGTGCTAAATGGCAGCTGTACATGACACAGATGGTATAGAAAAAAGGGGTGGATTATGTCCTGGTTCAGTTAGGATAGAGTTAATTTTCCCCAGGAGAGAGAGAGGGGGAAGGGAACTCCAGCCGGGTTATTCACACCATGCTGACCTCAGATCCGGTGTGGCAGCGCGGGAAGCTTTTTCCTTTGTAGTTTGGTCACAGAAGGCACAGGGCTTTCTTTAACCTTTGTGGTATGTCTCTGTATATCTTTTGTCTTGTTTACTGTTATTACTGTTTATTGTTGCTATCATTGCTACTCTTGCTGTTCAGACTGTTATTTATCACACTGTTGTATTAAATTTCTTCTTATTTTTACTTAATCACTTCCAGCCTGACCGGCTGAGGGTGGGGGAGGGGCAACGGCAACGTGTTCCCGGTCCGGCAGGGCCTAAACCAACACACAATTAGAACAAATGATTGACATACCAAAAGAAACGTACAAGGAAAATTTAAGGTTAAGATTAATTAAGGGATTGATTTGCCAATTTACAAAATATCATGCAGATTACAGCCTGTTTATCAATTCCAATTGTAGTAGGAGGATCTACTCCATGAGGAATCTTAACTATGAACTTGACCAATCTGGAACATAAAAATGATATGGCTCGTGAATAGAGGCCAGTGACTCAATGGTATGAACAGGTAAAACTTGTTAGTAAATCAATGGCCAGAAAAAATTATTGTAAAAGGAAAAAAAAAACAAAAAACAAAAAAACAAAACAAACCACCAAAACAAAAAACTGTTAAATTACAATTTAATGGAAGCAATCCATCTGCTCCCTCTTCCTGGGGTTCCAGATGTTGGATGGTGTTCATATGATGAACAGATTAAAAACAATGTGAGCAGGAGCATCATAGAATGGCAGTGTAACAAAATCAGTTAAAATACACAAAAACAGGATCACTGGGACTCTCTCAGTATATGGCTGGAACCCCTTGGTGGTTTACTTGGGACAGTACCTGGATTCATGGTGTGTTTACACTCCTTGTTTCGATAGTAGATAAAGGTACTACATGACTAGAAAAGGAACATGTAGTACCATGGTGGAAATATGAAAAGTTATATGATTGCAGCAATGCAGACTTAATAATCCAAATAATTCCTCCCTTAGCTGCTGTTCTGAAGTTTGATTTTTATTGTCAAGGTTTTTGTAATAACCTCACCATGACTGGCATCTTTACACCCAGAAGAGGTTACTTTTTTAGTTGTAAGAAATTGTCCCGATCCGATATCGAGAAGGGTTCTTATAATGATCCCAAGAGCAGGATTAAGACACAAATGAGGTCATATGCCGTACAACCTGTGAACTTTATTTAGCATACAATTGGTAATAGTGATACAACAGAGAGGAAAAGGAAGGAAAAGCCAGAATCCCTAAGCAAAAAAAAAAAAAAAACCAAACAAAAAAAGGCAGAGATGCAGCAAGGGTAGTTACCACCACCATGAATCCAGCAATGTATTGTTGGCTTGATCCCGGTGCAGAAGATGGTGCTCCAAGCTTCAGAAGTGATGACAAGGCTGAGACGGAGAGAGAGAGGTAGAGTAAAATTCCAAGAGAGGAGTATGCCATCCTTTTATTGAACCAGATTCCTCCAAACAGTCCATCCATTTCCATGGGACCCATTATCTCATCGTCCTCCAAGCGTGAAAGCCCTGGTGGGTTCATGGTGGTTGTGCCGGCCTGCACATCTTCTTCCTGCACGTCTTCTTCGTCCCTATTTAACATCGGGTGGATGTCATGGTTTCGTCTGGGACAGTTTCTGAGAGTACTTCACCCTGTCCATGGGACTTGATGGCCAGGAAATGGTGGGGGTGTGATAGTAATGTTGAAACATGCAGTCTGACACAGTCCCTTACACCACCCCGTGGCTCAACATTGCTCGCTTCGTGGTGGCGTGAAAGATAACAGTGCAGAGAGAGAAAGGCTAGAAGGTGCACGATACAATAACAAAAATTTTTGTCAAACTTTTGTTGATAAACATCTCTTAACAATATTCTTAACAACAATAAACATTTTTAGTCTAACAAGTATATATTCTTAACAATATTCTTAACAATTATGAACTTTTTATCTAACTGTCTTGGGTTGCAGTGTATTCTCTTACCATCCTCATGAGCTATTGAAATCAGGTGGGGCAGGGTTTCCTTGCCTCCCAGCATGCGCAGAGGGAAAAAAGGCTTTCCACCCCCGCCCCCTGCCCCTCCCCCCTTATCCCAAAGTGCATGTGTCATTCTAGCCTGGAAAATTCTATTCAATATTAAAACTAATTAACTTTATAAACCAAAGACATCTTACAAACTAGACTCGAGATTCAAGAAAATCAACAGAAGAACACAAGGGCAGTTGAGGTTTAGGTAAAGCGGCGGAAGAACATGATGGTTGGGGTTCAGGAAGAGTGGCAGGAGAAGACAGTGGTTGAGGAGTAGATGCAGACGAGTCAGCAGAGGAATGCAGTGGTTGTTGCTCAGGTGAAGCGGCAGAGGATGACAAAGGTAGTTTACAGAAATGACATTCACAATGGCAAAAAAGAAACATTACAACAACAAACAAGGCTAGAGCCGACAAAACGAGAATTAAAGCTAATGCTGAAATGCAGTCCATATACATGGTTGTAATAAATTGCGAAAAATTGTGGAGATGCAAAATGGTAGTCTAGTTTGCCTGAGTTGGAGGTCCATCTATGCAGCAAGAAAATGGATTTCCACATCCCCAGCCCAAAGCGCATGTGTTGTTTAGGCCTAAATGCACCTATCCTAAATATAAAAAAAGACACACACACACACACACACACACACACACACACACACATATATGAAAAAGGGTTTAAATGATTCATACAAGGGCAAACTTTGATTGGCAAATAACTCGAATCTCTTTTACACCATCAGGTGAGGCAGTATATGTGATGTGCATGTTGGATTAACAACATGCTGTATTAACTGAACAAAGCAAAGAATAATACAGGGCAAAAACATCAAGGCAGCAAATGCACATAATAGTGTCCTGGCTCAGCTAGGATAGGGTTAATTTTCCCCAGCAGAGAGAGAGGGGGAAGGGATCTCCAGCTGGGTTATTCATACCATGCTGACTTCAGGTCTGAGCGTGGGAACTTGGGTCCTTTGTGGCTTTTGGTGGCGGGAGCACACGGTGAGTCTGTTCCATAACCATTTGCAGTATTTCTCTGTATATCTTTTGTCTTGTTCACCGTTATTGGTGTTTATTGTTGCTATCATTGCTACTGTTGTTGTTCAGATTGTTTATCACACTGTTGTATTAAATTTCTTCTTATTGTAATCTGGGGTTTGTGCCTCACTTCTAGCCTGACCGGCTGCGGGTGGGGGTGGGGCAACAGCAACTTGGTCTCCGGTCCCAGCAGGGCCTAAATGACCACAATAGATAAAATAAAAGCTGTTTTACCCATGGTGCTCCAGGTAACCAAGACCATAAATCACCATTCCAGCCATTCCATGTTTGAACAGGGACATGGGCCAGTTTCCTAATGTCTGTAGTTAGTTGAAGGACTACTTCACCTACATCATCTATTTGCAAATGACAATTAGAAACATTTAGCTTTCCACATACACCCCCCCACTTTTCTTCTAACAGATAGTCCAAAACCATGAGATGTTGAAGGATTACAGCGTGCATCTGTTGAGATTGTTGAGTTAAAAGTTCTATAGCATGAGCAGTTTTATTGGTAGTAATTTCTAAAACTACTTGTAGTCAAATTATATGGTTCAAATTATAAATTGATTCTCTTGCCCCTGATAATAGTTCATTAGGATTCCAAGTCTCAGGCCCATAATGCTCAATTATTCTTTCGGGGGGCCACGCATTTTACCCCCACTTTTGTGTTCCACCTATTTCAAACTCAACAGATCGCTTGCTGCGGACAAACCTTTTGTTTCCTAACTTATCATACAATCTTATTCCTAACTGAGGACCATCTGCCTCTGGAAGAAGGAAAATCAGAGGTTGGATAATCCCTATATAGCAAATCCCTGACCAGTCTGCCTGTAGTTACTTGTAGGCAGAATGTCCACAAATCCAATAATGGCCCTTTTGGGCTGTGGCAGCCTTTGAAAATGATCAGGCCGCAGTCTTTGGAATTTAGAAGTAAGTTGTGTTTCTATCCCCCAAGGGACTGAAAAACTCATTTAGGTGGCCATTTGTCCAGGTGGTACAATACCAGGCACCAGTGTCATTTTTCCACTCACAAACTTGATGATAAAAGTAGTCTGTCTACAATTTAGCATACACAGTTTCATTTTTGTTTGACCAGAACCCCTCAAATCCTTTGTTACACCCATTTGCATTAAGCCACATCCGTATGTAAACACCTCTATCTTTGTTAACCAATTTATGTGTGAGTGTCCCTTGACACCTGCTTTGCAACATTGACCCCTCCCTTCTGGGTGCGATTTAAACAAAATTTACTCACAGTAGGAAATTGAACTGGCCATGTTCCACTATCATCCCAGGTGGTATTACCAGTTTCGCTAAAATTGCTTACAATTTGTGCTGGGGTGAGGGGTGTAGAGACCCATGGCCAGCTTCACAATCCTAGAGGTCCTCCACAGACCCAACAGTGACTTAAATTAAAGGTCTGGCTTACAGTTTTTGCTAACAAACTAAATTCATTATCCTCAAAGGGGTCATATGGGTTGGGGGGAGATGGGGGAATTGGTTTCCCTTCACTTCCATTGATAGATGCACAGAATACTATATAAAAAAAAGATAACATATACATCCTAACCAAATTACACTAAAATCTGGGTCTGCTTCACTTCTGTGGGTGCATCTGTGTCACCTGCTTCCTCCTAAATTGAAACAAAAGAACAAATTCACTTCTCGGGTTAGAAAGTCAGAACAATCAATCTAGTGTGAATCTTATGTGCTTTCCCACTGGCATCTTTTGTCTCCAGGTGTATTTATTAACAGGTGTGTCCAACACCAGTGGTGCTTTGCCCACTGTGGGGAGTTCAAACAGGACATGTTCCTGAGTTCAAACATGTCCTGGGAAATGTGATGGATTGCTGGCATGGTCAGGACCATGTGGGGCTGGCATGATTGCTGGAGGTTTAGGACAGAATGCTGTGATCTTGGGGCATCCATTTACCGCCCAGTGACTGTTGATGCTGGTCACTGCATCCCACACTCGCTCAGCCCATCCTGGCTTATGTGGTTTGAGGAAGCGTTTTAGTAGACCATTTGTTCTTTCCACAGTTCCATTTGCTTGTGGGTAATATGGAGTATGAAAACCCCACGAAATTCCCTCCTGGGCTGCCCACTCTTGGACCACTTTGGCTGTAAAATGTGAGCCGTTTTCTGATTGGATTGACTGTGGTTTGGGGAAAATTCCAAACCATTCTTTCAGAGCTTTTATGGTGTTTTCTCCTGTTGCCTTAGCACATGCTTTAGCTTGCACAAGCCCAGATACTATCTCTATGCCTACCAATATATAGTATTTTCCTTCTGATTTTCGAAAGGGGCCAATGTAATCCATCTGCCAGGCCTCCCATAGGTCTTTTCCCTCTCTTAAGTGCAGGGGGTCACTCTCCAGTGGGTGTCTGTCCAGACGGACGCGGCATCATTCACAAGAAGATACACAAGTTTTACATTTTTCCCTGGTAACTGGCCACCCTCGGGCTTGTGCCTCACAGTAGACATCCTTAATAATTGAGTGTCTCTGTTTTACATGTAGCCAATCTAACAAACATTCCTAATTTTATGCTCTCTGGGTGCTCTGTAGGGGAGCCAGCCGGTCTAGTTCATCCACCTCAGCATTCCATCGGCTCACGGGGGTGTCATCCTGCTGATGAGACACTACCCAAGCTACTGTAAATTTCCCTTGTCTGGCAGTGGTAAGGATATCTTGCCATTTTTCCTTTTGCCACACAGGTATTCTATTGAACTCCCACCTGTTGTGTTCCCAAAACAGAAGCCATTCAGTGCAACCTTTGAACACAGCATAAGAGTCAGTATAGATACAGACAGAAGCAGCAGATTGAGCCTCGTGTTGGAAAACACTCGACACAGCAACTAATTCTCCTACTTGTGCACTACCTTCTCCTTTGGTAATTATCTATTCCTTGGTGTCCACCTGACGTGCCACAGCTCAGTATTTCCAAATTTCCCCCTCTCGCTTTGATGAGGCATCTGTAAACCAGACATTTCACAATTGTCCAGAAATGAGCTACTTGTATCACAGACAAAAGCTCAGGTGTTTCCCTATCTGGGTCTACCTCACCCTGTATATTTAACACTTTGTGGCTCCTTAGTTACAGAAAAGATTTCACACTAGTGTTCTATTTGTGCATACCATTTTCGCATGGAGGCTCTCTGGGCCACACTGTCAGGGGGTGGAGTTTCTGCCAAAACTGCTCTGATCACTTTAAATGGGCCTCTAGGAATTATATATTGTTGCTGGATGGTGCATTCAGCTTTTCTTAAATCTAGACTGAGTACAAATAGACCTTTTTCCCTAGTTGTGTACCTTTTTTCAGAATCTTTAAAACTATGAGAATAAAACCCAATGGGCCTAACAGGACCCTCTGGAACCTTTTGACATAAGTGGAAGGACAGTCTAGATTTGGCAAATCCCCATTCGATTTGAACTGGATCTGTCAGGTGAATTGGACCCAGGGCTTGATAAGCAGTTGCTTCAAACACCAACAGCTGTAAAGCTTCATCACGGACCTGAGTCCATTCCCACTGAGCTCTCTTTCTTAATAAGTCATACAAGGGCCTAGCAATAATTGAAAAATCAAGAATGTGTTTCCTCTATAACACAAGTAACCCTAGTGCATGTTGCAAGTCTTTCTTTGACCCTGGCATTTTGATCTGATCGAGAGAGGAGAGAGTATCTGGGGGAACAGACATCATGCCTCCCTTCCACCGAATCCCTAAAAATTTTACCTCACGTGAAGGGGTCTGTATTTTCTCAGGTGGGATTTTCAACCCTATACTTTCTAGCTGGGTGATGATGTCCTTCTGAGTTTCTCTAACTTCCTCTACCTGACTCCCTCCTATGAGTACATCATCTATGTATTGATAAATCTTCAACTCTGCTTTCCTGGGGATTGTTTCCAGCTCTTGCGCTACAGCATGGTGAGCTAGCATGGGGGAGTACGTGTATCCCTGAGGGAGTCGTGTAAAAGACTGTTTTCCTTCCCAGGTGAAGGCAAAGCGATCCTGGTCCTCAGGTTGTAAAGGGACCATAAAAAACCATATCTTTAACATCAATTGTGGCCATGACAGTGTGGGATTGTTCCTGAATGGTTGCTATCAATTCAGCACTGTTTGGTACAGCAGCTGTCAGTGGACCTGTGTTGGCATTGAGTCTCCTGTAAACTATTGTCAGTCTCCATTTGCCGTTAGGTTTTTGAACCAGCCACACTGGAGAATTGAAGGGGGAGTGAGTGGGAACTACAACCCCTTGTTGAGTGGGAACAAGGACACAAGAGTGTCACAGTTGAGTGGGAAGTACAACTCCTTGGTTTTTTAGATCCTCCAGAACAGGTTAATTCCTTCCTTTGCTCCTAAAGGCAATGGGTAGGGTTTAACATTTGATAATTTAGAGGGAGACAGGGTAGGTGCATCTTGCAATAAACACACCTCCCTGCCTGATTTTTCGGTCAATTGCCTGATCTGGGAGACACCAAAAGACCACGAGTTCCCCTGGGTGTCTCTCCACTGCCTCCCCTTCAAAACATCTATGCCTAAGGGATTCATTTGAAAAGATCCTAAGGCCACCTTAGTGTTGACTGGTTTTTCCTCCCCTGGTAAACATAGTTTCACTGGAGTCATAGGTACTGACTGTGTTTTTCCCAGGGCATTTAGGATAATTAGATTTTTGGATGGAATTGCTGTTCTGCTTCAGTCCACATTAGCACAGTAATTTGTGCCTCAGTATCAATTAAAAATGTTACCAGTCTTTTCCTTGGTCCTACAGCAACAGTAATCAATAAATCTCCCTTTGTGTTGCAGGTGAGTTGTTTTACAAACATCCATTCTCCTCATCCCCCCTCACCTTCAAGGAGCAGAGGGTCTAATTTCCCATCACCTTCTTTTCTCCAGTCGGCTCCTCCCCAAGCTCTATTAAGGGTGGAGTACTAGGGGTTGATTTGAAAGTGATCCTTTGCTCTGGCCAGTTCTTCACAAGTTTTTCTAATTTTTGGGTCGGGAGTCCATCCATCAATTTCTGAGGAATGCCTTTTTGAAGCCCTAGTTGCCACAATCCCAGTCTAGTTAGGGGCCTCTCTCTCCCCATGTCCATACTTTCCTCCCTGGCCGTTGATGGTCAGGGGTCACTATCCCCTCCAGAGTGGCCGTCACTCTTTCTCCATTATGAGTGTTTTGAATCTTCCCTTGCAATTGAATAGCAATGGGTTTCAGGGAGTCAGTGAGTCCTTATATCAGGGGAGTCATCCTATCTGGGTCCACAGGCATCATCATTGGGGAGCCTTGGTCAGGCTTGAGCTCCCTGTCATACATCATTTGCAGACAAGCTGCCTTCTGCACATTTTTCACTAACTGATCCACGGTGCCCGTTATGGCAAGGGGATCTCCCCTCTCCAAGGGGTTCAGCCCTCCGGCTCAGCATGCAACTCTCTGAGTCAGTGACCATAGGGCTCGGCAGTCGCCAGTGGTTAGAAACACACCCAGTCCCCAATATCCTTCTGCTTCATTCTCTGATAACAAAATTGCATCCCCTCCTGACAAAGACACTCTCCACCCATACTCTGTCTCTGATTCTTTTGCAGTCCTTGAAAAATCTCTTCTCAGCTTTGCCAATTCTGTTGCTGTAAATGGGACTTCCTTGATGATAACCTGAGGACGGTTATCACTATTGTCCTCGTACACACTCTGTTTTAACCAGCGGATACATATGGGGGAGGCTTTCTACAGTTCCTTTTGCCTTCTGCAAATCTCCTTGGGGATATATTTGACGTATCCCCTTCTCTAAAAGTTTCACTTCTGCCTCCGTATGTGTAACCATCTCTGAAAAATGTATTCCCTCAATTCGTCTTTCAATATTCGTTTTTTGATCCCTTTCCTCCTCTAACAATTCTTTGGAGTCTCTCAGTTGGTTCTGCAGGGTCCGTATGACTTTCTACAGTGACTCTATTACAGCATCAGCTTGACTAGACTTTCCCTTTCTCTTTTCCACCACAGCTGCCAGACTTGCTCCTAACACTGCACAAATTATAGCTTTTTCTTTTCCCTTCTTAACCTTAGTTTCCTTCTGCAATACTCTTATCTGATCCACCACGATCTGGTTGAAACCAGCGATTTTTTGCCCAGTCTTGCCCCTGGACTGAGGGATGAGATCTGTGTCCCTCCAAAAGATCATACAATTTATCTATTCCTTCAGCCCCTGAGGACACATCATCACATCCCATTTCTTTTTCCTTTTCCTAATGCAAAGGGGATATTGTCCTGAGAGCATCAAACCTTAATGTCAGATTTCCCCTATTCTCTCTCAGGAGACCAAATCTAAATCTCACACAAAAGCAACACAGAAAGGGGTTTTCATCCAGAGAGGGCCACAACTTGGTACACAACTTTCCCCTGTTCATTCTCAGGAGGTCACAACTTAATATAACACACAGAGAACTATTTCACCCTGAGAGGTGTGCATCCAACACAGCAAGGTAGTACAGCACTCCTGTCTCAAGGGATCCTGTCTGTGACACCAATTTAAAATGTCCCGATCTGATATTGAGGAGGGTTCTTAAATGATCCCAAGAGAAAGACTAAGACACAAACAAGTTCAGATGCCGTACAACCTTGTGAACTTTATTTAGCATACAATTGGTAATAGTGATACGACAGAGAGGAAAAGGAATGAAAAGCCATAATCCCTAAGCAAGAAAAAAAAAGAAAAAAAAAAAACAAAACACGGCAGAGATGCAGCAAGGGTAGTTACCACCACCACGAATCCAGCAATGTATTGTTGGTTTGATCCCGGTGCAGACGATGGTGCTCTAAGCTTCAGAAGCGATGACAAGGCTAAGACGGAGAGAGAGAGGTAGAGTAAAATTCCAAGAGAGGAGTATGCCATCCTTTTATTGAACCAGTTTCCTCCAAACAGGAACTATTACTTACTTGTGCTTTTTTTTTTTTTTTTTTTTTTTTTTTTTTTTTTTTTTTTTCTGCTTCAGACAGTCTGAACAACATGATGGAAGATGAACTTCAGTGCTGCTAAATGTATGTAAATGTATGTCCTGGTTCAGCTAGGATAGGGTTAAGTTTCCTCAGCAGGAGGAAGGGATCTCCAGCCAGGTTATTCATGCCATGCTGACATCAGGTCCAGCACTGCATAGCAAAGCTTTCCTCTGTGGCTTTTGTTGCTGGAATCATGCGCGACGGGCTGGCTGTGTTCACTGCGGTATTTCTCTGTATATCTTTTGTCTTGTTTACTGTTATTACTGTTTATTGCTGTTGTTATTATTGCTATTGTTGTTTTGCAGATTGTTATTTATTGCACTTTTATTATTATTTCAACCCCAGGGTTTGTGCTGTTCTCAGTCCAAGGGTGGGGGAAGGACAACAGCAATGTGGCCTCCGGTCCCATCAGGGCCTAAACCAGCACAATGTGGCTTCAAATCGATAATGTGAAGGAGTCATACAATCAGTTTGTCTTTTATTTTAAATAATTTAGTGGAAGTACTCAAAGCCGTGTTTTGGTAGACATTATAACATTATTCAGTACATTCAAGGCTGTATTAAAAAAAAAACACCAAACAAACAAACAAAACAAACAAACAAAAAACCAAAAAAAAACACAACCCAAAAAAACCCCAATCAAACCAAAACAAAAATATAAGACTGGGAGTATTTGTAGGGCAGAAAAGAGTCATGCCAAGTATTATAATTTTATTATTGAGTCCGATAACATAGCTTTATCTGAAATATTTTTTCTGCTTATGTTACTGTCTCGGATGCATTCATCAGCTGTACAGTAGGTACATATAATTATTATACTGAAATGTGTCTGCTATATTTTACAGTGTTCTTCATGTCCCTATTTTGTGCAAATGAAGTGCAGTGTTATTCCTGAGTTCAAGTACGCATACACACATATATATAAATGGGTATACACATATATGGGTGTTTTTAAACTAGGAAAGAAAGGCAACAATATTTTCCTCTTGTATACTCTGTAAAAAAATGGTTAGTCATAGAGAGGAAAAAAAAAAAAAAAGAAAAAAGACCAAAAATCCTATTTACAAAGAGATACAGATTTGTACAGCTTGTCTGGATCAGTATTGTCTGAGAATTTACTGTTCTTCCCCTTTTACTCTTTCCTGCTGCTCCTTTTGTGGTTCTTTTCTATATACCTGGCAAGTCGCACATCCTGATCAAGTGTGTATATTCCCCATGAAATTCATGCCTTTCTTGATGAGATTCCTCTAAATGTGGGGAACTTTACTGCCTAATTTGTGGGACATCTGGAAAAAGGAGTCTGGGGCATTTGTTAGAGTTGTGAATTGAGCTGCCTGCTCTGTGCAGTGGTCATCTATATGCGAGGTAGCTACCAGGTGAACCTGTACATTAAAGCATTCAGGTCTCACTGGCAATGACAATATAAAGGTTTCCTCATACTTTATTTTTTTAAAGCTGGATCAATTTCTTGATCATCGTTCATGGGCATATATAAAAGTTATGGTAGAAGAGTCAGACATTATGGAGAATTACCATGCTGGATTTCCACTATACTTTCACAGTGGTATTCAATCCAATATATCAGATTTAAATGATCATAGAATCATAGAATGGTTTGTGTTCGAAGGGGCCTTTTATGGTCATCTAGTCCAAACCCTCTGCAACGATTAGGGACATTTTCAACTAGGTCAAGTTTCTCAAAGCCTCATCCAGACTTGCCTTGAATGTTTCAGGGATGAGGCATTTACAACATCTCTGGGTAACCTGTGCCAGTGTTTTACCACCTTCATGATAAAAATTTTCTTCCTTATATCTACTATGAATCTACCCACTTTTAGTTTAAAACCATTACCCCTTGTCCTATCATATGATGTCCAGTCTTCTTCAATGTGGCCTACAATATTCACATTTATTTAATGGAGACTAGATTGTCAGCTTTCAAAATAATTTTCAGGTATATTGTTCTTTGACATGTAGAAATACATGAACAAAAACACATCTTTCAAACAAAGGGCTGTCTTGAAATAAATTAAGAAGGGGATCTCAGTATCTGTATTATTTGTTTAAGATTTTATATAAATGCTAATTTATGTTAAGCAACTACTGGCCGGAATTTAACATTAAGTTGTTATATGCACTTCACATGTTTTCATCACAGGGTCTTAAATTCTTTTAAGTTAAATCTTCCTCAGAAAGGATCTTTTTAATTTCAGTAGGTAGTTGCTAATGACTTCTATTGTGCTGAATGTAAGGGAAAAATGCTTCATATATTTCTAGTGTCTCCATATGGCTTTAAAGGAAGTTTAATGAAAATATTGGAAATTATTTTAGATTGTTATTTTTCTAAAAAATATAAACCTATGAAATAATCAGTGTTCCCTTACACTGCCTAAATAAACCATAATAGTATTTATATTTTACCTTTATTTCCCTACGCTTACCTATAGAGGGCTAAACCAGGACCTTACCCATTGTGACTATATGACAAATCCATCCAATTACTGTAACTAAAAAACTGAAGTAGACTAATTGCTGTATTTCAAATAAATTAAAAATATAAAATGTAGCTTGAAAGGACAAACATATTTTTGACACTCTCATATTTCATTTTTAATTTTCTAAAGGTTATTTGCTGACTCATTTGTGTTAAAACACTGTGTTTAGACCATACATAGTGCTCATTTCTTCCCTGGTTTCCCTTTTTATAGAGGAAAAAAAAAAAAAAAAAGAGAATGGGAGATGTAACGCAGAAATACATACCCAAGGGAAAGAGAATTTCAAATTGACAACAAAATGAAGACTTTCATTGTTCTTTCTGCACAGTTATCAAGAGTCTGTACCATTTTCTCTTGAGTGTAAGATTTTTTGGTTTGCTCAAGTAAAACAGGTAGCTTAATACCTGTGGAACACTGCATAGAAGATATGTGCATTAGCCAATGCATCCAAATCACAGCTTGCTGCTAACAAATTATTTGTTTTATTTGTTACTAATTAATAAAATATTCAAGTTTTCATTAAACATGAAAAATTGGTTTACATTTTCAGATGTGTATGTATGGACTCAATATGAGCACATGTACACTATGTGCAGAGAAGGGTAGCAACAGAAATGTCTACATTTTTTATTTATCATATGTATAGTTTATGTAAAAACTTTGAGGGAAACATGCAACCTTTGACATAACTAAGTTTTGGTTATACTCTGCTTTTGACTCTACTTCCCATCTTATCTTTCTGCCAGCTACTAATTTATTCCTTTTGAAAATTACTTCCGTTACTCTCTATTACTATTGTTGTAGCTGTAAACTTTGTCATCTAGATTTCCTTGTTCAATCAGAAATCACACTTTATATGATAATTTTACCCTTCATTGTTTGTTCTGTGATTTGCTTTTAATCATCATCTTTAACAGAGGCTCATGGAGGATTCTAGAAGCCTTTATTGCTTTGTAGTTCTACAATGTAATGAACAATATTTGAAACACAGTATTTTCCTTAAATCTCTGGATATTATTGTACATATTATCAAAGATCACTAAAGTACCTTCATGCAACAGAATTAAATATAGTTTAATTAAAAAAGTAAATTAAATTAGTCATTAGCACTAATAACATTAAGCTTTAGAATGCATTTGAATTGGGAAAAGTGTTCGAATACCTGGCTTAACAGCTCTAGTGTCATACAAAATTAATTAGCATTTTATCTATCTTAGCTCCTTTCAAGACATGCACAGATAAGATAACAAAACTAGAAGGAGCTCTGAAAATATTTTTTAAATTTACTAATTAAAGAAGGTATTTGCTATTGTGAACAACTGAACTAAATCAAGATTATCTACTAAAGAAAATGCACTAACCCTACAGAAGTATTAAGGACTAAATCATAAGTTATCTGACAACTGTATTTTGCTTCAGGACAAATTATTTTAATTGTAATGAAAGGATTTTTTTTTTTTTTTTTTTTTTTTTAAAGTGATTACATTTTCTGATTAAAGTGAAAAAGAAGAAATGTAGGAAAAGCATATTTATTTCTAACTTGACCTAATTCCTTAAGATACAATTTCATCTTTCATTTTGTTAAAAGCATTATCAGGCTTATCTTTAAGTTCTCTTTTAAAAATAATGATTTCTAAATTCATAGACTTGACCATTGTGTTAGTTTATGCTCTCTTTTTATTTTTTTAACAGCATGATGCAGAAATTGCTGTGTTACAAGTAGAGAGGAGCTGAACTACCCTATGAGATTATTCAGCAAGTCATGCTAAAATATAATACAAGATGAACCATATATCAAATCAATAAAATCTGTTTCCTTTAGTAGGAAATATATTTATTTTAGTTTTAATAATGAGTCAGGTTACTAAAGCCAAAGATGGTTCAGAATGCCTAAGAGACACTCAAGTGAAAACTGCTGATATTGATGAAGGTATAAAACTGTAGGGCTTGCAAAACCAAAAAGTAACAGGCTAAGCCAGTGTTGTCTCAGGGTAATATTCGTGACAGCTGGAACAAGACAATAAAGCAGACCTGGTTTTCTGACAATGCGTCAGGCTTGCAGAAGCACCTGCTCACCACTGTATGGCATCACTGTTTGCCTGAAAATTCCTACCTAGTAGTATAAGAATACTTAAACTGGTAAATTTCTCCTATGATAGAAAAATAAGTCTACACCTAGACTTACAGTATATAAGGATATTTTGACATAGGCATAAACACTGAGACAATGGAAATACAACTAAACATATTGGGTTTTGTATTACATGTACCGGCAAAACTGAAATGGAATCTTTACTGACTGATGTGAATAAGCAAGACAGTGATAGTTTTTGTAAAGCCCTCAGGATCATTTTGGATATGAGATCACTTTGTCAAACAAAGTAGATATTTGGAACAAAGGAATCCTATGCATATCAAAGATGAACAGGAGAAGAAGAGGAATTGAGTTAGGAGCATATAATCTCATCAAAAGAAGGATAAGAATTGTCATCAGTGATCAGAAAAACACTGCACTGGTTTTCAAGCCAGAAAATTTGAGGAAGACTTGTCTCTGTTTTCACATGGAGCAAAATTAATGGAAATTAATCTGGCTTTAGCAATTAAGGACAACAAGAAATATTTCTATAAGTATGTGAGCAGCAAAAGAAAGACTACAGAGATCCTCCATCCCCTGTTAGACACAGGAGGAAACATGGTAACAAATGATGAAGAAAAGGCTGAGGTGCTTAATGCCATCTTTGCCTCAGTCTTTAATAGCAAGACTAGTTGTATTGAGGGAATCCAGCCTCCTCAGCCAGAAGACAGATATTGGGAGATTGACCCCCCCGCAATCCAGAAGGAAATAGTCATTGACCTGCTGCATCACACAGATACACACAAGTCCATGGGACCAGATAGGATACATGTGAGGGTGCTCAAGGAGCTGGCTCAGGTGCTCGCCAAGCCACTTTCCATCATTTACCAGCAGTCCTGGCTGGCTGGGAGGTCCCAGCAGTTGGGAAATTGGACAATGTGATGCCCATCTATAAGAAGTGTCAGAAGGATGATCTTGGAAAATTACAGGCCTGTCAGATTGACTTCAGTGCCTGGGAAGCTGATGGAGCAGCTCATCCTGAGTACCATCATACATCACATGTGGGACAACCAGATGGTCAGGTCCAGTCAGCATGGGTTTATGAAAGGCAGGTCCTGCTTGACAAACCTGATCTCCTTCTAAGACAGAGTGACGTGCTTATTGGAAGAGAGAAAAGCTGTGGATGTTGCTACCTTGACTTCAGTAAGACCTTTGACACTGTTTCCCACAACATTCTCCTGGAGAATCTGGCTGCTCAAGGCTGGGATGGGCACACGCTTTCCTGGGTAACAAACTGTCTGGATGGTCGGGCCCAAAGAGTTGTGGTGAATGGAGTTAAATCTAGTTGGCGACTGGTCACGAATGGTGTCCCCCAGGGCTCAGTTTTGGGGCCACTTCTGTTCAACATCTTTACTGATGACCTAGATGAGGGGATCAGGTGCACCCTCAGTAAGTTTGCAAATGACACCAAGTTGGGTGGGAGTGTTGATCTGCTCGAGGGTAGGGAGGCTCTGCAGAGAGACCTGGACAGGCTGGAGCCATGGGCTGAGGCCAACTGCAGGAGTTTCCATAAGGCCAAATGCCCAGGGCTGCCCTTGGGCCACAACAACCCCCAGCAGCCCTACAGGCTTGGGGAGGAGTGGCTGGAGATCTGTCAGTCAGAGAGGGACCTGGGGGTGTTGATTGACAGCCGGCTGAACAGGATCCAGCAGTGTGCCCAGGTGGCCAAGAAGGCCAATGGCATCCTGGCTTGTGTCAGCAATAGCGTGGCCAGCAGGGACAGGGAAGGGATCTAACCACTGTACTCGGCACTGGTGTGGCCACACCTCAATTACTGCGCTCAATTTTGGGTCCCTCACTACAAAAAGGACATTGAATGACTTGAGTGTGTCCAGAGAAGGGCAACAAAGGTGGTTCAGGGTCTGGAGCACAGGTCATACGAGGAGCGGCTGAGGGAAATGGGGTTGTTTAATCTGGAGAAGAGGAGGGTGAGGGGAGACCTCATCGCCCTCTACAGCTACCTGAAAGGAGGGCGCAGAGAGCTGGGGATGAGTCTCTTTAATGAAGTAATAAGTGATAGGGCAAGAGATAATGGCCTCAAGTTTTGCCAGGGAAGGTTTAGACTGGATATTTAGAAACATTCTTTTACAGAATGGGTCATTAGGTGGTGGAATGGGCTGCCCAGGGAAGTGGTGAAGTCCCCATCCTTGGAGACTTTTAAGAGTCGGGTAGACATAGCGCTGAGGGATATGGTGTTGTTGGGAACTGTCAGTGTTAGGTTAATGGTTGCACTAGGTGATCTACAAGGTCTTTTCCAACGTAGATGATTCTGTGATTCTGTGAAAATGGTAAATAAGTTAACTTAAACACTGAAGTCACCAGATCAAAGGAAAGAAGATATTAAGCAGTCATGGGAAGCGTGCTAGAGAAGATAAGATTGCTAAGAAGGGAGTGGGGAACCTTACAGACTTTCTGCCCTGTAGACTACCAGGAAAAATTGCAGGAATGCAGTAAATAATGTAATGAAATGATACAGCAAGAATGTAAAACCAGTATATGCCAAGACAAAAGCAGGTATGTGTGATTGGAAAGGTAAAAGATGTCCTGGTTTCAGCCAGGATAGTATTAACTTTCCTTCGGCTGATAGGGAGCACATCTAGAGGGCTGGGTCTGGATCGGTCATTGGAGTATTCCATATCATGTGTCATCATGCTCAGTATATAGGTGGATGTGTGCTTTCTCATGCCCCATTACAGTTTTCAGTTTCATTTTCCTGGTTGGTGCAGTGGTATTTCTGGTGATGTCAGGACCACTGCTGGGGTTGGCTGTGTACTGGTCTCCATTTGGTGAGCAACTGCTGTATTTTACTCATTTGAATTTACTATTGTTACTGTTTTTTTCTTGCTATTCCTTTTTTTTTTTTTTTTTTTTTAAACTTATGAACTTTTTCTTTTTTTTAAGGCAGAGAGTTGAGGCAGCTGGGATCCCTGTCTAGGGAAGGGGACAC
>NW_020799101.1:46465531-46484996 GCF_003259725.1 Athene cunicularia
AAGAGACAGGTGTGGGGGTGGGGGGGGCGAAGTAAACAGCTGGTAATGTGGCAATTTGCTACAGCTGAGTTAAAAGCATGACAGTATTTTGGCACCGAACATGGGTCACTGAATTTTGAGATAATGACAGACTTAAGATTTTATCACCTCACTTGCCGTATGTATTTCCCATGCTGTTGCTTACAGTCCATGAGAGTTCAGTTAAGATTTTGGTTTTGCTGTACTATGTTATGCTCATCTATGATAGCCCTGGGGTTTTTTACAACTGAGCTTGAGAAATTCAGGAATTTCAGATATCCTTGGAATACTGATATTAACATGGTCTTACTGCTAGGAGCTAGTGTATTCCTGCATGTGGTTCAGGTTTTGTTCAGGGTTAAGCAACTTTTTAAGAGCATCACCTGGAAATCTACCCCAAGGTTGGAGAATTATGAGTGGCTGGGTGTGTGGAGTAGCATGGGCAAGTACCTAGAACAGTGGGTGCCTCCGGTGTATAGGAACTTCACTCCTGCACAGGTGCAGAATCCTGAGGAACTAAAAATATTTGGAAAAAATATGCTGTCACTCTGATAATTCCAGAGAGGCACAGCTCACTGCAACATGCTGGGGCCGAGCCCATGCTTACGGAGTGCTATTAAACACTGTTCAGCACCCTCAAGAGGAAGAGAAGGGCTCTGGATCTGGTAACAAAACAACAGAAACAGCAGCCACTATAATCCTGAGGACAGGTGCTGCAGCTGAACCAGAGAAGCAACCCATGATGGTGTCAGTTGCTCCCATACATAAGAAAAAGCACACAAGAAAATCCCCTCACAGTGTACAGGGTGTTGATGAACTAAGCCTATCACAAGAACAGGAGGAGGAGGCAGAGCCAGTGTTAGCCACCCGAACCTTATCCCTGATGCGAGAAATAAGAAAAGATTTCATCTACCATCCAGGTGAGCAACTTGCTACCTGACTGCTCTGATGCTGGGATAACAGGGCCATAGCATGGAACTAGAAGGCAGAGAGTTGAGGCAGCTGGGATCCCTGTCTAGGGAAGGGGACACTGACAAAGTCACTGGAGACACAAAATCTCAGTCTTTGGAGGCAACTTCTGTCAAGTGTGAGGAGAGCTATCTCTTCAAGAAAGATGTCATCCAAGTAAGTGAACCACTATGAAGACAGGCATTCAATACTTGAGGGAGCTTGCTGTGTGGGAGGTAGTTTACTATGACCTAGATAATGCACAGCTACCCACAGATCCAGATGAGGTCCAATGCACCTGGGCCATGTGGCGGAAGTTTGTACAGAGCCCTCCCTTATCATATGCCAGTGCATTAGCAGTAATGGACTGGAGAGACAGAGGGACCAACAGTGGATCGCTGACTACAACAATATGAAGAAAGTCTCTCTTCCTCCCTCATTGTGGTTGTGGAGAAATTATCTCAAGAATTCTAGCAATTTAAAGAGGACATGTCCTCCTCCTGACCTGCATGGACTAGAATCTCAGCTATTAGAAGCAGTCGTTTCTCCACTCAAGAGAACCAGTACACACCATGGGGGAAGCTGTGTCATCACCTGAGTGACTATGGAGAAGACATGAAGAAATGGGATGGAAAACCTACCTACCTCTTAAAAGAGTCCTATATGAGTTGGAAGGAGGAACAATTACAAAATGGGATTCTTTCAGGAGAAATGCTGTTCCGGTTTGAAGTAAAGTGCTCAAACAGAGCAGAAAGATCAACTTTGCTCACAATCTTAGGAGAAGAACTTCTGATTTGTATTCAGAAGTGAGTGATCCAGATGAGGCTGAAACCTGTGCACACCGCACTAACCCATTTGTCCTTAGTGGGTACTATGAGCAATATTGGAGGGGCCCTGCCTTCAGCCAGGCAGAGGACAGGAACAGCTGAGTTTATTGATCCATGTGGATTTCATGGCCTGGCACTTCTGATCCTCAGCAGTATAAGGTTTTAGTGGACACTAGTGCTCAATGCACCCATCTGAACTGGCCCAAGGGCTACTGCATGAATCATTTCCTGCCTAATTTCTTCAAAAGCTTGCTGTTGCTCTGGGCCCCATATAAAATCATTATTTTTCTGGGTCACTTGATAGAGAAGGCTGACAATCTGACTATATTTAGAATGTGCGGTCTTCAGAAACACACAACACCCAAGAAAGCTTGCGTTTTCCTTTTGTTAGCTGGTGGGGACATAGCTGTTATTTTATTAATCACCTCCATTGGAATCTTATGACATCCATCTTGCAATTTTTATCTTAAAACCTGAATCTCTTGTGCAGATCCCTTGACATTAACTTACTTTATGGCAAAACCAGCTCTCAGAAGGATTTGGATTATTTTCTCTCCTTCTCAAAAACCTCTGCTGTATTATCCCATACAATAATATCATCAATGTACTGTAAATGTTCCAGGACTTCACCCTGTTTCAGTGCAGTCTGTATCAGTCCATGGCAAATGGTGAAGCTGTGTTTTGAACCTTGGAACAGTCAATTCTGAGTGTATAGGACACCCCTCCAGGTGAAAGAAAACTATGGCCTGCACTCTAATGCCAATGGGATTGAGAAGACATGTTCATAATATCAATCGTGAAAACCCACATCCTTTATATACTGAACATAATGTCACATGACATGGAATATTCCAGTGTCCAATCCAGGCCTGCCACTCCAGTTGTGCCCCTTCCCATATCAAAGAAAGTTAACTCTATCCTGGTTGAAATTCATGTCGGGTGCTCTGGATATTTTATCTTCCAGCTCAAGAAAATAAACTCTATCCCAGCAACATCAGGACAGGTATTTGTTCTACATTACTGTAAGAAATATAGTGAACTATTAATTATCACATAGCATATTTTATTTATTCCTTCTGTATAAAATCAGGCACAAACTGAAAACTAACTAATGTCACCATGATGTTCATTTAAAAGCCAAAGCTTTGACAAATGAAAAATGAGTTTCAGCAACAAAAATAATCTAGAATAAATGGCACTCGGAGTCTGATGAAGTTGTAGTAGAAATAATTCAATATTCAATTCAAATAATTCAGATTTAGCAAATTAAGATAGTGGTTGTTAAAAAAAAAAAAAAAAAAAAAAAAGCAAGCAAAAAAGCATTTCTGAGTCTTGGTCTCAACCACAGAGTTCGGGATAAAAACTCACCAAAAATCTTTCCACCTTTTTTATATAGTCAAGCAGGTAAAACCTCCTCAGCATACACAGATACACTGCCAGTAAAAAGTACTTATGTCAGTTTGTTTTATGTCATCAGGTCAAAAATTCATTCAGTTGGATGGGCTCTTAGAGGCCCTTTGTCAGCATAGCTAGACCATCAGAGCTAACCCAATAAAGGGAACTATACTGTGCTGTAGTAAAGGCATGAAAGAGCGAGAGGTGATTTAAAGCAAAACATTTAATAATGCAAGAGAGGAGGGGAATAAAAGGTAGAGTGAAGGAAAAGAAAAAGGTAATTACAGATCTAAAATACCTAAGGAATACATCTGCAGATGGGCAGACTCTGTTGTCATTGTCATACCATTGCTGACTTACCCCTCTACAGGCCTCACTAAATTATATGAGTCAAGGTGAAGCACTAAGCTGTTCAAACACAGGACTATCCTGACTATGGTGTCAAAAAGACGACCCAAACATCTGGTTGAAAGCCAGCGATAACTAGAATTTAAGAAAAAAAAAAAAAAAAGCTGAGGTGTTATCTACAATTAGGAATTTGGGAATCAAGGATAGACAGTACTAGATTGAACAGGTGCCCATCTTTACTACAGACAGCATCAGATAGAAAGGATGCTCAGAGCACATGGCAAAATCATGAAGACTGAGGGGGACTGTGGGAACAGGAGGGTCAAACTTGTGAGCTGAGATAAAAATGTGGCTTGAATAGTCAACTGAAAATCTGTAATTTGCCCATGATCCTGAACAATTCCCAGGAGAGGAGCATGACAAAAGAACTGTTTCTTGTGAGAGTTTAAAGGAGGTTAGCCTGAGGCTTTCCCAGAAAGAGCATGGCCCGCCCACATACAGTTTTGTTTCTGCTGTCTTTCAGGAGAACCTGCACACATATATTTTACAAATAAATGAATAATGCTATGAAAATATCCTTATTCTGTATGACTAATTTTTTACTAAATAGAAATAATTTTAGAAATAATTTTAGAAGGCTTTGAATCTCATTTTTTGCTGGCCTAAAAATATCAATATACTGTGCATACTAACTATTTCTATGTTGGTTTTCTTCCTTAAGAAACAAATATTATCCCTAACAGTAAATTCCACTCAAAGCATTCTTCATGTTGTTTCACAAAATATCATTCTTTGTTCACAAGGTTTTAACAAGTACAGATGAACAGGAACCTCCAAATTATTTATTTTTCTTTTTCAGCATTCTTAACATTGTTTCAGAAAATATCCTTTGCAAAGTTTTAACAATTGCAGATGAACTGGAACCATCATTTTTCTTTTTTTTTTAAGCCTTCCTGGTGACTGTTACTCATGACACACAGCAACTCAGAACAAAGACAAAGGTCTGTTCAGCTCAGGGAACATTCCCAGAGATATTTTACTCCAGAGGACTTTTTCTTTCCAGTCTCTCTGGTTGTCAGACTGAAACATATCTGCTGATTATTCCTGTTTTGAAATGAGGCCTATACTTTTCCTCTTGACTCACCTTTCTCTCTCTACTTCCTGTGATGGTGTCACCCTGTGGACAGTAATGGGCCTCTGGCCAGGCTCAGCAAGCTGGCCTGCAGACCCATGCACAATGGCACCTGTAGTTGAGTGTAAAACATGCAGCCAAATATGTTAATACAGTTGGACTTGATGTTGAAACAGAGAGGAGCTTGGTTATGCCACTTTTCTACAAACTTAAGCTTCGCTTATGCTGGAGGATACTAGTTCCAGCTGGCTCCAATGGACACACTGCAGGACACAGTTGAGCTTCAGACAAATTGCTGGTACCTTAGTGAAAATGTATCTAAGCAAGAGCAAAAAAATATGCCTGGAAGTAAGGTGTGAGGAAAAGAAGTGTGAGAAACAGTCCTGTGAATGCCAAGGCCAAGTGAAGAAGGAGAGGGAGGATGTTCTCCGTGGTGAAGAAGAGATTCCTGACAGGAACGGCAGCTCATGGAGGACTCATGCCAAAGAAGAGAGTGAGAAGGAGCAGTAGAGGGAAAACATGAATTCATGACTGTGAGGCTACCTGGTGCCTCCCATTGTCTCACTGAAGGCACTCAGTGTAGCAAAAAACCTTTCCACAGAGGGAAGGAGAGTAGTCTGGAATGAAGAAGTTGAGATGAGCCCAGAAAAGGCAGGGGGTAAATGTGGTTTTGTTTCCCAACACCTGAATCAATACCCAAATATTAATATTTAATTGATAATAATTTAAGTTAAATTCCCTGAGTTGAGTCAGTTTTGTTTGTGACAGTAACTGGTAAGCAATCTCCCTGTCTACCTAAACCCACAGGCTTTCTCATTCCTGTTCTTCTTATTTTCTTCTCTCTTGCTTGAGTGAGAAGGGAACTGAGTGAGCATTATTGTGGGTGCTTGGTTGTCAGACAAGGCCAACATACCACATTGCTGTATTTTAATGCTACCTTGAAATTGTGCGGTGTCATAAGTGAAATGAACTCAAAATAATCTAAATGATGTAACAAGCAGACAAAATGTCTCCTTCCATGAATATGTTCGAAGAAAAAAACAGAATGTATATTGGTAGCTTCAGCAGAACAAAATTTAGAAAGTTTAAAAAGGAAAAGAAGAAAAAAAAATCAAATCCCAAGGTTAGGTTGAAATTAATATTCATAGGCTCTACAATAATATTTTATTATTGTAATAATAATAAAAATCTAGGAGGAAAAGGTTATGCTCAGAACTGTGCAACATACATAACCATTATTTTTCTGCCCCCAGTCTTATCACTTTTCAACTTTAAGGTGTATTTGGTTTACATGTCAAGGTTTTTGTAGCAGGGGCACGATTACAGGGGTGACTTCTGTGAGAAGATGTCAGAAGCTTCCCTGATATCCAACAGAGCCAGTGATGGCTGCTGGACAAAGCTGACCCAAACAGTGACATAAGTAGCAGCTCTGTGATAACATATTTAAGAAGGGGTAAAAAACCTGCTACACAACAGCAGCCATAAGAGGGGAATGAGAATATGTGAGAAAAACAACTATGCAGACACCACTCTCACTGAAGAGGGAGAGGAAGTAGGTGTTCCAAGCGTCAGAGCACCCTGCAGCCTGTGGTAAAGACAGGGTAAAGTGAGGCGGGTTGTCCCCCTGCAGCCCATGGAGATCAACAGTGGAGCAGACTCGTAGCCTGTGGAAGACACTAAGTTGGAACAGGTGGATGTGTCCTGTGATCCTGTGGAGATCCTATGCTGGAGAAGGCTCCTGGCAGGATGTGTGACCCTGTGGAGACAGGAGCCCACATTTGAGCAGGTTTTCTAGCAGGAACTGTGATGCCATGGGGTACCCAGACTGGAATAGTCCATTCCTGAAGGAGTACACCCCATGCAAACACCTCATGCTGGAGAAGTTTATGAAGAGCTGCAGCCCATAGTAAGGACCTATTTGGAACAGTTTGTGATGGACTGTCTCCCATGGGAGGGACCCCATTCTTGAACAGGAGAAGAGCATGAGGAAGAAGAAGGAGCACCAGAGACAATGTGTGATGAACTAACCACAATCCCCATTCCCTATCCCTCTGTACTGTTTGGGGTAGAGGAGGTAGCAAAAATTGGTAGTGAAGTTGAACCAGGGAAAAGGAGAGGAGTGGGGGGGATAATGTTTTGAGATTGTTTTTACTTTTTATTTTCCTACTCTAACTTTTGATTGGCAATAAATTACATCAAATTCCTCAATTTGAGTCTGTTTCGCCTGTGATAGTAATTGCTGAGTCCTTGTCCTTATCTTGACTCACGAGCCTTTTGCTGTATTTCCTCTCCCCTGTCCAACTGAGGAGATGGAGTGATAAAACAGTTTGGTGGGCACTTGGTGGCTAGCCAGATCAACCCATCACAGGAGGCTACTGGAATTAATATATGCTAGGTGAGTCTGCAAAGAAACCTATAGTGTAAAAGGAGCAGATAGTCACTTAAAAGCATCAGAGTCTCTTAATATTTGAAGTGGTCTAGGTATTCCTTACTGGTGAACATTATGTGCCTTCTAAATATTTGTAGCAGAACCATCCCTCCACGGATTTTTTAATTTTTGCTGGGGTTAAATTACATTTGTTCAAAGCTCTTTTTCAGCCCACTGTGTTTCCAATATCCTGTCTTTTTTCTGTTTCTGTTCCTTTCATTATCATTTCCTCTATCATTTTAAAGAGTATGTGTGGGTTTTTTTATGTGAAGGTACTATATAATTTGTGTGATCTCAATCTGTTTTCTTGTGGAACTCTTCCACTTTTTTGCATTAGTTCATTGCAAATCCTAGTTTGGGAGATCTCTGTTCTTCCTCACCTATTATTTTATTTTCTCTCTTTGGTACTACTTATCTCCAGTTCTGTTACTGTTACAAAGTACTTGCAAATACTTTTCACTGAAAGAAAATGTAAACTTGTATTGCATTTTGAATTGCATACTGCTGAGATGACAGAACAATCTCATTTAGGAAAGCACTTGTTTAGCAATTTTAAATAATTGCCATTTGAAAATCTCTGGGTTTGCCTCATGTGAAAGGGTAAATGGGGATGCTGAACTTACTCTTTCTACACCATTTATTACTTTGTATAGCCTTCTCATATCTGCTTTAATTTCTTGTGTATCTAAATTAAATAGTCACAGTCCTCTCATTCTCTCCATATACAGAAGTAACTTCAAGCCTCTAAAAATTGTTACCTGTTTTGAAGCACCTTGTTTTCAACCATGACATTTTTGAACATAGGTGGTCAAAAGGGACTAAATTTTCTAGTAAAAGAGTAAAAACGAGCTCATAACATTAAACATTCCAATGTTATTTTTCATCATACTTTCCATTTGTTAGTTAATAACTAGTACATTTTAAGAACCTTGGAAAGTAAAGGTTAAATGCTAAGTGCATTACTGATTTTTTTTCTGTTTTGTTTAATAAAATATAGAACTTATTTTATAAATAAAATATAGCACAAATAAACATGTTCGAGAGAAAAACCCATGATTTTTTTTTTTTTTTCCTGAATGAAAATTACTATGTAGCTGGGAGAAGACGCACAAAAATTTATGTTAGACCTAGTTTAGTGCTACAGCAAAAAATAGTTGAAAGAAAAATCAGACACCAAAATGCAAATAGTTTCAAACTGAATCTTCACTTTTCATTTCAAAAGTCGATGTTATCTTTAATTGCTATCTGGAAAGTAGTTATTAATTGATGGTATAATTTCTAAGTAATTAACATTTGGGGATGTCAATTGAAACACGTCCTTCAATTAAAAGGCCAAAAATTTTTTATTTGAAACACTAATCATTTATGCATTTTTTTTTTCCCATGTAATTGTCTGATTGTCTGATTTTATTCTTTCAGTAGTACCATGTTGCCATAAAATTTGCCTTTCAAGACCTAAGATGGTATTTCAGGCAGTGGAATGATTTACAGGGTATGCTTCAAGCCAACACATAGTTGCTTCTACCATGGTGAGTATGTAGCGCTTGCCTTGGCGTGTTCGTGGCAGTGGTCCAACATAGTCAGTCTGCCAGGCCTCACCATATTGAAAACTCAGCCATCGCCCTCTGTTCCAGGGAGACTTGACTCGTGTGGCTCGCTTGATTGCAGCACATGTTTCACATTCATGAGTGACCTGTGAGATGGCCTCCATGGTCAGGTCCACCCCTGGATCACGAGTCCATCTGTACGTTACATCTTTCCCGAGATGCCCTGATGTTTCATGGGCCCACTGAGCTACAAACAATTCACCCTTGCACTCTCAGTCCAAATCCAGCTGAGCTACATCAATTTTGGCAGCGTTGTCTGCTTGATCATTGTTTTGAAGTTCTTCAGTGGTACGGCTTTTGGGCACAGTTTGGTATTGACTCACCCAAAATTTGCCTTCTCTTACACCAAAATCATACCGAGCTCCGCACAACCCACAACATGCGAACAGCACTAATAAACAGTATCAATGAGCTAACATAAGGATGAATAAGTACCTTGGGAGCCTGCAGAATAAAACCACTCATGATGTTCCCAATTCCTTGCAGCATGTTCCTGAGCTTAGCAAAATAAAGGTAAGCATCACAATCTACAAGCCCATGACCACCACGAGATCTTGTTGCTTAATAAATGCTATAGCTACAGCATATTTAATATAAAACTGCCATTGCCGTGCTCCAAGTTGGGCGCCAAAAAAGACTGAGGTGGTTTGACCTTGGCTAAATGCCAGGTACCCTCCAAGTTGCTCTATCACTCCCCCCCCCCTCCTCCTTCCCTCTTTTTTCTCAACAGGGCAAATAGGGGAAAGAAAATAAGATAGGGAAAAAAAATCCCAACCTGTGTGGGTAAAACAAAAGCAGTTTCAAAGTAAGCAAAGCACAGCAAAAGTTCATGTGGAAGCAAAAAAGAAATTAGATTTATTCTCTACTTCCCATGGACAGGCGATGTCGGGCCTTCTCAGGATGCAGAGGGCTCCAATACACGTGGTGGTTGCCTCGGAGGACCAAAGGTGACCCCACCCCCTTCCTCCTTTCTCACAGCTTTATACCGAGCAAACGTCATATGGTCTGGAATATCCCTTTGGTCGGTTTGGATCAGCTGTCCTGGTTGTGTCCCCTCCGAGATCTTGCCCACCCCATCCCACTCTGGTGGGGGCAGGGAACGTCAGAAAGAGCCTTGGTGCTGTGTAAGCACTGCTCAGCAGTAGCCACAACACCAGGGTGCTATCAACACCCTGCCAGCTCCCAACATCAAACACAGCACCAATGAGGGCTGTTATAGGGGAAAACCAATCATGGCTCAGCCAGACCCAGTACATTCCAGTACCACAAAAAATTAAAAAAATAAAATAATTATTTAATGTATGGTTCTTTTGTTTGGTTTGGTTTGGGTTGGGTTTTTTAAAATACAGAAATAGAAATAATTTAGATTTCATTACAAAATAGGAAAAATATTTCAGCTAAGAGAAATATGACAGTGGTCATTTGCACTTAGCAAAATACTTGTATTTACACAGCGATGTTTTGATAGGAAGAAGGATGTGTGTGCAGGGGTAACTTCTTTAAGACACCAGGAACTGTCCCCATGTCAGACACAGCCAGTTTCAGCCAGCTCCAAGACAGACCCTCTGCTGCCCAAAGGTGAGCCCATCAAAAATCCTGGTGGTACATCTGTGGTTTAAGCCCTGCCGGGACCAGAGACCACATTGCCATTGCCATTGCCCCTCCCCCACCCTCAGCCGGTCAGGCTGGAAGTGAGGCACAAACCCCATGTTAAAATAAGAAGAAATGTAATACAACAGTGTAATAAGCAATCTGATCAACAACAGTAGCAATGATAACAAAATAAACAGCAATAACCATGAACAAGACAGAAGATATACAGAGAAATACCGCAAAATGGTCACAGAGCAAACCCGACATGTGTTTCCCACCACCAAAAAGCCACAAAGTAAAAATAAAGTTTCTGCCCCTGGACCTGACGCCAGCATGGTATGAATAACCTGGCTGGAGATCCCTTCCGCCTCTCTCTCTGCCGGGGAAACTTAACCCTATCCTAGTTGAACCAGGACAGTAAGATATTTAGGAAAGTGTAAAAAATGTGGTCCAACAGCTAGAAGAAATAAGAATAAGAACAATGTGAAATAAACATAATTGGAGACATCAAGGTCAGTGAAAAAAGGGAAATGACGTTCTCCAGGTGCTGGGACAGAGATTCCCCTGCAACCCAAGGAGAAGACCATGGTGAAGCAGGTTGTTCCTTCCTATGAAGGATCCCATACCACAGCAGGTGGATTTAACCTGAAGGAAGATGCAACATACCAAGAGCCTGTGCTGAAGCAGGCTTTTGGCAGGAGCTGCCATCCATGGGAGACTCAGGTTGTAGTAGTCTGATCCTGATGGGCTGTAACCTTATGGAAAGGACCAATGTTGGAGCAGTTCTTGAAAAACTGCAACCTGTGGGAAGGACCCATGTTGGAACAGTTTGTGAAGAACTCTTTTCCATGGTAGGGACCCCTCACAGGAGCAGGGAAACTGTGTGAGAAGGAAGGAGCAGAAGAGATGAAGTGTTATGAACTTATAACTACCCCCATTCCCCGTGCTCCTAAATCCACTTACAGGGGAAGAGATTGAAGAGTCATTACTGAAGTTGAGCCTGGGAATAAGGGAGCCAGGAAAGTGGTTTTAGTTTTGTTTTTGTTTCTCACTATCTTATCCTACTCTATTTGTAATTAGCAGTAAATTAAATTAATCTTTCCCATGTGAAGTCTGTTTTTCCTGGGGCAATTTTTGGTGGGCATCGTCTTTGTTCTGATCTTGACTCAGAAGCTTTGTCATCATATTTTCTCTCCCTGTGCTGCTGAGGAGGAGGAGTAAGAGTGAGACTTGGTATATGCAACCAGGCAAGGTCAATTCACCACTGTCTTTTGACCTTCCTTTCTTTGTGGCAGATGATGGTGGTAATCTGCTAGTACACTTTTGCCAACACTGTGTAATTGAAATGGTGACTGCTTTTTTTTTTTTTTTTTTTTTTTTTTTTTTTTTTTTTTTTTTTTTTTTTAATTATTATTATTGTAACGGCTTGTTACAATATCTTCAAGATTCAAATGTGTTAAAAAATATAGTCAGTGCTGATCTCATTGTAAGAAATACTTTAAGAGTCATTCATCAGGTATATTCAGGTAATTGTTGTTCCAAATGGTCATGCATTTCCCTAACACCTGACCTTTTTGCAAGGAAAACATCTAACAAATGAAGATATCACTGATTTTAATTCAAAACTCATGGACTGCTTTGGAGGCCCATAGTTCTGTCTGTATTCACACTTATTAGTTCTGACTGTGTTTACCCACAAATTTTATTTTTTTTACAGTCTCTGACTGAGTTTGGGTTCCCACCTATGCATTACGCATTGCAGTGCTGAAATTCCAAAGCTCAGTGTGCCATTTAGATGTGACCTGAAACTGTGGCAGTTTCTGTGTCAAGTGTCAGTGCACTATCCAATGATGGAATTGTAATTGTCAGAACTCTCTATTTACCTCTGTGGGTATAAAAGCAATTGTCTATATTTTCACAGGTAGAAATCCCTTAAGGTTGCAGTTGTACATAGGCTTCTTCTGAGTCTTTAAATAAATATTTGCATGTCTTTTATTAGTATTGCCAACAGTTTGAGGGAGATGACTTTAGTCACTGGTAAAGTCACTAAAGTGACTTTAGTCACTTTAGTACTGGTGGGGCCACACCTGGAGTATTGTGTTCAGTACTGGGCTGCTCAGTATTAGAGAGACATTAACATACTGGGAAGAGTCCAATGAAGTGCCACCAAGATGATGAAGGGACTGAAGCATTTCTTTCAAGAGTAAAGGCTGAGAGGATGGACACTTGCTAGCCTAGAAAAGAGAAGGCTCAGGAGGATTTTATCCATGGATATAAGTACCTGAATGAAGCATACAAGGAAAATGGAGCCAGCTTATTTCTTGTGGTGCCCAGTGATTGGACTTGATGCAATGGGCACATACCAAAACACAGGAGACTCCATCTGAACATCAGAAAACACTTTTTCACTGTGGGGATAACTGAGCACTGACACAGGTTATCCAAAGGGATTATGGAGTATCTATCCTTGGAGATATTAAAAATCTGTGCGGACATGGTCCTGGCCTACAGGGTCAAGGTGACCCTGCTTGAGCAGAGGGGTTAGGCCATATGACCTCCAGAGGTCCCTTCCAGAACCAACCATTCTGTGATTCTGTGGCTGTTATGTTCAAGAAAAAAAAGGTCTGTGCTGCACCATCTCATTAAATGATGGACAATTAAGATAACAGATTGTTATTACAATTCTTGGGCTTAATAAAGTTGACTGATGTAAACAGAGATAAAGTATTAAAAATTATAGTGTATTATAAAGTGTCTTAGGTGGAAAACTAAAACTAGTAAAACTACTTCTACAGAATCTACTTTTCCTATGGGCTTTGACAGACAATGTCTCTAGAAATGCATTGAAAGGTGTGATTGTGATTCCATAACTGAACTCACTTCCAAATAGTTACTGCAGAATTTACTGGTATTTCCCTACAAATAAGTTTATTGCTATTAGCCAACCCATTCAGGATAAATATCATCAAGATAGCCTAAGGGTATTTTCAAGCCTAATTTTTAAAATTTATTGTAACAGTAGTGTGTGAAACAATCTAAATCTGAATCATCGCTGCATCTATGATTGAAAAACTGGTTCACAAATTTATCTATACCTTTTTAGAGTGAGTATGTGAGCAAGACTAGTCATAGTCAAAGGAAGAAATGAGGGGAAACAAAGCTCCATGACTCAATAGACCTGTAAAACTGCCTTTCCTATTCAGAGAAATCAACTGTACAATGTGATTCACCACTCTGTACTTTTAACCTTAATTCTTTTTCTGATACAAACAGGATATATGGAATTTAAGGATTCAGAATTTTCAACTTCCACAAATGTCTAAATCTGACACAGGATGAATCATGTCGTCACTCATAAATATGTGCTTCTGAACAACCACTCTCGAATTTCTTCAATGAACTTAACCTGAAGAAGTGCATATATGTACAATGTAGAACCAGTTTAAGTAAAGTCTTAGTAAATTATGTACACTTACCTTGCAGAAAGTGAATGTATTTAAGAAATAATGTCCCGAAGAGCTTATAAGCTGCAGTCAGAGACCACAAATGAAAGATTACTCTGCATTTTTTTCTCTGATTTGAAAGCTTAGAACTTGTTTTAAAAATCTGAAGAAGCAAAAGGCTTACTTTGAACAATTTATTCACTCTGCAGGGTATTAAGTTGTCCAGAGAGAGAGTGCTTTTAAGTTTTAACTGAGTATCATAAAGTACTATGAAACAAATCAGACTACACTGATTCAAAAGAAAATACATCATATGTGCATACTAGGAAGACATAATATTCAGAACTTCCCTAGTTACCTTCAAAATGGGCTGGTTTCTTGCACCTCTGTTTTTAAAATATGAAAAGAGTTCATGAGTACTATGCCACTGGTGATTTTATAAAATCATATATGTTAAGAGAGAAATTCTGAAAAAAGAATTTTGAAAGGAATAAATGACGAGAAGATTCTATGAACTAAAATAAGATAAAAGCTAGGCTAAATCACAAGCAATATTACATGTGTTATACAGTATTTAATAGGTTTTATTTTCCTTCATTTGATGTACATGAGTCTCTAAAGATGTTTTCTTACCCATGCATGGAAGGCGATCTGTGGGAACAATATTGTACTCAGCAAAAGAACATTCTATTCTGTCTGCTTGCTGCTGTGATTCATGTGAGGGACTGACTGTTATAAAATACAGAATGTAAAGAATGATTTGTTCTGTTTCAAGTTATATCAGATTGTTACTGAATAGATGCAAAATCTTTGTGGAAGCACTTATTTAGCTAAGTACAGCATTTCTGCTTTTCTGTTTCTATTCCATTTGATGGAATATTATTATTTTCAGTCTGTAGGAATATTTAAGAATAATAACAAAGATCAACCATATGCAGTGAGTGTTATTTTAGACAATTTATGTCTCTTTCTGAATTCCCATTATAATTTTAATTCATTCTGGGTGAAAATTCATGCATGAAAGGTAGAAATTAGTAGACAGTGAAGCAAATGTAAATCTTTGTTATTTGTTTATTCATTCATTTGTTTACTGTGAAGAGGGCAAGGATAGCATGTCCAGTACTACTAAAGCTTCTCTGTATTATTTTCTAGTGTTCCCTGTCATGACCTCAATAAAGTATATCCTTCCTTTTTAGATTAAACTCTAACTCACTATCATTGTGTGCCCACTCTTGATTTCTCTGGACAGATACTATCGGGTGAGAATTGTGCCATGTCTGATACAGATTTTAACTAATATATTAATGACTAACCTATGCTGTTATGAAATTATATATATTGGAAAATATATATAGTAATTTAGTGCCTCATATTAGTTAGAATATTCTACTAAAAAATGAAATATTAGTTAGAAAGAGAATTTTAATGTTGGGATTCTAGAGGACTTTCTGTGAGAAAATGGACACGTGAGCAATCCTGCATGAGAACAAGACTGATAAGAGCCTCAGTCAAGCAAGAATGCGATAAGGATGTGACCCTGAATGAGGGGGGAGAAACAACGAGACAAAAACCCCCTGGAAGGGGTTGGGATGGAAGAGGAAGTTCCACAAGGCAGGAAGCCTAGCAAGGCTGGTGTGGCACTTTTTATCCTATTATAAGAAGGTTTAAAGCCCGAGCTAAGTTAACTGTCCAATCTTGAGGACTTGTACTCCATGTTACTCACGTGTGTGGGAGAACATTATAAAAGGGCTTTCTTAGTTGTAATAAACGGGCATTGCTTGATCACATTGGTCGTGTGCATGCTCAGCTCTCCCGCATTTTAACATCATTAAATGAATCTATCTCTATAAAGCTAAGGTTGTAGGAGAAAAAGTCAATAATACTTCACAATTTTTTATATGATGTCAAGCCGTATAACAAGTCTTTCAGAGCTCTTCTTTTACACATATGCTTAAGTACCCCTAAAGTCAATAGAACTCAAACACACAATCAACATAGTGAAGAAATTTTTTTTTCCTTGACAGTTATCTGAATTGGAATGTACAACTATACTGTAGGAACAAATATTGCTTGTAGTTTATATAATTTATAATACTTGTTCATGTATGTCCTGGTTCAACTAGGATAGGGTTAAGTTTCCCCAGCAGAGAAAGAGGGGGAAGGGATCTCCATCCGGGTTATTCATACCATGCTGAAGTCAGGTCCAGGGGCAGGAAAATTTTATTTTACTTTCTCTTTGGCTTTTTGGTGGCGGGACCCCACACGTTGGCTTTGTTCCATGACCATTTTGCGGTATTTCTCTGTATATCGTTTGTCTTGTTCACTGTTATTGCTGTTTATTGTTGTTAACATTGACACTGTTGTTGTTCAGATTGTTTTATCACTCTGTTGTATTAAATTTCTTCTTATTTTAGCCCGGGGTCTGTGATTAACTTCCAGCCTGACCGGCTGCGGGTGGGGGAGGGGCAATAGCAACGTGCTCTCTGGTCCCGGCAGGGCTTAAACCAACACAATATAATATACATGAATATAATAGCAAATCTGGATTTTTATCCAGTAAGGATGATTCCAGCAAAATAACTATTAAGTAATATACTTTCATTATTAATGAATTAAAGAGGGAGATGATTGTTAGCTTTATGTGAAATTTTGTGAGACTCCATCTTCCAGAGATAACATTTTTTAATAATTGTCTCTGTTTTTTCCCTGATCTGTCTCACATATTATAGCTACAAAAAGCACAAGCTATTGTGAGAAATGAAAAACCAGGCCTGCAAGAAACACAGACTGAGAAAAAGAGCCTCAGAAAGTGATAAAGTTGAGGCTCTCCAACCTAAGGAATGCCTCAAACACACAAGAGGAAACTATAGTCACAGTGTGGGTGGTGTGGAGGTCAAAGCTGATAAGACTACCTGAATAACACAGGATACAGCTGGAGGAGGGAGTCCTGTGGAGACAGGATGGCTCTGCTCTGGTGCACCTGGACAAATTTCAAGGGCCATCCATCCACTGAATGACCTTTGCTTTATTATCCATGAAATGCATATTAAAGTTAACACCCCTGAATATGCTAATGAAGACTAACATAATCATGCTAATTACATCATCCCATGAAACATCTTACCCCTCCCCATACATGGGATACATAGGCATGTGGGTCAGCTTAGGGGGTGGACATGAGGAAAGTGGGTATAAATTGATGGGGAGGAAAGGGGTTGAGGACTAGAGAGTCCAGTGAAGCAAAGAAGGCAGATGCCTCCTGGAGCCTTCACTGGTGAGATCAATACAGAAACTGAGACCAGTGGTCTTTATTCCCCTATTCCCTCTATCTCCCTCCTCTACTTTTTACTCTTTTTCCTTCACTACCATTAAGAAATGCAAGGCATACTGTATGGCTTGTCACAACTTGTTATATACTTAGCCAGTTATCATGTGTCCAATTAGTACATTGTGGGTTGTTAATAAAATGTTTAGACTTTGAGACTTGTCTCACTGTTGTCCACTCTGTTGGGGATTTGCAAATCTAAGTCACTTGTGTCTCTCATCTGAGAGGGACATGACACCTACACAGCAGATCACTGACAAATTTTAATTGAATATAAAGGCAACCCCTGTTTTTTAAAGGTAGGGAAAAGAAGTTGCCATAAAATAATATTAAAATATATTTTAAGAAGTGGTTTGTTGTAGTTTGGAAGCATGCCTCCCATCAATACCAAAAAGCAAACACAGAAGTGTTAATGTACTGCCGAAGAAGTAGAAAAAAAAAAAAAAAAGTTTTAAAAGAGCTATAAGGTAAGGAAGCTCAAATGACCTGATCAGACAAGTAGAGCAGTAAGTGTCCTAATTTGGCAGGAAAACATAAGAATGTAGAAAACAAGTTGGATTAAAGAGAACTTTTCAGCAGAATACTGAAGGATGATCAAAGCCTGAGGGTATCCTCTGAAATCTTCTCAAGAACACTAGTAATGCCTTGTCTGCTGTATATTTGCAAAGAGGAAATATTTTCTTACACATATATTTAAAAAATAGTGTGGAGTTATGAATAATTTGAAATTTGAATAAAAATAGTTCCTGGTAACCCCAGAAGGTATTTTTTGGTGAACACTGAACTTCTTGTGACAGTTACTAATTTTGGTAGATAATTTCTCTGTATCACAAACTACCATTCCAAAGAGCAATGGATCCTCACAATGAGTGCAAGTCCCACAGACAGGTATGTCATACACCTAAACTTGGGGTATACACATTACAGATTGTAGACCAGTGGAATAAAGATGATTGTCAAGATTAGGTATTGTGAGTAAAGAAAAATGAATCTGGACTGTACATGAAGCAGAGATAAGAGTGGAAAATTGCAGTATTAACGATATAAACACAGAGATCATGGAAACTGGATTATCTTATAGAGCCTGATTGCTCAAAAAGAACGTAAGAATGTGTGTCTCAGAAACCATAGCTAAATATCAAAGAAAAAAATAAAACCTGTGTTAGTTTATACATAGAATTATTCTGATATTGAAGAACAGACTGGGTATATTAAAAGAGGAATGTAGAATGAAGAAGGTCAAATATGATAATTAAGTACCAGAAGTGAATAGATAGAAGTGTAGATGTGAAATTATTACAACATTAGCATAAAACTGAAAAATTATGGATGACATGTTTAGAGAGGTGACTGGTTTGAAAGTGGGTAATAAGTAGATGAAGAAAATGCAACAGAATTTCAACATGTTTCAGAAACTCATATAGAAATATGTAATCTAAATAGAGATACTTATTGCAGCCTTTAGTCACCAGCAGCTTGAAAAAGTAATACGGGTATATGGTGGAGCATCTCCGGCTAAGGATAGGTTGGTTTATGATGTTCTGCAAACAAGAGAAGGAAGTTTATCCCACATTATAATTATGAAAGGAATGCCATCACAAATACTAAGTAGAACGCTTTCCTTCCAGTAACTTCTCAGGAAGTCATAAATCAAATTCACACCTACAGTATGTTCACTACAGGACTAAGTAATGTGGGAACCAAACAAACCTGATTTTACTGAGAACAAGTAGAGCATAGAAAATTTACATCCAGATTATGGAGATGATAAGAATTGAATGCAGTTATTAACCACTATGAATCAATGGGAAATACAGAAATACAAAAATATACAAAAATATACAAAAAATATACAAAAATATACAAAAATATGTATCTTGGGAAGATATATCAAGCCTAGTATTTTGTCAAAAGAAATTATTTTTTTATGGGTTGTAGGCATTGCAACTAAATGTGAATGAAATAAAACAATAAAAAAGGCACTATCAAGTTAATATGACTGTATGGCTACAGTTTTTGTATCAGAACCATATCACAGACACAAACCAGGAAAGACATTGTTCTCAAAAACAGTTTACTTTTAGAAGCTGGCCTTTTACTACAAGATGTCAACAAAAACTGTTCTGCAGGAAAAAAATCCTCATATCTATCAAGTGAAATATATAATTGCAAGAGGAACACAACAAAATGAAGAAAGTACTGTGTGATATTCCAAAATGAAAGGAGAAGCAACAGAGCACTGGGAGATTGAGGTGTTCAGCAAAAGGATTGATCTCTAGAGACAGTCTTTTTTAAGATTTGAAAAAATCAGAAAGCTTAAAAAAAACCAAAACCAAAACCAAAACCAAAACAAAAAAAAAAAAACCCAACAACAACCAAAAAAAAAAAAAAAAAAACCCAA
>NW_020799101.1:46485046-46588399 GCF_003259725.1 Athene cunicularia
GGGGGGGGGGGGAAACACAACTCAATAATGAAAGTGGATGCCCTCAAGTGCTCATCCTTATGTGTACATATAAATATCTAGAGGTGAAACAGGTATTTTGCAATAGATAGCTGCTAAAGAATTGTCTATTATAACTGTTTTGGGGATAGAATTGGAGATGGGAAAATTCTGGACATTTTTTCCTACTTTTTTTGCACTTTAGATTTAATAATATACTAAGTAAATTACTCAGTCTGTCATTTGGCGACTTGAATGAAAGTACTGACAGCTTTTTCTGAAAAGACTGATCAAGTGTATATAAGGAAAATCCTGGGATATCGGTGGGAGGGTGGAGGGCATTAGAAGTGTTTTAAAAATAGCTTGATGACCTTACTGTTGGGCAGACCATGATAGGAAATGTTGCGTTAATGACACACATTGTAGTGACAGATTTAGTTAATTTTCAGGCCTGGCTAGAAATGCCTCAGGCTTTTACAGTTCATGGAATTCGTTAATATCAAAAAGATTGAAATTCTGTCAAAAGAGAATGTCACAGATGTATGCAGCAAATAGCAAGAGATTTGAGAACTTGGAGGCAGTATTATATATTTACACAGCCTGTGTAAAGCTAGAGGGCTAATTTGAAAAGCAATCCAGATTCCTCTTAGAGACAATTTTAGCAACTGCAGAAGTGTTAACTGACTTGGAGAAACAGGAAGTAATGCATAAATGCAATTCAATAACTCACCAACACAGCAGGCTATAAAAGGCAGATGTCTTAGAGAGGTTAACAATGACTGTTACGTTACTTCTGTCCGCTCCTGTGGTGACATCCTACTAAGAGACAGATGCAGCTATTGGAAGCAGGATGAAGCTGTATTCTATTGAAAACATATCCAGTGGATTTTTAACTGCTTACTGGCATGAAGAGAACCAGTGAATTTTTGCCTTAAACATTAGGGAATTCATGCATGTAATTTCTTGTAACAGTAGAGAAACTTGTATAACACTTCTCATGATTACTAATACCTTAGACATTTTTCAGATGTGTCAACATATTAGCCTTAATCGTATCCAATTTTCAACTCTGATAAATTGAGGTTTCTTTATCTAATTTTAGCAGGAAATTCCAAATTAATGCAGTACTATGCTTCTCTTCAGTGTCTATTACTTTTGTGTAATATCACACATGCCTACAAAAATTCTGTTTCCTTGATCCAGGTGACTGCACTATAGCAAAGATAAAAATAAACTAGACATCTTTTAAATGTCCTCATACAGGGTTTGTTAACGTTTGTAGAGTAGTCTGAGATCTTCAGGTACCTGGGCACCATAAGGTACTGGTTATGTTTGTAATTACAGAGAAGATTATTATGTGATGCCAAACCCATGAGAGTTTGGGCATGTTACAGTTGAATACAATAGTTCCCCATGCAGTAATTCTTAATGGGAAGTTTTTGGAAAATAAATTATTTCTCTAGTGCATTCTCTTACATTGTAATTAATTTATCCAAATTTATTTATTTATTTTATAATCTGATAGCACAAATGTTCATTAGAATGATCTACATTTACATAAGAAAGGTGTTAAGAAAGAAACATAGAACCAAAGTGCAAGCTAATGTATAACAAATTGAATCTATCTGTATTAGCACAGTATTTGGCCATAAAAGCATGCTTTCACTCTCCTAAAGATTTTTAGCATTTTTGCCTTCCTCTTATCTCCATTATTGAAAAATACGATACTTGGTTGATATGGAATAATAAAAGATAAGCAAGTTTCAGTGCTCATTTAAATATTTTACACTTCCTGACAAATTTGTGTTCATTATTTTTGATTGTGAGATTATTTTTTTTATAAGGAATAGAAATTGGAAATCAATTTTGCAAATTTAAAATTATTTTAATAAATGATAAGAAAACAGTTGTAAGTCAAGTTATACTAGTTACATTTTAGAAAAGCTTTCTCTATAATGTGTCCTACAATTTTTGAAATGGAGTTCAGTGGCATTCCCTAGAGAATCTTGTGTTGTAAGAGCATGTTTCTGCCCCATTAAAAATGCATCTAGAAAGCACAAATCTTTTAAAAAATAACTCTTAATTTTAATTAGTGTATATTACACCAGATGATCAGTATATAGGAAATAATCTACAAAAAATTGCAGGTCTGTAACTGAATTCTGTTAAACATTTAAAATTTTAACTTTATTTCTCCAGATATGAGAAAATTGTGGTGAAGGGACAAGGAACAGAGTGTAAGTTGTCCATCTTTCTTGGTGTTGTGGTGATGTTATTTTGACTTTGTTGTGTGGAATTCTTTTAGTGATGTAAGTGAAGTCTGTGAACATTGTAGATTGTGTGATGAACATGTATTTAAATGACAATTCCAGATATTGAAAAACAAAATATAGTACTGGAAGTTCACCTCAGTGGCTTTAAAAACACACAGAGATACTCAGAACCATAATGCAGCTGATCTAAGAATAATTGTGGTGATATAGCCTCAGATGGTTATCGAGTAATATTTCCCTCCTGTCTAGCAGTAAGCTGGAGACACTAACCACTTATTTCAATGATCAGTTCAGAACTCCTATTCCAAAAAGTTGTTACTCGCAATAGATAAGCAGCTTTAGTAGAAAAATATCTGTACTGGGTTTACATGGTGAGGTTTTTGTAGGGGAGGGGGAGTGCAGGGGGTAATTCTCTGAGAAGAGACTAGGAACTGCCCCCATGTCAGACACAGCCAGTTTCAGCCAGCTTCAAGACAGACCTGCTACTGGCTGTGGAGAAGAGCTCAAAAAGAAAGAGGTCTTCTAGCAGGAACTGTGACCCATGGGGGACCCAGTTTAAAGCAGTCCATTCCTGACAGACTGCAGCCCATGGACAGTACGCTGGAGCAGTCTCTGAAGAAGTTTTGCTCATCCTGAGTACCATCACACAACACATGCGGGACAACCAGATGGTCAGGCCCAGTCAGCATGGGTTTATGAAAGGCAGGTCCTGCTTGACAAACCTGATCTCCTTCTAAGACAGGGTGCCTTTTTATTGGATGAGGGAAAGGCTGTTGATATTCTCTATCATGACTTTAGGAAGACTTTTGACACCATTTCCCACAATATTCTCCTGGCGAAACTGGCTGCTTGAGGCTTAGATGGGCACATGCTTTGCTGGGTAACAAACTGTCTGTACAGCCGGGCCCAAAGAGTTGTGGTGAACGGAGTTAAATCCAGTTGGTGGCTGGTAACGAGTAGTGTCCCCCAGGGCTTGGTTTTGGGGCCACTCCTTTTTAACATCTTTATTGATGAACTAGATGAGGCGATCGAGTGCACGCTCAGTCAATTTCCAGATGACACGAGGTTGGGTGGGAGAGTTGATCTGCTCGAGGGTAGGGAGGCTCTGCAGAGAGACCTGGACAGGCTGGAGCCATGGGCTGAGGCCAACTGCAGGAGTTTCCATAAGGCCAAATGCCCAGGGCTGCCCTTGAGCCACAACAACCCCCAGCAGTGCTACAGGCTTGGGGAGGAGTGGCGGGAGAGCTGCCAGTCAGAGAGGGACCTGGGGGTGTTGATTGACAGCCGGCTGAACAGGATCCAGCAGTGTGCCCAGGTGGCCAAGAAGGCCAATGGCATCCTGGCTTGTGTCAGCAATAGCGTGGCCAGCAGGGACAGGGAAGGGATCTGACCCCTGTACTCGGCACTGCTGAGGCCGCACCTCAATTCCTGTGTTCAGTTTTGAGTCCCTCACTACAAAAAGGACATTGAATGACTCGAGTGTGTCCAGAGAAGGGCAACGAAGCTGGTGCAGGGTCTGGAGCACAGGTCGTACAAGGAGCAGCTGAGCGAACTGGGATATTTAGTCTGGAGAAGAGGCTGAGGGGAGACCTCATCACCCTCTACAGCTTCCTGAAAGGAGGTTGGCCAAGAAATAATGGCTTCAAGTTGCACCAGGGAGGATTTAGACTGGATATTAGGAAGTATTGCTTTACAGAACAGATTGTTAGGTGTTGGAATGGGCTGCCCAGGGAGGTGGTGGAGTCCCCATCCCTGGAGGTGTTTAAAAGTTGGGTTGACATAGTGCTCAGGTGTATGTTGTATTTGGGAACTGTCAGTGTTAGACTAACGGTTGGAGTCGATGATCTACAAGGAACCTAGACGATTCTGTGAACTGTAGCCTGTGGCGAGGACCTACATTGGAGCAGTTTGTGAAGGACTGTCTCTCTTGGGGGACATTCCACACTGAAGCAGAGAAACAATGTGAAGAGAAAGGAATAGTAGAGATGAATTGTTATGAACTGATGACTATCCCTGTTCCACATGCCGCTGAATCCATGTACAGGGAAGAGATTGAAGAGTCATGAGTGAAGTTGAGCCTTGAAAGAAGGGTGCTGGGAAGGTGTTTTTAGTTTTCTCACTAAAACTTTTCTACCTTACTCTATTTTAAATTGGCAATAAATTAAATTAAAGAGGTATAGGATTCATATGAAACTACTGAATACATATTCCTTACGAAGTTCTGCAATTTGTGATGTAAAATGTTGGACAAAAGCCATTTTCATTTCTCTTTTATGAAAGAGAAACCATTTCAATGGAGGTTGTTTGTTAGTTTGTTTTTTAAAATAATTGTAACTGTAGTGTTACATAGGGGAAAAAAATATCATGGTTTATATGTAAAAATCCCAGCTCCATTAAAAAGATTTAAAAATATCAGAAATTAAATTGTCATAATGATAGTCATACAGCTAGAAATAGCATTCATAATCACATTCAGAATGAATAATATGTCAGCAAAAGCCTACAATTTTATATGCATTGTATGGTTTATTCTGCCACATTTATTTTCTGTGAAAGATTGATTTCTCATAGCATGTACTGTATATCTGTTATTTATAAATTGAATAACGTGTAAAATTCTGGTGAAAAATATATAGATGCTTCCATGTTTGAGCCAATACCATTTGGGAAATTACATTAAGTCTATAAGTAATATCCAGAGAGGCAGAATGCTTATTTGCAATATATTTACAATGAAATATTGAAATGCTGGGGTTTCAACCCCAAGCCCCAAATTAAGGTTGACATATGGGTGATTCCCACAGCCCTTCACAAAGGGGGTGTGTGTTTGCCTTTAGGCTCCCCTCCAGGGTGTAGCCAGCCTTGCAGACAGAGCCATGAGGTAAATGAGCCCCAGGTGTCTGCATCGAGTAAACAAGGTGTCCCACTTAGGGATAAAAGCTGGGACCACTTGCAGGCAGGGGTAGTATCTGTCTGTGAGGTGGATGCACTGTGTAAAGTTTCCTGTTGGGGATGGACCTCCTGCCTCCCTGGGACTGGGCTCCAGTCAGATCTGGCTTTTGTAAATGTGGGCTGTGTAGGGATTCAGTATGTGGTTTCCTTGGTCTTATATATTTGGCTGGTTGACTTGGTTGTCTCCTGTCCCTTCTATGAGAGACTGCATTTCATGGTTTATTCCACCCATTGTTGGGGTCAGTGGGATTGATGTTGATTATGTACAATCTGACTGACTTGTACCCCCAGTGCTCACCCATGTACTGGCGCTTTTGTATCAAATACAATTTGATTATTGTTTCATCTTTATGCTGGCTGTGTCCTTTATGCTAGGCCTGATAATTGGTAAAACAAACATTCATCATTCCTTAGCTATCTTCTATTTCAAACTCTGTTACAGGAAATGTAAACTTTCACCTTAAATTCTGTTAGATATTTAGTGTAATGTACTTATTCAAAAGAATTTGTGGGATGATGCTTTGTACCTACTAGAATGGAAAAATAAGAGCAATATTTTAATCTATTTTATTTAATAAGCAACTCATTGACATTGCAGGATTTATAGCAGACAGGAAATCATAGGTATACTTTTAATGTTCTCAAAGGTCAAGAAGGAAACATAAAAATTTGTATTTGCTTTTATGATTAGCACGAGAGAAGTTGTACTATAGTTTGTCCAGATATTGAAAATAAATTAATAGTATTTGGGTTTTTTTTCTTTACTAAATATTTTTGGAGGCAGTTACTGTTTCTGGCTTTTTTCAACTGATTGCTTTAAATTTCCTTTAATATATTACATGAGGAAAATCCCCTCTCAAAGTGTTTTCAATTATCAAAATACATTTGATGGTGTATGATTAACACATTTCTGATTTATTTGCAATTATATTTTTTTCTTGGATTAAGTGAGAAAAAAGCCTTTTGAAATAATATTTGTGATGGAAATTTTCAGCCTTTACTGAGAAAGGAGGAAAGAGATGAAAAATAAATAAGAGTATACAAATACAATGTTTTGAAATGTTGGAATCTGTTTTAAAGTATTTTTAACTTAAAACTATTTCCAAGTGATGCTTGCTAAATGGTATCATAAGCATTTTTTTACCAAAAAAATAACTTTGCTTCTTAAAAAGGTGTTATGAATTATGTCTCTTAAAAATATCAGACAGATGAGAGCTTAGTCTCATAATGTAACTCTAAGATCTTGCAGGTCTATGTGGAAATTGATTCTGTACTTGGTGCTATACTGAAATGTTGAGTTACTTGCATCTGATAAGGAGTTCTGAAAAAAATAATTCTGAAGCAGGAAACTTGGTTTGGGTAGGGTAAAGACTGCTTAGTTTAATCCTAATTTCTATATTTTTTAAGACTATCATGTTTTAAATCTACACTTCAAAAATTTAAATAAATGGTAAGTAACAAAGTTGGCAAAATCAGGTCTTTTTAGTCTCGAAGTGGCAATTATGGCATATTTCAATAGTGCATGATTTTTCACAAATTTCATTAGTACACCATTGATCATTTTTCAGGTCTCAAAACAATTTAACATAATTTATTTCATGAAGAGAATAACATATACATATTATTTGATTTTTTTTTTTTATGAAACCAAATGACCCTTTAAATTTGCAATAGGATTCTTTAATTTTGCATGGGTTTCTTTATTGCTGTTCATTTAATTCTTTGTTTCCATTAACCATCTGCAAATATTTGACTCTATGACAATTATTCAGCTGTGCCACATCATGACTGATATATTTTATAAACATTTAAAAGAAAAAAAGAGCAAGTAGGGGAGGAAAATGTCCCACATTCGAACAAAAAATTCACAGTTCAGAATCCTCTATTTTCCATACAGCTGAGACATCTGAATATTAATTATTGGCCTGATTGTAAATCCAACCTAATTGCGTTCTGTCTTCCATTCTGACAGGCACTACATGATGCTCATGATTACTCCCACTAAAGATATTCAGTTCATTGATATTTCCCCACACTGAGATCCAGGGGGCCCTGCAGATAAAAGACTCTGCAGACAAAAATGCTTGTTTTCTTTTTCAATTAATTCAACTATGATTTTTCAAGTGAGAAATAATCCCTGTGTATTCAAGTGAGAAATAATCTTGGTTTAGATGTGTATTATCTCCCAGCCTGACCTCCACATGGGGACAATTTTGATAGTAGTGTTTGTTAGAAAGAACTTTAATTACTGAGAGACCAAGCTAGGGTAATTGGTGCTGATTAACTAGGCAACTTCCCTGCACAAATCAAGAAAACTGTCTCTTCCCTTATTTTTTAAAAATCCTTCAATTCAAAAGAATCTTAGTAATTGTTTGAATGGTGTGGATTACTAAAATGTTTAGCCATAATTAATTTTTTCATGTCTATTGATGAGTTAAGTAGAAATGTTAAGCAAGCCCTGTGGCACAAGGAAGAGAGTTAACGTGTTTTCATCCATCTCTGTATTTCACAAGAGCCCATCAGGTTAGATTTCCACTGCAAGTTTAAATACACAAACGGAACCACATTACTGCAGAATTTAAAGTGTTTGACGCCTTTGGTATTTTTGTCTGTTTCAAAACTGTGATGAAAGCCCTGACAGAAGTATGGAATTCAGTGTCTGGAATGACATATATTATTTAATATTATAAGAAATAATATTTAAGAGAAAGAATAATGAGAAAGGTATATACTTTTGCATATTCCTTTTGATGAGTATTTTTGGTTTGGCATAAATTGATATAAAAAAATAAGAATATCTTTAGAGGACTCATTGTCCCATTTTCTTGTAGTAGCTTGTATGAATTTCATCAAACTTCAAAGAAAAATCATCACAGAACAATCCTTTGCATTATCCAGAGTTCCCAGTCAAAATCAGAGGCCAAGTCAAAGATAATAGATCAAAACCTTCTGCTCTTTTTACAATGGGAGAAAAGAGAAAACTTTGGGCACTTATGTAGTGGTGGGCAAAGTACATTAAAAAAAATAAATGGAGTTTAGATGTTCTTCAAACTGAAGACATCTGAAGACAAAGTTCTGCATGGTCAATTCTTGTCTTTTTCTAATAAATAACTATTCATTAATTTTTCTCAAAATTTCAACAGAGAATTCATCTTACAGTTTTTCTGTAATGAAAACCAATAACTGCACAAAGACAGTGTAACTTTTCAGGACTATAGTATTACTTGAAAATTCAAATCTCATGGTTCTTGGATATGTTACACTTCCTATTGGAAAATGGAGTTATGCTGGTCCCAGTGAGACACTGCAAACAAAATGTACCCAACTCCTTAACATGCTGCATGCTGTTCAGAGACAGAGCACTGGAAAATATCTGCGGTTAATATCAAGATTTAGCAGAAGGTTGAGGAATAAAAGAAAAGTTTTCCACTATTTTGACTTTTTATTTAAAAACATAAATCATATGGCATTTTCTTAATGTTCTATTTTAATCAACAACTTTGTCTTTCCCTCCCCTTCTTAATTTTCTACTGCAGTGAGGCTTTTCTAACTTAAAATTTATATTTTTTTTTTTATTTTGAGATTTTGTTTTAGAATGAAAATGATAAAACTCATCATACAATATAAATAGGAAAGTGTAATTCTGAATTATATCTTTAAAACATTTCAGTGTTTTTGTTTTTATCCCCCTTATTTGGAGAAATGCTAAGTTTAACTCTCAGTATACATCCCTTGTATGTTATGAATTTTTATGTCCTCTTGGAGCTCACAGTGAAAGGCAATAAAGTACTATATTTGACATAGCATGAATTAATGTATACTTGGCACAGACAAATTAAAGTTACCAGTTGTGTTCTATCTTTGTTTAGCTGATGTCTATTTATTTATATTAAAAATACTTTTTCCAGGTATCGATACAATATTACTCCAGAGTTTTGAATAGGGAATAGCGTTTAGATTTCTGTAATTATCTGGTTGTGTCATTGCAGGAGCTATGGACATGCACATGACCAATATGATCAAGCAATTCCAATTTATTGAAGGTAAGCAAGCCCATTTATAATGCTTTCTCCTGTGCACGTGAACAGTACATCGTACAGTCCTTATGATTGGATAGTTAGCTTTGTCCATGTGCTTCAAGCCTTCTTGCGATTGGATAATAAGTGCCACACTCAGTGTCTTTCTCTGTCCACCCCATCTTCTGGAGTTGTTTGTTTGCTGAGTTTTGTTCTATGTCCTTGCTGAGGCGTGCACACGTGCAGGATTGCTCACATGTCCATTATTTCCCAACATGTCATAGCCTTTGTTTAAATTATATGAAAGATTACAATTTGGACTATCTCACTATGCTCTCTGCTCTTGATTCCCTATTTAGAGCATGATAGGCTGTAAAAATATCAGTAAGACAAACAGTCTTCATTTGTAAATTACTTATCTGCACTTTTTGTTTCCTTTTTTTGAATTAAATAGTCTAAAGAGCTGTCAACCTGAATGTTTTACAGGAATTGTAATGTGACAGTTACTTGCTAGTTCAAAGGTCATAAATTTTGATACATAGCCCAAAGGTAAACTCTAATCCCACTCATTATATATACAGCAGTACCTGGCTTAATTTTTTTTTCATGGAAATGACGATATTTTTTTAAGAATTCTAACTGTGAAAATGAATAGAACTTGATGTGGGATGCCTATTTATAGTTAAATATAAAAGATTAACTGAGGTTAATCATCAGAAAAGAGTTTCAACTCCAGATTTATTTCTTCCCTCACATATTCATTCTCTGCAATTATCTCTGATTATCCTTATTCTAAATAGTTGTAATTTCCCTTAAGATTCTGACTTTAAATTTTTCACAACTGAAAGAACAAACTTTCTGATCTTTGTTTTCAAATTTCCCAAGGTTGCAATTCTTGCAGTTAAGGCTGTGGAATAAAAGCTGTTAGTCATGAGCAGCTGTATAAAGAAAAGTTTTTACTGGATCTGTGTAAAATTACCTAAAGAAAGGTAAAGCACTCTACAATCAATATTTCATGTTATTTAGAAAGATGTTTTTCTATTAAGGCTGCCTGTATAAACGATTTAGCAAGCTGTGAAAAAGCTTGGAAATTGCTCACACTGCATCTCAACATATCTAAAACTTCACATACAGAGCTTTTAAAAAAATTTTAAACAGATATAATTACTCTGCACTGATATTTTCTAGAAGCTTTTTATTTTCCAGTCCCTACTGATGACTTACACTAAATTATTGTATTTTTTGATCAAGACATAATTACTCCAGGGCATGTCTAAAAAGAGGATCACACTCATTTTTCAAAAATCAGAGGCATGAAAGTCCTATGTCAGGAGTCCTAGATCAAAATATTAAATGTTTGGAATATAGTACATTTATTTTAGTATGAAATTTTAAAACATAATTTCACCTCTTTTTTTTTTTTTTTTTTTTTTTTTAGGTGTACTGAACAACAGATGTAAAAGATTTTACTTTATAGTAGTTGGTTTCTGTTTTTTTGTTGGTTTGGTTTTTGGTGTTGTTGGGTTTGGGGTTTGTTTTGTTTTAATTAAAAGGAAGGGAATATGATCCTCTTAAGGACTTTGTCTTGTGGTTTATAAGCCAACATTGTAGAAAACAAATGAAGCACCTTCAAATATTTAAAAAATAAAAATATAGAAGATGTGGAAAACTCAAATGTCATTCACTCAAATATTTTAATTCTTACACATATCTCTTGAAAATTAGTCACAAAGCTTAAAAGTTATAGAGAAAATTTTTCTAAGACTTATGATTGTGTCTAAGATGTAAATGCCTCTTTTATTCCACCTTGACACCATGCACATCTAGACTCTTTTAAATATATGTTCCTCATAAATGTCAGGTGAAGTAATTTTTAAAAACCTAAGACAGTAATTAACAAATGTTTGAAATCCTAAAAGATCTCTCTTAATTCAGTTATCTTTTTGTTTTCATGAATTTAATGTCGAGTTAATAGTATTTTCCATAGCCAAATAAACAAGAATTATGCAGATTTCAGAAATAAAGATAAGTATTATACTGTAGTTACTCCTGTAAGATCATTTGGTAAGATACATTGTAGTACTTGTTACTGCTAGATTAAAGTTAATAAGACATTTACCACAGGGACAGAAAGTCTATGAGTTATATCAATATTAACTCATTTAATGCATGTTAAGTTAATCAAATCATGTGGAGAAAGCCACCTGGTATCTGCTGCAACAACTGGAAAGGGACATTTGCAAATTCCGATTCTAAGTTCTGTCATAGCACAACAGAGAGCTTATCACAGGATCATATGAATTTTCTCTAGGCCTCTATGTTTAATTTTCAATAAACTTGGGTTTGGGTTGGGAAAGGATATTCAACTCTCTCAGCCTTTCTCCACAGAAGAGGTGTCCCAGTCTTCTGATGACTTTAATGGCCCTCCTCTGCACCCACTACAACAGGTCCAAGTTTTACTTGTGCTCAGGATGTCAGAACTGGATGCAGTACTCCAGGTGGAGTCTCATGAGAGCCGAGCAGAGGGGGAGAATCAACTCCTTCACCCTTCTGGCCACACTTCCTTTATGGAGACCAGGATATGATTCCTTCTCCATTTTGGTTGTCACGTGTAACCTGCAATAAATAATAGAACATTTTCTTTAATCTTCATTTGCTAATTGGTGTACCTGTAGAATCCCTTATTATCCTTCACATTCTTTACCAAATTCAACTGCAGCTGTGCTTTAGCTTTCCTGATCCCAACTCTACATATCTGAGCAACATCCTTACATTCTACCCATGATATAAGTTCCTGGTTCCACTGTCAATTACTCTGTGTTACACTTGAGTTTGACCAGGAAATTTTTACTCAGCTATGCTGTCCTACTGCCTTCCTTGCCTGATTTCTTACATATAGGAGTTGATAACTCTTTCACTCTAAGAATGATGTTCTTAAAGACATGTCAGCTCCTTAATCCTTGAGGGAGGTTTCCTTAGGGTCTCATCCAATAATTCCATAAACTGAAAGTTCACTCTCCCAAACTTATCTTTCACTGCAGTCTGTTCTTCAACAGCTATTGTGGATGACTAGATGACAACTTATGTGTATCACTGAGTTCATCAGGAATACACGGAGAAAGAGATAGTTATCAAACAATAGCTAAAGTCTCAGTTTTGAATGGAAATTATGATACAGATTAATATACTTGCGTGTCTGGTGTTGGTAGTATATTTTACAATTTGGGCCTTTACAGAGTTGGTAATACAAATCAGAACATCATCTGCCTCAACTGTTCTAGGAGTTAATATTTGGGCTAGGAAAGAAAGCATTAAGGATGAACAAATCATGACAACATTGGTTAAGGAATTATTTTTTTTTTTTTTGCTTTGTATGTTTGGAATAAGTTTTCACTTGCACTGAATAGATTTCTGTATTTCTGAAAATGTTGCTTCTTAAATAAAGAAAATTATTCTTATTTACTTGTTTCTGATTTTTTTTTTTTTCCAGAAGAGCTCTTTTAAAGGTGTAATTCATTTCTTACTGAAGTCAACATCATTTTTACTTTTTTTTTTTTTTTCTAAGATGTCACTTCAGTTAGCCTCTACCAAGGTATTGCAACTGAACTGAAGTGATATCAGTTTGTGCCAATAGCAAATTTGACTCTAGGTGCTTAGTGCATTACAGTTGGATAATATCATATATGAAAAGAAACTGTCTGGAAAAGCATGAAGTAAGAAATAAATGACTGTCATGTTCAAAAGAAGTATTAGGGAGTGTGAAAGGGAAATTGATTGGTGGAGTAATACCCTAGCACTCCTGAAGCAACAGGAGATCATGGAAGCTCCAAATAAGGCAGCTAATCCCTCATCCTCTTGCTACAAGGCAGAAGGAGGGGCCTTAAGAGACGAGGGAGGCTGGAAACAGGTCCCTGCTCAGGGAGACAGGAAAATCATCTGACCTCTGTCACCTTCTATGGTGTCCCCTCACAATAGATTCAGGGCCCTGGAATTTTTGAATGAAGAAAAGGAGGAAGAAAATGAGACAAATTAAGAAGACCAAGGTCCACCAAGGCTGGGTCATTCTGGACAAGATATTAAAACTAGCTCTGAAAAGAACTCCAGAAGATTCATTGCAGTGTGTGACTCCATTCTGAGGGCAGTCAAAGGCCCCGTATGCAGACCAGACTCGCTTTATAGGGAAGTCTGCTGCCTCCCTGGGGTCTGCATCAAGGACCTCTCAGCAAAACTCCCTGCTCTAGTGAGACCAAAGGATTACTACCCTCTCTTGTATTTTTCAGGTACATAGTGATGACATCACCAGGAGAAGGCCTAAAGCAATGAAGAGAGATTTTTAGGTCCCTGGGAAAACTGCTTAAGGGGTCAGGGGCACAAATTGTGTTCTCCTCCATCCCTTTGGTTGGGGGGATGGATGAAAAAGATTACAGGAAAATTCAGCAGATGAACTTGTGGCTCCAAGACTGGTGTTATCTGCAGGGCTTTGGATTTTTCAATCATGGGTTGGCATACAGGGCACCAGACCTTTTGGCATTAGATGGAATACACCTGTCTCAGAGGGGAAAGAGGATCTTGGGGCAGGAGTTAGCTGGGCTCATAGACAGAGCTTTAAACTAGATTTGAAGGGAGAAGGGGGCAAAACATCGGACCATCTGAAGTGCATGTATACCAATGTACACAGCATGGGTAACAAACAGGAGGAGCTTGTAGCCATGATGAAAGAGGAAAATTACGATGTTGTTGCTACTACAGAAACATGGTGGGATGTCTCCCATGACTGGAGTGTGTCAATTGATGGCTACAAGCTCTTTAGGAGGGATGGACAACAAAGCGGAGGTAGTGGGGTGGCTCTGTGTGTTAGGGACTGTTATGATTGCTTTGAGTACAAATGTAATGAAGACAGTGTGGAGTGTCTTTGTATTAGAATCGGGGGGAATGCCAACAGGGCAGATGCAGTAGTAGGAGTCTACTATAGGCCACCCACCCAGGACAGAGAGATGGATGAGATATTTTATAGGCATTTAGATGAAATCTCACAATCACTTGCCCTTGTTCTCGTGGGAGACATTAACTTCCCAAACATCTGCTGGAAATACAACACAGCAGAGCAGGACCAGTCCTGGAGATTCCTGGAATGTGTGGCAGATAACTTCGTGATGCAGCTGGTGAGAGAACCGACCAGAGAAGATACCCTGCTGGATCTCCAGTTTGTGAACAGAGAAGGACTGGCGGTTTGAGGCTGACTAGGGCACAGCAATCACGAAAAAATAGTGTTCTTCATTCTTAGAGAGGCCAGGAGAGGGCTAAGCAGAACTGGCATCCTGGACTTCAAAAGCTGACTTTGGTCTTGTTTAGGGACCTGCTTGAAAGAATCCCCTGGGATATGGTCCTGAAGGGTATAGGGGTGAAGTGCTAAGGCTTGGACAATAGGCCCAAGTCAGAGTTGACCTATAGATAAATCCTGTATATTTTATGGCTGACAACCATTGTACTAGTTAGTATTGTACTAAATATGTTTATCTGAGTGTATACATATATATATACCCTTATTTTTTATTAAGTATGAGCAAGATAACAGATCAAAGTGCTGAGTGTTGGACAATGGGTCCAAGTCAGAGCCAATCTATAAATCAATCCTGTGTATTTTATAGCCAACAACTATTTTATTAGTAGGTATTGTACTAAACATGTTTATGCTAAATATACACCTATATATATATCCTTATCTTTCCTTGTGTATAGGCAAGATAACAGGGTCACAGAGACAGATGTCTGGCTCTATGACCTGGTGTGAGACCTTGCCCATAAATCAATTAGATAAGCTGGGAAACACCCTTAGTTTCTTCCTTGAGCACTGGCCAGGCCCTGGGAGAATCTAACATGAGAATACAACCAGATATTTCCGCTTAAAACAAAGGTGCCAGCTATTGTGGCTAGCTAATTTTTAGGTATATAAGGCTGGACCCGTTCACAGCAACTTTGGAAGCCTCACCTACAGGTAGACGCAATGCGTAGGATTTCCCACTTGCAGGGAAAGGCTCGCCAAACCCTCACTGTAACCGGGGCTGCCCAGCGACCGCGGATGTGGGTGATGGTAATGTATGAAAGTGGTGATGGATCTTTCTTAATCACTATTCTCTCTCTCAGGTAGTAATGATTTGATGCATTACCCTGTATTATCCTATTTGTTTAATTGCTCTGCTCTGTCTTTTCTTACTGTATGTTTACTATATTATTCTGTTACATTATTTAATTATTTTAAGTAAAATATGCCTACTCTTTTCACTCTGGTGTCTGAGTTTAATTGGTATCCCTGATCCACAAAACAAGAGGTCCAGGAAGGCTAGGCACTCTTTAAGAAGGAAGTCTTAATGACTCGGGAACAGGCAGTCCCCAGGTGCTGTAAGAGAAGCCAGCACCAGAGAAGACAACTTTGGCTGAACAGGGAGCTTTGGCTGCAACGCAGGGAGAAAAGGAGGGTTTACAGCCTTTGGAAGAAGGGGCTAGCCACACACAGTGATTACAGAGAGGCTGTGAGGCTATGCAGGGTGGAAATCAGGAGGGCTAAAGCCCAGTTGGAAATTAATTTGGCCTCAGCAATCAAGGACAACAAGAAAAGATTCTATAAGTATGTCAGTAGCAAAAGAAAGACCAGGGAGAGTCTCCATCCCCTGCTAGATGCAGGAGGAAACATGGTAACAAATGATGAAGAAAAGGCTGAGGTACTTAATGCCTTATTTGCCTCAGTCTTTAAAAATAAGGCTAGTTGTACTGAGGGAATCCAGCCTCCTTAGCCACAAGACAGAGACTGGGTGAACGACCCCCACATAATCCACGAGACAGTCAGTGACCTACTGCATCACACAGACATACACAAGTCTATGGGACTGGGTGGGATGCACCCGAGGGTGCTGAAGGAGCTGGCTGGGGTGCTCACCAAGCCGCTTTCCATCATTTACCAGCAGTCCTGGCTGATCAGGAAGATTCCGAGAGATTGGAAATTGACTAATGTGATGCTCATATATAAAAAGGGTTGGAAGGATGATCTAGGAAATTACAGGCCTGCCAGATTGACTTCAGTGCCCAGGAAACTGATGGAGCAGCTCATCCTGAGTACCATCATACATCACATGCGGGATAACCAGTTGATAAGGCCCAGTCATCATGGGTTTATGAAAGGCAGGTCCTACTTGACAGGTCCTGATCTCCTTCTGCAACAGGGTGACCTTCTTATTGGATGAGGGAAAGGCTGTGGATGTAATTTACCTGGATTTTAGCAAGGCCTTTGACACCATTTCCCACAGCATTCTCCTGGTGAAACTGGTTCCTTGAGGCTTGGATGGGCACACGTTTTCCTGGGTAACAAACTGGATGGCCGGGCCCAAAGAGTTGTGAATGGAGTTAAATCTAGTTGGCCGCCGGTCACGACTGGTGTCCCCCAGGGCTTGGTTTTGGGGCCACTCCTTTTTAACATCTTTATTGATGATCTGGACGAGAGGATCGAGTGCACCCTCAGTCAGTTTGCAGATGACCCCGAGTTGGGTGGGAGTGTTGATCTGCTCGAGGGTAGGGAGGCTCTGCAGAGAGACCTGGACAGGCTGGAGCCATGGGCTGAGGCCAACTGCAGGAGTTTCCATAAGGCCAAATGCCGGGGGCTGCCCTTGGGCCACAACAACCCCCAGCAGTGCTACAGGCTTGGGGAGGAGTGGCTGGAGAGCTGTCAGTCAGAGAGGGACCTGGGGGTGTTGATTGACAGCCAGCTGAACAGCCAGGAGCCAGCAGTGTGCCCAGGTGGCCAAGAAGGCCAATGGCATCCTGGCTTGTGTCAGCAATAGCGTGGCCAGCAGGGACAGGGAAGGGATCTTACCCCTGTACTCGGCACTGCTGAGGCCGCACCTCGATGCCTGTGTTCAGTTTTGGGCCCCTCACTACAAAACAGACATTGAATGACTCGAGCGTGTCCAGAGAAGGGCAATGAAGCTGGTGCAGGGTCTGGAGCACAGGTCGTACAAGGAGCAGCTGCGGGAATTGGGGTTGTTTAGTCTGGAGAAGAGGAGGCTGAGGAGAGACCTCGTTGCCCTCTACAGCTACTGACAGGCAGCTGTAGAGAGCCAGAGATGAGCCTCTTTAACCTTGTAGTAAGCCACAGGACAAGAGGAAATGGTCTCAAGTTGTACCAGGGAAAGTTTAGACTAGAAGTCAGGAAGTATTTCTTTACAGAATGGGTCATTAAGTGTTGGAATGGGCTGCCCAGGGTGGTGGTGGAGTCCCCATCCCTGGAGGTGTTTAAGAGTCAGGTTGACATAGCGCTGAGGGATATGCTGTAGTTGGGAACTGGCACTGCTAAAGTTAACTGTTGGACCAGATGATCTTCAAGGTCCTTTCCAACCTATCTGATTCTGTGATTCTCTGATTCTCTGAACTAATTTTATTCATCTTACTCATTATTTTTCTCAACAGTCCTGTAACTCTTTTCATATTAGGCTTACGTAATCCACCATTTATATGTAGAAGTTTCTTAAGATGTTCTTTAACAAGTAAGGATTGCATACAAGCAAGCAAAAATAATCCCTTATGTCCTGGTTCAGCTAGGATATGGTAAAGTTTCCCCAGCAGAGAGAGGGAAGGGATCTCCAGCCGGGTTATTCATACCATGCTGACATCAGGTCCAGGGGCGGGAGCGCAGGAACTTTTTCCTTTGTGGCTTTGGTCGCGGGGAGCATGGGGCTGTCTGTAACCATTGCGGTATTTCTCTGTATATCTTCTCTTGTTTACTGTTATTGCTGTTTATTTTTGTTATCATTGCTACTGTTGTTCAGATTGCTTATTACACTGTTGTATTAATTTTTCTTCTTATTTTAACCTGGGGTTTGTGCCCTACTTGTGTCTGAGGGTGGGGGAGGGACAACAGCAAAGTGGTCTCTGGTCCCGGCAGGGCTTAAACCAACACACCTTAATAAACAGATTGATTACAGCTGGTATCAAGTATAAAAGTTATTTTTCTTCTGTTTCTTAAGCCAAGCATAGGAAAAGGGCTCATTACTTTGAAAACTTTGCTCATAAAGGACTAAAAAAAGAAAAATTATCAAAAATATAAAATAAAATTAAATCCTAAACTTGTTGGAATGCGGGAAGCTTCACTGAATCTCTGTGGATGTCAAAACACCTGGAGAAAACAAACTAGGAAAGACCAAAAAACAAACAATGTTAAACTTTAAATCTTAGTTGCAAAGCTTAGGATATAATTTGATGTGACACTGGGAATGAAGAAATTAAAAAATAACTTGAAGAAATAAAAAGGTAAAAGTTTAAGCAACAGGGGAGACTTTAAGGTGTAATGAATCTCATGTTAGAGCTTAGACAAACAGTGTAGTAGTCACACATGGAAGGAATGGATAGCAATTATTTATGTGAATGTGATATTACTTGTTTAAATGGAAAATAAAATTATTTACTTTGACGTATGCAATTCCTGCTTGTCCTATAAGTCATGAACACTCTGGGAGTAGGTTAAGGCTGCTTCCACTATACCATCGTGACAGCTTTGTATTTTCCCTTTTTTACTAAACAGAAAATCATCAATTCATGTGGAAGTGAGGATCTTCATTCTTGTGGAAGACCATGTTGCTGAACCTCTTGCTGAATCACAGTAGCTTCTCCTGTATTCACAGAGGCTGAGGCTGCTCCATCTTTTTTGTTACTGACCCACATGTGGTGTTATGGCTAGCTACCAACAGAACCATTACAGCCTTTTTGGTAGCCCATCTTAAAGCCACATGCAACTCTGGGAAGAAGTTTACCGTCTTTGGTCTGAAAAGAGAGGAGATGCTGTAAGGGACTGTGTTGGAATCTGTCTCAACATTGCTGCTTCAGACTACCACTTCCTGGCCTCAGCATCCTCTTGCCATGGAGTATGCTGAAGGAGACGAATTGTCCCCGACGGAACCACAACATCCATCAGGAGCTAAAACAACAGCCTTGGCAGTGCCTGCCAAGCTGCACCTGCACGCAACCTGGATGAAGAGGAAATCGAGTCAATCAAGATGTGCAGAGGCTGAAGGCACCACATGTGGACCCCTGCCAGCATGACCACCATGAACACCTCGGCATGGAGGACCACAGGGCGGCACATATTGCAATGAGTTCTGTGGAAATGGGCGGACTCTTTGGATAAATCATGGGGACTGGGACAATAAAAGGACTGAGTACTCCTCTCTCGGGAGGCTTGTTAATGCTTGTTAACTCTTGTACACTTGTACTTGTATTCTCTTCCTCAGAGCTGAGACTTTGGTGGAGCTTGGAGCTTGGAGTACCATCACCTGCACCAAGACCGAACCAATGGTACATCACTGGGTTTGTGGTGGTGGTAATTAGCTGCATCTCTACCATTTTCTTGCTTAGGGATTCTGACTTTTCCTTTCTTTTCCTCTCTGTCCTATTGCTGTTATCAGTTGTTATAGAAAATAAAGTTCACAAGGTTGTACAGCATCTGACCACGTTTGTGTCTTAATTTCACTCCTGGGATCATTTAAAAACGCTCCCCAATAGTGGATCGGGACAGATGCAGGAGTCCACTTGTTGCCTTTGCTACACAATTACTTGTCTTGGAAATAATCTTTTATTTTTTGAGAAGTCAACAAGCAGACTTTGAAAATATTCTGTTTATCATGTAGAAGCAGAAGATAACAGATGTTGAGAAGAATAAAAATTGACAGAAGGAATGCTGTTAAATTCTGTAGCTTCATTCTTTTCAGTGATGATTGATAAAATATCACCACTATTTTAATATTATATTCCCTTATTAACTAGAGCCTGGATTTGTTAAACCCTGAGACATGCTAGTACAAGTATGGTCCTTTGTGAGACTGAATAGAGAGGGTGAAAGCAAAGTGTAAATGCCAACATATAGGTACATTTTTGCAGTATTTACTTATAACACATTCCACGTAATTCACTGTGAAAATAGTTGAGTTTGAGAATTGTGAAAGGAAGCATGAAAGAAAAAGAAAAAAAAAAAAAAAGAAATCAGGATAGGAAGTGGAGAGGAAAGACCATGACATAGAATCAGAAGAATTCAAGCTCGTCTGGGTGGTGTTCCTGTTACCTGAAAAGCAGATTTGTGCCTGGTGTGCAATGAAGCAATCTTAACACATTCAGGAGAGATATTGTACTTATTCAGGCCTGGGTGCTCAGTGGAGTTTTCCACAAATCAAGCACACCAACAGCAGGTTTTCATGCTCCTTTTATACACAAAAATCAGAGATTAGTACTTTTCCAGAACACACCTATTAGATACATGTTGGGGGAGGCAGCGGGCCTGCTGAATGCCTGACAGAGAGAAAACAATTTGACCTTGACCAGCTTGTTATGTATCCCTAAGCAGCTGGAAAAATCCTGGAGTTCTGTGTCAGCCTGAGAAAGGAACCAGAGGTAAGGAGAAAGAAGAAAAAAACTGTGTTTGTCAGATACCTGAACAGTGGGGGATTTTAAGAAAAGTAGCCAATAAAGTAGTAGACAAACAACCATGTAAGCAATAAGAATTATGTATGGATAAAAGAATAAAGTATATAAGAGATGGGAGAACAATAAAGATGGCTATTATTTGGGAAAAAAAAAAAAAAAAAAAAGTTGTTGAGTCCGTCTCTACCACAACAGATACAGATTAGTTAGTGATTAACATACAATTATAATAATGCTTACCTAATGTACTATACTGCTCAGGGGAAGGGTCTTAACCTGGGCAGAGGTCTTGGTGTGTTTTTTAATTTTACAATGATTACAATTTTAGTATTACAATGAAGGCAAATAGTCACTTTTATTTCAAGTTGTGAAATCACTCATCCTCAAAACAATTCCAAACATTGTCTTTATGGTGCAGGTCATTCTACCTATATTCTGGGGTTTGGAGCTTGTTCTTGCTTGACATTGCAATTGTTAGTAGCTATAGCTACTAGCATAATCATTAACCATGGCTACTAGCAAATGTTAAGTATACTATATCATTCTCAGGATTACTTTTAGTAAAAAACCCACAAAAATATATTAGCCTGGCTTAGTGAAAATCAAGTGTTTGTTTGGTTTTTGTTTGTTTTGTTGTTTTGTTTTGTTTTTTCTCCAGAGCATATTACACTTAGATAATAAACAATGTCCAGTATTAATGATCTGATAATCTCCACTATCGTGATATGAAAACTCTCTGTAACATTTCACATCTTTCTTGCCAAACATACTTCATTTTATCTCCTAAGTACTCATCAAGGTCACTATCATCAGAACTGTATTATATTTTTCAGCAGCCAAATTAATCCTTTAACTTAACCAAAAATTCTTGCAATGGGAATTTTGTTCCCTCTAAATAATTTTTTAAACATCTTCTATCCTACTGGAGATATTTGGAAAAGGTATTTATTTTCTATTAAAACAGATGTCAGATAAGACTGAGGCAGAACCAGGGAATATAGCAATATGTTTGCTACAGCTATCCTTCCCTTACCACTTTTTATATGGACCTTAGCATCACAGGTAGGTGACTGCTTTCATGTACAATAACATAAGATTATAATGCCTTTTTCGGTTTTCACTTTGGGGATTGTTTTCCTTAAGGAATAACTTCACACTGTTCCTGGTGAGAATTTTAGATTGTGGCTTGGAAATCTAATACATTAAGATGAATGGATTTTCATTTTTATCACATACAATCAGATTTGGAGATTAAGCGCACTCCACTAGAGTGACAAATTCTTTCTTCATTACACACAACAACACTATGCAATATTATTCAGAAAGAAATCAAGTTCTATCTTAAAATTCGATAATAGTTTTGCTTCCTTATTCCAGTGGGAAGTCTGTTCCTCAAGTATGTTGCTCTGATGACTGCAAATTTTAATCTAATGCCTAGATTAATTTTATTAATACTCATGTTATATCCATTTGTTCCTTTGCCAACATTATCATTTAGTTTATATAGTCCGGCAAGATCTTTTAAGATAGAATAATGAGCCTGTAATATCTGAATCTTTCTTTTCTCTTCTTGAATCAATAAATAATGTAGCCTGTTTTATATTTGCCAGACATGTAATTTCTCCACCTTTACCTTCCACATGAGCAATTTATTACAATTCTTTACTTTATATCTGCTAATTCTTAAAGAATTATGATATGGAGTTACATCTAGCCCTTTGACTTTGAATGCACTAGTGTCTTGCAGTTTGGCTCACCTTGATGAGATACTTACTATTTCTCATTAGAAGCATTGCCTTTGTCTCAGTGTTCAACATGACCATCATTATTTAAAATTAAAAAAAAAAAAAATATTAGTTTACTTAGGTAACTTTGAATATGCTTATTTAATAAATGTTTTTTTCTTTTTCACCCTTCTTCATTCTTGTAGTTGAAGATCAGCTAAAAGGTCACCTCTGCTAACATTTTAGTTTTACTTCTGGAAAAAACTCCCTTTAACCCAAAATTTAGCTTACTTTCTTTTGTGACTAGTCCTTTCGCTTCTCTTATGTAAGAAGCTTCTCTTACATTGTTTATTCTTAACACCTTCTGTGAGGTGTTAATTTTGATAGCTGAACCATACCATATAAATTTCCCCTTTGTATGACATTTTCCAGTCAAAGTTTTTAACTCCTCTGCATTCCAGTCCAGCTAAATTAAGTCATTAATTATCTTAATGTATTAAAACAAATATTTTGTAAATAAAAAGCATAAATTACAGTTAGTTTTGTTTGTTTGTTTGTTTGCAACTGATCTAGCTGTTCAATTTACATTAAATTAATTCAAAGTCTTTTGGACCAAAGTTGTTTTCTGCCACCAGCCATTCATAACTATCCAAAGAAGAAAAAAAAATATTATTATGTATCTAAGAAATTGGCAGTATCCCGTTAATTTTTAATTCCAGGTGAAAAGGAGAATTAAGTCTTTTTACTGCAGGGGTTGTTCAACATATAAATCTGTCAGCTTTTGTAACCAAAATTACCAAATCTTTGCTGTAATAAGTAACATTTACTTTGTAAGAAATATGCTCTCTCACATAATAAAAGAATTTTAATTGTCCTTGATTATGCTTCACAGATTTTTTTCTTAATTCCATGTCTCATGTATAGGTGTGTAGCTAACTCCCAACTCTACTCAGAAGATATTCTTTCCTGAAATCTTTTCACCTAAATAAATTACACTAATTTAAAATTTATCTATGTTATACACTCTCATTTCTTTAAAACCTTATACATATTACCACATACCAACACAGTATTAATAATAATTATGTGAAAATATGTTGCTGTGTTACTTAGAGGCTTGCTCTGAACACTGTCTACAATTTTATTTCTTCTCTGAATTTAGAAGTGTGCTATTGTTTAAATATTTTATAGATTGATAATAATGTAATTTTACAAGTTTCATAAAACAGTGTAAACAGTGATTCTGATCTGGTTTATCTTTCAATACCTATGGATTCTGAGGGAAATACACTTTCTGACAAAGTAAGATAATTTCTGCCTCTTTTCCCAGTATAAAAATGAGTTGATTCTCAAGGAGAAAACATCCTGCAATTGGCATGGATATTTCCTGCCTCTAAATTGTACTTTTCTAATTCTTGTTGATTATTTTCTAAATTGACTATTGGTTTTACTCACATAAATAAAAATGACACTGATATATAAAGAAAGAAAAATACGGATGTTATTGCAATTGACTACTTTTTCTTATTGCAGTTTGTATGTGTACACTTATAAGTCACAAAATACATTGCTCTCAAATTATGAGTTATTATTGTGATATTCTTAGTCAATATCCATACATTTTAGAATTTAAGGCTCCTTTCTCTGGTTGTCTCTTCTTTGGGTCAGATTCTGAAGTTTTTTATTGTACAATACACTCATGATTAAAAGAGTTAAGTGCCTGGTGCAGCACAATATTAATGTGTCAGCTTGAAACATATGAATGGAAATGTAAAAATTGTCATGAATGTATAGAGGTTTAAAATTCAGAAAAATTAGAAGTTTCCTGCAGAACTGGGTTATGCAATCTGTAGAAACACTATGTGATTTTTACCTTAAAGAAAATACTCTTGTCTTTTTCAGTCCAGAGCTACTGAAACTGAACATGCACACACATACAAATTAATATGTGTCCTAGTAGTAACCTAGTAAAGTGCACTAACCACATTGTCACTGTGTACTAGTATAATGAAATTAGCACATGCTATGGTGTAGTATCCTGATACCATGGTTGGGATTTTTTTGTACTCCAGGGTGATTACATATTACCCATTATAATATCCTAAAGAAAAAAAAAAAAAAAGAGCTCTTAATTGTAGTGGCAACAGCTAGATTATAATTAACTTGTGGTTATGTTTCTATGAGTCCTGAGATTTAGTTTAAAATAAACATATGACAAAAGCTTTTTGTAGAAACTCACACAGAAGGGCTTCTTCCTCTATGTTTGGAAGATCCAATGACAAAAGTAATAATTTATTTTTTTTTACATTTTTCTTTGCATTTAATCATGAGCCTCTGAGGACTGATTTAAAAAAAAAAAAAAAAAAAAAAAAAAAAAAAATTACTCTAGCTTGTATTGTTCAAGTACACTATTGCCAGAATTTGATCTAAGCCCTGTGTTAAGACACTAGATTTTTATAGGAGATAGTATGGTCTTTGGAAGACACCTCAAAGAAGCATTCAAAAGTGGTAGGTGTGTACAATCCAGCAATAAAAACCATCATGTAGAGGGTCATTGCATAAATTCTTCCCCCTTAAATATTTCACTGAACATTTTAGAAAGATCTTGTATATCTTTCAATTCTTAAGGCATTTTGGTCAAATGACTATCATAGTTAAATTTTCACTCTTAAAATATAGCTGGATGAAGTATATAGTCATGTTTGGGGTTTGGTTTGTTTTGCTTTTTGTTTTGTTTTGCTTTGTTTTGTTTTGTTTGTTTTGTTTTTAAAAGTAAGATCCAAATGGTTAGAATTTTCCTCTTTTGTTGTATTATTTTTTTCCTCCTGGTGCAAAAATTAAAGCCTAACCTATAAATGCTTAGTGTTTAAACATAATTTGGTTATTTGTAAATCGAAAAAAATCTAGTAGAAAAGTTCCATTTTAATTTCTTACTTAATTTTTTATGTGTGTGTGTTTTGTTTGTTTTTGTTTGTTTGTTTGTTTTTTCTCTGAATAATAAGTCATTAACTTTGTCCCACACAGAGATTGCAATCAATTAGGTAATTTTATTACGTCAGATGGTGAATTCATGTATCTTTACAGTCTTGATAACATTAATTAAATAAGATATTGTAACAACAAATCTATTAAACTCATTTCCAGATGTTCTTTTATTGGAGGCATAGGAAAAACAAATGCTACATATTTTCCCCAAACAATGTAGGGTAGAGGTATGTTTTGACTTTTTCCAGGTGCTCACAGATGGTTGGTAGCTCTCTGAAATAAAATGTTTCCCCACGCTTCATCTTATGTGTTTTCACTTTGTATTGTGTCTACCACGGGGTACAGTTGAGAAGTACATGTCAGCCTTTGGAACGTTGTCCTATGTGCCAGAGTATGCACACACATAGGCACACACACCTTTTGACATCTAAAAGAGATACAACCTTAGCCTCAGTCTAGTAGTAGCAGTTTGCAGCAGTATCTAACAATCTAACATTTCTGTCTGTAAATGAAGGCTAAAACAGCATGGGTCACTAAATCATACAGCTGTAGTCTTTTAGCCTATAATTGTATTCTTACTTTTGCATGTAAGTTTAGCATTATGATATACTAAAGTGGACAACAGAGGAAAAAGTTTATTGCACAAATAAATTGAATCCGTAAGTTCAAAATGAATCCACAAGTTCAAATACTGGTGTTAGTTCTCACTTAAGGATTTTGAAGTAAACAAGCAGTATATTTTTGAGATTTTTTTGTTGTTGTTGTTGTTATAAAAGAAAACACAAAAGAAAAAAAACCAAACTAACATTTCTGAAAGCTTTACTGGTATGTCATAATTAAGGCATGGTTTCTTTTTTTCGAAATTAAATATTATTGACATTAGATGCAGCTATGTGCTCTGCCTTATCATTCCATAAAATAAATGTAAAGAAGATGGACAATTTATTAATAGTAGCAAACGCTGTGTATGGACGACTTTAAAAAAAGCATTTTTATGTAAATGCATATTACAAAGTATAAGTAGTATGTTGGGATTCTAGAGGGCTTTCTGTGAGAGAATGGACATGTGAGCAATCCTGCATGCGAACAAGACTGATAAGAGCCTCAGCCGAGCAAGAATACGATAAGGATGTGACCCTGAATGAGGGGGAGAAACTCAATGAGACAAACAACCCCTGGAAGGGGTTGGGATGGAAGAGGAAGTTCCACAAGGCAGGAAGCCTGGCAAGGCTGATGTGACACCTTTTATCCAATCATAAGGTTTAAAGCACGGGCTAAGTTAACTGTCCAATCTTGAGGACTTGTACTCACGTTTGCGGGAGAACATTATAAAAGGGCTTTCTTAGTTGTAATAAACGGGCATTGCTTGATGACATTGGTCGTGTGCGTGCTCAGCTCTCCCGCAGTATTATGCTTTTTAGGGTTTTTTTTTGGTTTGGTTTGTTTTTTTTGTTTGTTTGTTTTGTTTTGTTTTTCCCAGTTAAAAATTATTCTACGAATTATAAGGCTTCTTACAATTTTTCATTAACCACTTTTGTTTCTATCAATTTATCTTGTTGAAAGGACAAATCTGCCTACAAAAGAAGAATGTAAATTATCAAAAGTTAAATTTCTGCAATATGAAGTACTGAATATTCTTATATATATTTCTGTATGCATGCTAAATTACATTATTTTGGATTATATAATAAAGACAGCTGACATGAGCTTTTTGCTCTGGCATTTTTTCTTGCAATTTTAATGTAAAATAATTGAAATAAATGTTGATTTTTGAAACAAATGGATCTAAGAGCTATTCCTAAATACAGGCTAGATGGATTAGTAGCTAATCTAAATGTTACTTAATGAGTTCAAGGATGACATGGACAGTGGGATTGAGTACATCCTCAGCAAATTTGTTGGTGACACCAAGCTGTGTTGTGCAGTCAACATGCGGGAGGGAAGGTTGGCTTGGGTTTGTGTGTGTGGCAGGGGTTTTTGTTAGTGGGGGAGGGGTCTGCAATGATGACCCACTGTGAGAAGCTTCTCAAAGCTCCCCCAGCTTCAAGTCAGGCTGATCTCTGGCCAAGGCTGACCCAACTAGTGATAGATGACTGCACCTCTGTGAACCTGGGAGGAGTGGGAGCTGTGAGGAGGAGTTGCAAGGACGACACCTATGTGAACACCAAAGTCAATGGAAGAAAGGAGGAGGAAGTGGGGGGAGGTGCACAGGTGCAGTGCAGAGACTACCCGCTGCAACCCGTGGTGAGATAGTAGGGTTGCACACCCCACTGCCCATAAAGGTCCACAGTGGAGCAGATGCCAACCTTCAGCCTGTGAAGGACCCCACACCAATGCAGATGACTGTGTCTGAAGAAGGCCAGGACTCTATGGGAACAAGAAGCCCCTGATGTTATTGTTTGGTACTGGGAGTATTGTAACATGCAGGAGTGACCCACCCCAGAGCAGCTAGGAAAATGCTGTCATCTGTGGGAGGGACTTACGTTAGAGAAGGCTCATGGAGAACTGTCTCCTGTGAGAAGGGAACCAGGCTGGAGTAGTAGAAGAAAATTCCAGAGGTTCCCCCTACAAGTCCTGAGCAGCAGGTAGAGAAATCAGGAACAGAGATGAGCCTGGAAAAGGGAGGGGTGGGGGAAGGTGTTTTAAAGATGTAATACTTCCCACTGTCCTACTGTCACTGTCCACTCAATGGACTTGTAATGGTGTGTTTACTATGATCTCAAAAGTGCAAAATTAAGGCAACCAACAGCAAACAGGTTTGTACCAATCAAAGAGTGAAACTTTATTGTGTTGCCCATGAAGTGGTACACAATAGTTAGAGATGGAGGAAAGAAAGGGGAAAAGTTAAGTTTAGAAAGAAGAGAAAGAGAGGTTATAGCTACCACCACTGATCTCAAGATGTCCTAATGGTCCTGGGTCCAGTCAGCACTCCATTGTCATTCATCATGATTCTTGTTGGGGAAGCTTCAAATTTGCATCTCCAGTAAGTCATCTTTTATGCTTAGTAACACACTTCGTTCCTCCTCTGCTTCAGGGATCTCTGTCCTTCTCAGAATTAAATTATCATATCTCTGCCTTTCTCAAGCAAGGCTACCACACATATGTGAGGGGGAGTGTCTGAGGCATGGTCAGTCTTAGAGGCAGGTAGCCTTCAACCAGGAGGTGTGCTTTGATATAATGAAGCAGAGTTTATCTAAAGTCCCTGATTTCTTCACTGATGTTGCAACAACAAATAGCAATCTTTTTTTTTTTTTTTTTTTTTTTTTGACAGTAGCTATGTGGTTATCTCTAACAACTCGGGTTAGGCTTAGGTACCAAAGAATAGCACTGCACTCTTTGTGCCACACATTTCTGTATTCAGGAGCCTTTGCACCGCCTTCCACTCTTGAGATCAGCAGCTGTGTTTCAAACAGGCTGTTGTTGGGTACCTTACTGTCCATGTCCCTGATAACAATGTTGATAAAATGCTGAACTTCTGACTGACACACCACCCCATGGCTCAACATGGTCATCAGAACATCAGGACCATACGGTGGTAGTGTAGTAAAGAAGAAGAAGAAAAGGAAAATAAAGAGAAAGAGAGAGACAGAGGGAAATGGGAGAGAGGAAAGAAAGGAAACAAGTGTCCTGGTTTCAACCATGATAGAGTTAACTTTCCTTGGGTTGAAAGGGAGCACAGCTAGAGTACTTGGTCTGGATTGATCACTGGAGTATTCCATGTCATGTGACGTCATGCTCAGTATATAGGCGGATGTGTGCTCTCTCATACCCCATTTCAGTTTCTGGATCAGTATGGCAGGATTTTCTTGTGTGGTAGAATCGCTGCTGGGGGTGGGGAGGAAGGCTGTGTACCTGTCGCTGCACTCAGTAAGCCACTGCTGCATTTTACCCATTTTGAACTTACTATTGGTAATGTTGGTTTTGTTACTATTACTAAATATTTTTTAATCCAACCTATTAATTTCTTCTTTTGTCCCTCCCCTATTTCATGGGGAAATGTGGTAGTGGGGAAAGTAAACAACTGACCACGTGTTAATTGGCTACTGGCTGAGTTCAGACCACAACAAAAATGATTAGACAATTTACAAAAATTAAATTGTTAAAACAATCACTATCAAAGCTGTTTATAAAGAAATTAATGGGTTTTAAAACATCAGTTGATCTGGGGATATCCACGTTAGATGGGAAATCAAGCATATTATATGTGTTCAATACAGACATCAAGTGTGTTAAGTGATTCATCTTTCTCAGGTTATTACATACAACACTGCTGACAAAACCAAACTCATCGAAACCAATGTCAAGAGAAACATGATGGGGTGACACAACCTGTTCAGGATGCCTGCAGCAATAGGTAGCTATCTGACAAGTGTGTTCCACCATTTAAGTTCCGCAGCCTTTTGCACTCTTTCCAAATCTCAGTGTATTTCTTTCACATTATGATGAACAGTTATTAAGGTTTTCTGTCCATTTTTCCTATTTTTTTTTCCAAAATCTTAATCAAATTCTTATTTGTAGTAATTGCTTTACCAAAGTGAGATTCATCCCAACGCATGAAGGCAGCAGGTCATAAATCAGCATGTAATTAGATTGTAAAAACTGGTGAGATGTGACCAGGGCTATATAGGAAAAGTCACATCCAATAATTTCAGTAGAGTTTCAAACACAAAAATTTGAATGATTTTTAGGCTCTACAACTACCTCATCCATGGATAAAAAGTCACAAACAGATCTCAAACATACAGAGCCTTTGCCAATATATATGAATATTGTTTCAGGGATTTCATCAGGATGAATCTTGAAATGACAAATATTTTTTTCAATATCTAAACAAACATCTTGAGCCTCAATCACATTGCTTTCACAGATAAATCCTTGTTATTCTCATACAACACAAGATTCCAGATTGTCAGTTTTCCATTTTTCATCCACTTTTTGGGCCCACACTCCTCAAAAGGATATAGTACTGTTATGGTTTGACCTTAATGCAATGACAGTGTAAATGGAGTATAAGGCACCCTTATATATGATAAGCACAAAGCTTGTAGCTGTGTTTATGATGGAATCAAAAGTAAAATTTAGCAGATTCCACCAGGATTGGAGTTTCTTCTCAAAATCAGTGGCATCATGCCAAATCATTTTCTTAATTTCAGTGGGAAGAGTGCCTTCTTCACCTTCTCTTATAATTGAGGCAGCTACTCACTGCATCCACAGTTGTGCCTGGATACAACTGAGAGCCAAAGAAAGGTTATTTTGGATCACACCAAATGTGTCTGCAATCAGTTCACAGTCCTTTACATTTACCTCTTCCCATTTTGGTAATATATTTGACAACAGCCACTGGTTAGTTCCCAAAGTCAATAAAGAAGATCACAAAGGCTGTTGTAAATTAGCCAAATGGCTAACTAAGCTAGCCAATTACCTCTGAATCAATAATATTTAAAACTCCCAATCCTGTCCCCAAAACACTGGTTAGGTCTCATGTGTTTGTCTTGTGTGAGGAGCTCGTTTTTGCACCTGGGTTGTCCATCCCTTATAAGAAATCTTCAGCAAAGTTGAGTAAGCTGGCTGAAATTCTGAAACACTGTTTTGCATCAGCAATTCAACTCCTTTGAGAGACCATACCAGGTTAAACAACATTTGTTGTTGGCCCATATTTCTGATTACATATGGTCCAATTCCAAAGATATTTTGCCAAGCACAACAATTGGTTAGGTAGTAGGTATTACAACATCTATTTTGAGTTCTTCCCAGTATTTAATATTATTTTTGCCACACATAACCTTATGGGAGTACTGCACAGCAGTCAAATTTAGCCAACAATCTAGGTTTTGATTTTTACACAACACAATAGGGCCACGTGGTCTAGTTCGATAGCTGTTTGTGGGTTCAGCGAGGGATTCAGTGATCAATTTGCATCTTGTTGTGGTGTTGTCCCTTTGTACCACTGTAAAAGAAGGTATAACTTTATCTTTGTTAGCTAGCGTGAAGAGGGTGTCTATGCCAATGTGTGTGACTACTGCAAGAAACACCACTGGAGGCTTAGTTATAGCATTTATTTTGAATTTAAATGTTAGGCCTGATAGACGTCCTGCTGGTGGATTAGGTCACCAATCACATACCACATAGACTGGCTTAGTCAAAGCGAAGTTATACCAACAATCCCCTTGTTCCTTAATACAGGATTTGGTGATTTAAACATTGCTGGTACCTGGGTGTGAGGTATAATTACCAACATTCTTCTGACAGCAACACATGATGAGAGAATCCTGTTTGTTACATTTCCATTCTGTAGTAGGACAGAGTTCTGCAGTGATGTTGGAATTTGGATTCAAGAGATTTCCAGAGATGGCAATTGAAGAGGCTTTCTCATTAAGAGATCCTTCCACTTTTCTGCATCTCATCTGATTTTTTTCTCCAGTCCTTCCAGTCAAGACATGGACCCAATCTTTTCTGTCCCATTCCCATTCAAGTGGGTGGTACACATCAGTATCCTGCATTACTACAGTGGCTAAGTTTGGGAGGCAGTCTTTGGGATAGTGTCCCATAGTGCTAGTATGTTTAACGGTAGCTTGGGATCATGGCCATTCTGTATTCTTTTGGTTAGTGGTTAGTGGTAAGATGCAGGAAAGTACTACCAATTCAATTAAATGATTCATGATTCATGTTATTCTTGGCGTCCCTCGGAGTTCTTCTGCACAATAAAATAGCAGAACTTGTCTCTCTGATGAAAAATTAAAACCGGACAGAAAATTAGAGTGACAGAATTATCCAGTGAGTATTTATGAGTGTTTATACGATGCTTCTTCCCCAGGGCATCGAAAGCTACCCTTGCATATGCATTCAGTGGGGCTTTTAGTAGCAGTGGTACACTTCCCACAGTGGGAAGTTCTATCAAAATGGGTTTTCCTGGGAAGTGAGCTGGATTCCTAGAATTATCTGGTTCCTTTAATGAGGGACCTAGTGAAGGAGCCTTTGGGCAAAAGGCCACTGCCTTTTTTGAGGCACCCATTTACCTCCCATCTGTCATTTACACCTTTGACAGCTTCCCATAGGTACACATCCCCATTTCCTGCCTGTGGTTTCAAAAGTCTTTTCAATAGACTATTTGTTCTTTGTACAATGCCATTAGCTTGTGGATAGTATGGAGTGTAGAAGACCCACTTAATCCCTTTGCTTTGTGCCCAATTTTGTACAATTCTGGCGGTGAAGAGGGAGCTGTTATCAGATTGTATTTCTTGTGGTTTTGGAAAAGCTCCAAACCGTTCTTGCAGTGCTTCCACAGTGTTTTCTCCCATAGCTTTGTTGAAAGCTTTGGCTTGGACTAGTCCTGATGTAATTTCCACTCCCAACAGCACAAAGTGTTTTCCCCTGATTTATTAAAGGGGCCGATATATGATCTACCTGCCAACCATCCCACAAGCCTTTATCCTCTTCTAAATGCAGAGGGTCATCCTCTAAAGGGTGTCTTTCAAGCCATGTACAGCACTGTTTGCAGGCTGATATGCAGGTTTTACACATTTTCCTAGTGACAGGTCAGCCTCAGTCAAAGGCTTCAGGTTACATATTACATTTTACATGCAACCATCCTAACAAACCATCCCAGCCTTCTGTGATCTGGTCCTTTTGTACAGGAGCTAGTCTTGCTAATTCATCAGCAAGACTAGTTATTCCATTTCCCTGATGATCCCCCATCTACTTGATGAGAAGCTACCCATCCCACAGCAAAGTTCCCTTGGCTAGCAATGCTTAAGTGTTCTTGCCACTTGTCCTTTTGCCACACTGGAATTCTGTTAACCTCTCTTTCATTTTGCTCCCAGAAAGGAAGCCATTCAGTACATCCTTTAAAACCTGCATAGGAATCAGTGTAAACATGGACAGGGAAGGTGGTTTTTGCTTCACAGTGGAAAATGCTCCCTATGCAAATAATTCTCCTACCTGGGCACTCCCTTCTCCCTCTGTTATTATCTGTTCATTTGTTGTAGAGTGGAGAGCTACTGCCCAGTATTTCCACGCTTTCCCATTTTTGCTTTGCAGAAGCGTTGGTAAACCAATCATTCACTGACTGATTGTGGGAAAGCAGAGGGGCCACCTGAATGGGTGAGGTAGGTTTGTCGTGACTGCCATCCAGGCTTTCAGTTTCTTGGATAGCTACGTGGTTTAAAGTTTCTTCAGCCTCATCATTTATATAAGCATATTCTTCTTTAACCAACGGTCTCACTTGGAGCTTTTCCCTGAAGTGTTTCCTCCCTTCTGTGGATACATCAGGCTTATTTGCCAAATAGTCAATTCCTTCATCTTCATTTCAACCTCACCCAGTGATTCATCAGTCTTTGAATATTCCTCCCTTAAGGTATCTTTTAACAGGTTATTTTCTCACTCTATATCTTCTTTTTCCTCTATCTGCTGTTTTAACAAGCTAACTGCTTTCTTTTTCTGATCTAACTGTTCTTCTTTCTCTGCTAACTGCTATTCCAGGTAGGACGTTGTTTTCTGCAAAAGCTTCACCAATTTTTCAAGCTTTTCTATGATTTGCTTTACCTGACTACACCTCTTAAAGTGGTCTTCAATGGCTGTGAATAGGCTGTCTCCTAGAACTGCACAGATTATTGCTTTGCCTTTACCTGACTCTATTTTAGCCTCATTCTGTTAAGATGTTACTTATTTTATTATCAATTAAAATTAAATTGTTTTATTTTAATATAAATATAGAATTAAGGGATATATTAGTAAAAATAATTTTACATTTATTGTATTTTGAATCTAGCAACTGACTGCTTCTCTAAAATCCCTGTACAGCCCTGTACCAAGGCTGAAGGGGCTGGTCATAATTGTTTAGTAGGAACGGTTAGAACCTAGGTAACAAAACATGAGGTGATTTGTAAACTGATTTATAATACATACATAGGACTAGAAAAATGCAAGTAGTTGTCAAGGTCCAGGATTAATGGGAACTGAGGGAAGTAACCGTAACAGCTTTCAGGTACCTGCCAAGAAAACTGTGTCCTTAAGCAAAAGGTAATTCCGGCAGGGGGAGATTGCGACCACCGACTCATGGATCACCTACTCACATTGCACGCCAGACCCTTTTCTAGACATTTCTAACCTCTACTGTGCAGAATCGGAAGTAGGAGGAGAATATGTTAATGATTTATTGGAAGTTGTATGCTTAAGTATGAAGACTTAATGAATTTGTATAAGTAAGTTCTATATAAGGTGTATGATTCTGGTGCCTGGCACGTGTTGTTGGTGAGAGCACTCCCCTACACGTCCGGCCGTCAATAAAGGAGTGTCTGCTTATCTGCATCAAATTGGTGTCGATAAGTTATTTTTATCCCGGATTTCGGTGACAAAGATATCACTTGGTCTGTTACATTCTGCAAATATGTCCAATTATCTTGAGCTCAGTCTTCCCCGGGTGGGGAGGGTTGAGCTCCATACTTTGCCAGAAGTCCATAGAACTACTTAAGATTTTTCACTGATGGTGAGACAGAGAGTCTAAACAATCTTAGATTGTTGGTACAAGGCCTGCGCAAAAACAAGGGGACGCATATGGGACTGTTCGAAAAAGACATACCAAGTACTGATAACGTTGCTAGGTGATTAACTCCTAGCCCAAAGAGAAGTCCCTCCTAGTCTTTGAAAAACAGACAACCCCAAAACATTGGTCTGGAAGAAAGCCAGAGAACAACTGAGGCTGCGCAGAGCGACAAGGAGAAAAGTTCATCAGTGAGGAAAAGGAGGAGACCTGATTACCATGAGAAGCGAGGGGAGGCGGGGGTAGACTATGTATATGTATATGTATAGGCGTTTTATGAATATGCACTATTTTGTAACATATAAGCCGGATGGGAGCTGCAAACGGCGCACATGCTTGTGGTGGAGCGATCCCCCATGCGCTGAATAAACATACCCACTTTATAACCCCAAAAGGTATAGAGTGATTTCTCCGCAAAACAATGGAGAGTCTTGATAATCCTCCTTTTTAGTTATTCTTCTTACAAGGGGACCAAATTCACTCTGGGGAGGCTGAACTTAGTTACACACACATGCATCCGCTGCTGCGTCACGCTTTCTTCCCTGCGTGACTGAAGGCACCAATATCTACCACGAGGAGTCAAAACTTAATTACACACAAGTGCAGACTTTCTCTGCTTGTCCCTTCAACTTCCACGGGTAGTCAACCTCATCTATTTGAGGGCAGTTCCCCCTTTTTCACTAAGAGATCCTTGTGCTTGATCCCAATATACAGAGTCCTCAATTTGAGTTTTGGTGCAATACACCTAGGCATGTGTGGTGTGAGGGAAACTGTCCTTCTCAGAATTAAATTATCATATCTCTGCCTTTCTCAAGCAAGGTTACCACACATGTGTGTGGGGGGGTAGTGGTCTAGGCGTGATCAGTCTTAGAGGCAGGTAGCCTTCAACCAGGAGGTGTGCTTTGATATTATAATGAAACAAAGTTCGTCTAAAGTTCATGATTTCTTCACTGATGTTACAATAACAGTAGCAATCAACTTTTTTTTTTTTTTTTTTAACAGTAGCTATGTTATCTCTAACAGCTCTGGCTAGGCTTAGGTACCAAAGAATAAAACTGCACTCTCTCCCACACAGTTCTGTATTCAGGAGCCTTTGTACCTCATTCCACCCTTAATGAGTCTTTCTTTTTCTGTTGACTGTAATGGGTGTGTCATTCCTCTCTGTCCTTATCTCAATTCATGAGACTTTTCCTTTTTTTTCTCTTTCTTGGTGCCAGGTGTGTGTGTGTGGGGGGTGTTGGGGGGAGGGGGGGGGATTAGAGCAGGTGTGTTGTGCTCAGTGTCCCTCTGAGTTTAAACCACTATAAAGGGATGCCATCCAGGGGGACTTTGATGGGCTTAAGCGGTGTGCCTGTTCAAATCTCATTAAATTCAACAAGGCCAAGGGCAAGGTCCTGCACAGGGGTCAAGATAATCCCAAACAGAAATCCAGGCTGGGCATTGAGTGAATTGAGAGCAGCCATGTGGAGGACTTGGGGCTGTTGGTTGTCAAGAAGCTCAACATGACCTATCAACACGTATGTGCAGCCCAGGCCAACCATATCCTAGGAAGCATCAAAAGAAGTGTGGTAGGTTAAGTAGTTTGTGAGTAGGTTGAGGGACATGATTCTCCCCCTCTACTCCACTCTCATGGGACCCCACTTGGAATATTGTGTCCAGCTCTGGGGCTCCCAGCATAAGAAATACATGAACCTGCTCAAACACATCCAGAGGAGGCCATGAAGATGTTCAGGGGGCTAGAGCATCTCCCTTAGGAAGACAGTCTGAGATAGTTGGGATTATTCATCCTGGAATAGAGAAGGCTTCAGGGAGACCTTATAAGAGCCTTCCAGTACCTAAAGAGGGTCTACAGAAAATCTGGATGGGACTTTTTATAAGGGCATGTAGTGACAGAACAAGGGGTAATGATTCTAAACTGAAAGAGGGTTGATTTAGATTGGATGTAAGGATGAGGTTCTTCATGGAGATTGTGGTAAAACATTAGAATATATTGCTCAGAAAGTTGTAAATGCTCCCTCTCTGCAAGTGTTCAAGGCCAGGATGAGGTTTTGAGTGACCTGATCTTGAAGAAGGTGTCCCTGCCTGTGGCAAGAGGGTGGAAGTAGATGACTTTAAAGTCCTTCTGACCCAAAACATTCTATAATTCTAGGATTCATCCTATGTTTCTATGTTTCATTTTATGTTTCTACTTCTACTATGACTGGGTTAAAAAAGGTTATAAACTTGGGAAAAGACTCTGTGTGGTTCATTCTACAGTCCCAGTATTCTGGTACTTTACTGTATAAGACTTACAGAAACCTATAGGCCTACTCTGTAGAAAGTAAGAACACCCAAACAGTTCTCAGAATCAGATTTATGTAAGAGTGTTCACTGTTTTCATTTTGAGACTTCCTCCAAACTCATTCTGGAGCAGATCCAACTATTATGTTCTGTAGTTGAGCTTTGAGGATACCATGAGTTTCACATCATCTCTCTAGGGTATCTGCTACATAAATGGTCCTGGACATTCTGTTGCTGACTCGGTGGCTTGCTGTGGTGTTACAGGTGGCCAGTTCTGGGCAAGCATTACACACAAGATTCCTTCCTGGAGAACTAGTGACATTCACTGACACATTCACAAAAAAAAATAAATTCTGGGGGGAGAAAATGTTAAGGAATTATGCCTTACACCTCTAAGTCATTGCTTCTTCCTCCCATTCTTGTGCCTGTTTTCTCTACTCTTTAAATCCTTCTCTAAGCTATTTCTTAGTAGATAACCTTACATTTGGCTATATCAGACTGCATTTTGACTAAATTAACCCAAGTTATAAGCATACATCTACAATCATTAAAATTGTGGATGTCATTTATAAGGCCCAGGTATACCTCTGGAAGCTCTGGCACTCTACATTGTGGTAAAAACATTAATTCTTCATCATTTCAGTAAATACACTATTTTTAACTTAGTGTACACACACTTCCACATATACATCACTATACATACATATGCATATACAAATAATATATACATATAAGTATTTTAAGTATAATTATTTATCAAAATTTTTACTCATAATTGAAAAAATATGTTTTTTTTTCCCAAGCAAGACATTAAGTGGTAAATGTAAGTCCATGGAATCATTAATTAATTAATTTATTATTTCAATATTCATTAATAGATGTTAAAATGCATATCCTAGATCACAGAACTGAGATACTGAGGTAATACAATGTTGATTTCTTCAAGATTATCCACTATACCTCATTGTCACTGAAAAAGTAGATGCATCACCTTCATTAGTCAAAATATTTGTGAAATTTATGAGTTAGAGTTTTACAATACTGTAGATCCCTGGCCACTGAAATAAGTTATTTGTCTTTTTGTATAATTACATTTTCAATAAGTCTTTATCTAGTAAAAAATCTTATTAATCAATGGCTATATAAAGATTATTTTCCTGTTATATCTTTCAGTCTTTTTAAGAAAAAACCACAAGAACAAAATAATTTTTAAAAAAGGGAAAATGTTCCATAAATGTACCTGGCTATAAATTTATCTGCTTGTTATCTTCTTTAAAGCTTCTGAATAATTTGCCATCTTGCCACATCTAGCATGATTTTACTTGCAATTTAACTAAAGCAATTGTACAGGTCAGTTTCAATTCTCCCTGCCTTTACCCCTGACTTCATGATGATTATGTTGTCCTGGAATCTGGACTGCATATTCATGTGACCCTACATTACTCCACTCCTGACTCTGAAAGATTTTTAAATGTGCCTCAAAGGTTTTTATTTCAATATATTTTGGTACTTTATGTGATCATACCATCTTAACACTACTCCATGGAAGATCTACTTTTAATCTGTACCTTCTTAAAAGGTGTATATTCCAGTATTATCCTTCTACTTTTTTCCCTTTCAGATCTTTCTCTCTCTTGAGTATACTCTGTCTCAGAGATTAACATAACAAGTGCAGACCTTTTGAGAAAATTTAATTGTTCATCTGACTTTGTTAACTCACAAATCGTTTCCTGCGGCTCTATAAAATTATGCAGCATAATGAAGTACTAACCAGTGGCCAAGAGGAATCACATTCCTGTGAGCCATGGAATGAATCACTGTGATTTAGTTTAGCTCCTAATTTAAAAAAAAAAAAAAACAAACAAAAAAAACTGACTGTAAAAGTTGCTGATATAATGTTGACCTCAGTGATTGTCAGCTTTTAACCCAATTTATGTGTCTGATCAATTATACTGAATTCAAAAGTACCAGCTATGACAAATCAAAATTTATTTTGTTTAATAAAATGTTGCCAGATAGTAAATGTCAGTTAGGAAATTAGTTTTACTCTCCCTTTGTGGCTAATTAACTGTTAGAATTTCAGCTCTCTTTATGTATATAATTGATGTTTGTTGTCAAATATGGTTTTTATTGTCTCTGCAGTTGATACTATGGGGTCTGAAGATATTTTCACCTTAGTCATTAACTATTATTCCTGCCTTTCATGCACAGCTTTAACAAAATCTATTGCTTGCCACATTATACTCACGAGAATTCAATATATATTGTCTGAAGGAATAAAAGATTGTGGAAGTATTTCAGTTCTTCAGATTTTCAGGGGTTTTGTTGTGGTTTTGTTTTTTTGTTGGTTTTGTTTGTTTGTTTGTTTTTTATAGATGAAAACTAGCCAACTTGTATGTATTCAACACTTTTATCAAGCTCAGTAAATATAACCAAGTGTAAAAATCAAGGATAGAGAAAGGATTTATCTTATTTCTTCAGACTACAGTCAGAAACCTGTCTTGGTTAAGTAATTAAACAAATATTTGCTTCATAGTGATTTAAACTTAATACATCATAGTGACATATACATGTCTTTCATTAGAAGTCCTAGAAACAGGAATGTCATTAATAAAGAAAATCAGAGTTCTGTACTGGTTTATTTGATTATTTGGCATTGCATTTTATGCCTTTATTAAAATGGGCTTTATTAAAGCAGATTCTTTTCCATAAACAACTCTAAAGAGTATTTCAAAACTGCTGTGTTGCTATTAAGACAGAAAAAATCCATAGAGATAGGAACCATTTTCAGATTGAGGGTTAAGACATTTATCTTTTATATATATATAAAGTCACACATCTCCATGGATACCAGAATCTCCTGCTAAAACCAGAATTTATCTGTGGAGAGAACAGCATGGTCTAATTGATGATATCTCTATTTTCACTAAATAGCACCTTCTGCCAAAGTAATTGCCTTGACAATAATGAGACTGCTTGTGTAATAAATTGTTTCTCCGTATGAAAAAAAGGGTATTAGAATATTGCTGAATCTAACTAAATATTTTATTAATCAGAAATTGTAGAGGATCTTAGACAAGTATTATGTTAACACTGAAGTTGGAATCTGGAAGTAATGTTAAAATCTAGCATGGATTTTTATAGCAAATTCCAGAATATCTTGTTGATTACACGTCCTCAAAGACTGTGTATTTTGCATGGGCATTTTTTTACACATTAATCTGTTTCTTTTCAAAGAGGGCAACTACATACAAACTAAGGTGTACCAATCATGTAAAAAAAAAAAAAAAAAAAAAGTACTTGCAACACTGTCACATGTGAAAATGCATAAATGGTTGTGAAGGCTGCAGATTTTTTTCTCATTTTGCTTTAATCCAGATTTTGCCAAATTATTTTTGATAAACAGACCTCTAGAATCAAAAAATCTATGACTTATCAACCTATAGCGAATAATATAACACATAATAGGTAGAATTTACATTCTTAATAAAGTTTGCCAGTATTTTCCTTGACCAGGAATTTTTCAAGACCATTCATCAACTTTAATGCATAGAGTTTTGATTAAAAGACTGAGTTTATAGTGGAAATTTCATGGAAATCAATGGAAAATCATGCTTATTCTTCATGAAATAAGCTGCAGAATCATTCCTTTAAGTTCTGCCATTAACTTGTGTAGTAAGTGCTTATAAGAGTTTTCCTGAAGTAGAAGAGAGTCTAAGACAACAAATTGATAAGCACATGTAGTGTTGCAACATAGACATATTTATTATTCCTTTTTGTTCTTTTTAGTTTTTAAGTAGGTCAACAAAAAGAAAGAAAAAAAAAAAGTTTTAAAAAAGAGATGCCTTAGTTCATGTTACTGTATCAAGATGGTAAACTATGCACTTTTAGTAGAAATGTGATATCAAATACTTTAATACATGAAAACTCTTTATGCTGTTAAAGATTTAATAAGCTGCATATTGATGAGTGTCACCAGATATTGGCAAGCTTAGCTCTTGCATGGAATTTGTCCCAAATTGTATTATTTTATCTGGTTTAGAATAATCTTATATAAAAAGGCATGTAACCCGCAGGTTCCTTTTCTCAATACTCCTACGTAAGCTGAAGTATGATGTTTAGTCCATGAGTATTGTGCATAACTGCTACCAATACAGCTGGGGCAAAAGCCACTTTATCCAGACTGCAGTGCAGTGTTTTGCTAATTTTTGTCTGCTTAAACTAATCCATCTTCCCTTGGGAAACATATTGTCACAAAAAAATGAAGGCATGCAAGTCTGGACAGGTAGTATTTCTGGATATCTCTTGAACACTAAGAAACTGAGTGGTTAGGAAGCAGTTTGTTTTCAGCTTCTCCAATGGGTGGATGTTTATGCATTTTAGCATAGTTGTAACAGGAAGATACAGATTGAAAAATTCAGGCAGAAGTCAGAAGTTAGTTTCCAGAAACCTTTATTGATTTTACATTTATATTCTTTAATTAAAGGATGCTGGAAAATCAGGACAGGTTTCTGGTTACTGTGATGACATTATCTCATACAAACACTTTGTCCTTCATAGGCTTCTCTGCAAATAAATAGGTTTTGAAGGCAAAAATCTAACAGAAAAAGCAAACAAACAAGCAAAACCTTAACACAATTAGCTTTGTACAGCATAAAAGAGCAGTGAAAAGCATGAGTACATGCGTTTTTCCTTTGTAGTTAACATTTAAACATTTTTAATTTAATATTATTACCAAATTCCCACTGACTGCTTGGGTGCTACAATGGGTGATATCTTACATTAATAAATACAATCATTTTCATATGCATATTCTACAATAAAAATATTTTTTCACCCATTTAAAATAAAATAGTAATGTGAAAAGTCCTGTTCCCTACAGTATATTTTGTGAGGTATAGTGCAGACATTAATATTATACAGATCCTTTATTTTAATTTTTTCAAAATAATTTACTGACATATACTTTGAATTCAGGTATAGGAATTAATTATTTCTTAGCTGGAAGTTGTAATCTGCTTGTATATATTCACACATCCACTGTAAAATGTCTGGAGATTCAGGAAAAAAGACTGGGTCAATACTGCATTGCTTACTCATTTGTTAATCATGTAGTGTAATCATACTTGTGTCCATTTCTTGGCCCTTCTTATAAGCTTGACCTTTATTTGACCTATACTCTCAGGACTAACTGTAAATAGAGCTGAGAAAGATTAAAAACAAAACAAAACAAAACAAAACAAAACAAAAAACAAAAAAATAACCCCAAAACAAAAAAAAACCAACAACACACCGCATGGTGACAGTGCTATTGTAGATATTAGTGTTCAGAATATATCATTACTGTTTAAAACATAGATATATTTTACTGCAAAAATTAAAAATTAGGAAGGGATTTACCTTACACTTAAAGAAATCAATACAGTCCAGTTTTCTGACAAAAAAAATATAAATCTTAAAATCAGTTATAAAATGGCAACTTGAACATCACACATTAAGTAAAAAAAAGAGAAGGTAAAGAAACTATTCATATTTGATATATCTACATGGTACATTGTTTGTATCTTTATCCATTAAATATTCCATAGGCACATAGTAAAAAATAATCACAGATTAAACTATTTTTTCATAGAAAACAAAGTTTGCTTTCTCTCTCTCTTCTCTTTCTTCTTTCCTTTCAAAGTTAGGGACAAACTCTGCACTCATAGTCTAGAAGAGTTTTAAACATCCCCCTGATGCTGTTCACCTACAGAAATAGTGATCAGCAATTAGCTTTATAACTGAGTTCTCATTGTCTATCACTCATCACTTGGAATACTGAGGACAGCTACAAGAAGCAGACAGGACATTTCAGAAGGTCCATTAGGTTTTTTTGGTTTCTTTGCTAGAACCACATCTACTTTTTGCAGAGACATTACTTCAGTCAGAAACTTATAGAGAAGGTTGATATCTCACTGTTATCTTGAATCAACATAATTTATTATATATTTGTTAAAAAATGCTGTTTGTTTGTATATAAGTGAAAATACATTCTAATAAATCCTGATCAAATTGAGATATTTTTATATATTGCAGAATACGTGTCAGAATTGCTGTTAGGTTAATTTTTAAAAGAAAATATGTGCAAAAATACAACATAAATTGATGTCAGTAACTTATTACTGTAAACAATAAATTAAAAGTAAGCTTTGAATCTTGTAAATTTTTTTTCACAGATCAGTACTGACATCTATAATTTGCTAGGTTTCCTGTTTCATAAAAAACACAAAAGATGTAGTTCTTCTGGCTCTTTATATAATTGGCTGTGAAATTAAACTTCTGGCTTTGGCAGTGAAAGCTGATATAGCAAAAATGTCTGAACAGGTTGAAAAGACAGGCAAATTATCACTATCTCAAACCACAATCAAAGTGATATAAATATGAAGGACTCAGTGCAATATTTGAAAGTTAGTATTTTCAATCCATTTCAACCAGCATCTTATCAGAAGACTGAACTGGCAAAGAATCTCTTAGGCCATCATGTCCACTTGACTTCAGAGCAATTGACGAATACAAACTTTTCCAGAAACAAATTAAGCTTTTCTTAAAACATGGATCAGATATTCAGATAAATTCTCCAATATTTTGGAGATCAGATCAGATTAGATCTCTGATATTTTTCAGATTATGATCTGTGCTGATGATTTTCAGATTATAAATATTAATGCTTAAATCATATTGCGCTTTGCCTTTGCTAATGTTGTCCTTAATTAAATAATCTGGAATTAATAGTGCTGTATATAATTAGATTGTTCCTTTGGCAACTCACTGTTTTATTTTATTCTTTTTCCCCATTCATCTCATGTTTCATTTTACTTCCATGTCTTTGATTTATTCCTTCAAAATATCATCTAGAATTTTCCTAAATGTTTGAGGTTGCCTATATTCTCCAGTTCTTAAATGTACTAATACTGTTCCTTAAACACTGAATTATTCAATTACAAAGTCCAGTACAATGTTGGGACATTTGTTGAAGGCTTTATTCAAATTCTGTGTCTCTGACCCTGAGGGTAGTGTATAAAAAAGTGATATGTTTATGCACTCTCTGACGTGCATGCCAGCTCCTTAAATCCTTGGTTCAGGAAATGAAAGGAAGTCTTTATAGTACTGTCATTCAGACCAAGGGTTGTCAAATGATTGTTTGTGTACATTTAACCATAATTCCAGAAAGATCTGAAAATCTGATTTCCCTACATCTATTAAGAGTTTCTTACACTGTTTGTGCTTCTTCTTAACACAATGTATTATCAGAGATTTTTCTCTAATTTGAAATTTGAGTGAGAATTTTGACTAAACAAGTATAAGAAAGAATGGCAGAACTGTATTTTCTCAAGATATAATAAATAACATAAAGGATACCTGAGAACAACGCCTCACCTCCAGTTTGCAAGCAATGATTGCTCAAAATACCTGTATGCTCTGACCAAGATGAGTTTACTTTGATAGAATGGCAATGATTCATTTGACTTCTGTCATATGAACAGTCTCTTAAGGGTTCTCTAGTTATAAATCTTGGGGAAATTTTAGAGGAGTTTGATCTAAAAATCCATGGAATAGTAGTTGCATATAATGGAAATAAGTATTTAAATACAAGCTGGCGTCCCCGCTTCCTCAACCTCATTCCAATTTAGAGACACAGAGGAGAGAAAAAGGTGAAATTCAGGGGAAGATTTTACTGGATGATTCCCACATGATGTAAGACTGTGTGTAGATGGAGCACACTGGAGCATTTCCATGACTACCAAGGAAATTAGAGCAGTAAGATTCAGAGAACAGGCTACACAGCAATACCTTATTATTATTCCCTTTACATTTTCTTTATAGACTCCTCTATCACACCATATGAATCTTATTATAAAAGGTTTTGGCTAAAGTACAGCAGTGGTTTTCAGTTGCAATGTTCTGTTTGGCAACATTCTGATTTATTATTTCTGATATATGAAGTATTTTCTTAGAAACAAACAAACAAACTAACTAACTAACTCACAAACAAACCACACTTTGAAAAAGCTTCTTGATCTATTTTTACAACTTCCAGGCTGTGAAGTTAATACAGCAGCATTAGTACAGCAGCAGAACTGGTTCCCTCTTGTGGAAAGGGTATGGAACAGCTGTATCTTCTGCTGGGAATGGGTTCATGTCTATGTGCAGAGAGATGAAAGAAGGTGAAGGATTTGCATTTTGCTTTTTTTTTTATTTTTTTTTTTATTTCAGTTTTCAGAATGCAGACAACCTGCTAATTATTGTATTTGCCTTTTGAAAATAAATCCATTCATGAAATAACATTTTGGTTTCCAAAAATCCCTCTGGTCAGGCAGGTTTATGCCCTTGATTTCTGAATAAAGTGAAAATAAAAAATGGAAGTTCCACTGCTCCAAAAATTGAAAGGAAACAACTAGAAATCAATCTTAATGGATCATGTTCATACAAAGATTATGTGAATCACGGCTCTGACTGCAGAATCACTCAAGTATGCTTTCAAGTCCTCAATCAAATGAGCAAGAACTTGAAGGCCATTGCTGGCTCACTTCTGCTTCTCAAGTGTGTATTCAGACTTGAATAGGGGTTTCTTATATTCTTCAGCATGCACGTCTAGATGTATAATAGCTGTTTTGCGACCTTGGACTGTTCTCATCTCCCTGGCTTCCTACACTGAGCAATATGAGGACAAAATAGAAGAAACTTTGTAGCTTTTAGAGCTTATTGATTTTTGTATTTCTGATGTATTAGAGCAATTTTTTCAAATGTATCCACCTTACCTTGATATTTTGAGAATGCAGAGAGGATTTCACATTTATTAACTTTGCTTTACTAAAAAAAAAAAAAAAAAAAGCAACAGTAGAAGCATTTCTGTGTTATCTCAGGGATATAAATGGTTTGGTATATTAAAAATAAAAAATTCTCAGAGTAAAATTCAAGGCTTATGTGTAAGTGTTACATAAGAAGCAGACAAGGAATGCACTTTCCTAAGTAGTAACAGAGGTGGTTTTAAAGAAATACAGTCCTGAACTGAAGTTGAAATCAGTAATGCTCAATACTTTCCAAATAGAAAAGTTCTGTCTTAATGGAGAGCATATAATACGATTTTTTTTTTTATTATTATTATCTCTGATGTGACAGAATCAGAAAAAGAATGCAGAAGTTTTCAACAGGAGCACTACTTTCTCAGATCAGAGGAAATAAAGTAATGTATTAGCAGTTTCATTATCAGAATTTTTATTTCATAAGGTGATTTGAATTTTTAAACACTATAAACAGGAAATTGTCTCCTGCAGCAAAAGTATACAGCAACTGGCCCAAGAAGTGAAGGGAATTAATTAATCTATCCTGTTCTTTACGATATTAAGAGTATGATATTTCTCCCATATTTGTATCAATTCATTCCCTCATATTCATATCAAGTGATAATTGTCACTACATCCATTCTACTGTAATGATTTATTTAACCTCATTTTGATATGTTACATGACTGTTCACCTCATAAGTGCTTCATAATGAAAATGTTTCTGACTATGACCTTCTTGGCAGATCTTTTCCTCTGTAATTAGGAATGTACACTTCAAATTATTTAAATAGTTCATATATGAGGGCTATATAAACTTTTTTTATAAATATTTGTTGAGTTTCAAAATGTTAACATTGTTAGACTTGTCCACTGTTGGATAATATATTACTCTAGAAGCATCACAAGTCAACACAATACTTAGTGCACCTTCAAAGTTTTCCAATTTAATCTTTTTTTTTCTTTGTTTTTTTCTTCTTCTTTTTTTTCCTGCATTAATAAAAAAATATAATCTATTATGTGAGAAGTGTTTAGCGAGGGTCAGAAAAAGCAAATCTGTAATTTCCATTGAAAATACTTTTGCACAGTATGTAATTCATCCCTGAAACAGAATAAGATGCAAATATTCTTCTGGGGCTGATGTGTCATTCTGACAATGCTTTTCTGCCTAGATAAATAAAATTGTCAGAGAATACCTTTGAAAAGTCTAGAGTAAATGAAGCTATTTTAAAATTAAATTATGACAGAGAGAAGGGTACTTTATATTGTCCTATTTCCATGTCTTATCATTACTAGTGTGAAATTGAGGCATGTAGAAAGTTCCATTTACGCATGCCCATGTAGTAAATCCATATTAAAGACCCTGATTTCTAAAAGCACTGTATTTTTTCCTGTGTTTTGACAAATTTTCTATTTTTTTGGAAATATTTAAGATTGAACTTCTAAATAGCACTTTCTGAGTAAATACACAAACTAACGAGCAAATACTGTCTACATGCACAATTACACCAAATACAATTCCCCAGTGAGACTATGAGCTATGATATACAAATGTGAAATATAAATATAGATTAGAATTTAAAAGATTTTTATACTTTGCACCAGAGATTATAAAATATTTTGCAAGTGGATTGATGACAAAGTCATATTGTACCCTTTGAATAAATAATTGAAAAGCACGTAAGTTTTTTCATCTTTTCTGATTCTCACTGCACAAATGTCACACCTCCATTGTTTTCATTAGCTATAGAAATTCTCTACCTAGCAACTCCAATGACTCTGCACCATCCTTTCTACAGAATGAAAGATGGCTTGTTGCATACTGTAAAGGACTTTCTTCTATTAAAGGTTAGAGCCACTAGTGGAAATAACACAATGACTAATAACCATTATATAATTGGTGACATTATCTTTAGTTATTTGTCACTCTAGCAGAATCCTAAACTTGAGGCTAGGTTTCTTGCTTTTTATAAAAATCTACATGAAGAACAAGGTTCCTGATTATGGAACCTACAAATTATTTTTATATTGAGCAGAGCCAGTTTTAAATAAAGAATATAAAATGTTGCAAAAGAGTGTCTTTTAGAACCAATATATTTCTACAGTCAGATATTTCTGTGCATTCTTAGTTCTGAACAATTAGTTGCTACATGCCTAATCATTGGGGCATGTAGCATCTTGCAGGGGTGGGGGGATAGAGGAAGGAACAGATTTCTCTAGGTGAACCTTCTTCCAAAGCAGAGACACGAAATACCTAAAATTACTTTTTATATTTAACAACATAATGTTGAAATAACTTTTTTGGGTTCTAGGGCAGTTAGGCTCAACTTAAATCTTCCACTTTCCATGAGAAAACCTAAGCATTTGGGCCTTTTTAGGAAGTTTGAATTCTTTGTGGGATTTTTTTTTTGTGTGTGAGATTTTCTGTTGGGTTGGGGTGTTAGGATTTTCTGCATTTAATTTCCAGGAAATGTTTAATGAGTTTGTGGTTTAGAATGACAGTGAAGTAGAGAGAAGGAATATTGGCACCTGTACATGAAGGAGTGGGTGAGCAAAGCCATAAAAAGTTCCTGTCTAACAGTGAAGAATTTTCTCTGCAGCATCCGTGGAACAACACTACAAAAATGTCCTGGGTTTAGCCAGGATAGAGTTAAACTTCCTTTGGCTGAGAGGGAGCACAGCTTAAGTGCTGGATCCTGGTCAATCATTGGAGTATTCCATGTCATGTGACCTCAAAACTCAGCATATAGGCAGGCACGTGCTCTCTCTCACTTGTGCTGTTTTGTTTTTTGGCTTCTGAAATGGCTAGGTGGAGTTTTTTCGGTGCAGTGGGGTTGCTGCTGGGTAAAAGCTCTGTTCCAGTCACTGTTTGGTGAGCTGCTACTGCATTTTACCTGTTTTGGACTATTAATAATGGTTTAGCTAGTTTTGTTGGGAGGTTTTTGTTTTGTTTTTTTTGTTGTTTGTTTGGTTTGTGTTTCTTTGTTTGTTTGTTTGTTTGTTTTTTAAAATTTTATTTAAAACTACAGATTTATTCCTTTTTGTTGCTCCCCTGTTTCACTGGGAGTGGGGAGTAAAAAACTGGTCGTGTGGTGATATGCTATGGGCTGAGTTCAAACCACAACAGTTTTTGGCTCCCAATGTAGGTCATGAAGTTTGAGATAATGGCAGAATGGGTAATGATGTTGATTACTTGCTGCTTAAGATTTTATCATCTCATTTATAATACAAATTTTCCATGCTGTTGCTCACAGTCCATGAGAGTTGCATTAAGATTTCGGTTTTGATGTACTATGTTATGCTCATCTATGATAGGGTGCACTGATCAGCCCTGGGTCTTTTTACAACTGTGTTTGAGAAATTCAGGAATTTCAGATACCTTTAGAATGCTGATATTAACGTAGTTGCCAAACTGCTAGGAGCCAGTATGTTCCTGCATGTGGTTCAGGTTTTGTTCAGGGTTAAGCAACTATTTAAGAGTATTACCTGCAAATCTACCTCAGGGTTGGAGAATTATTAGTGGCTGGGGGTGTGGAGTAGCATGGGCAAGTACCTAGAACAGTGGGCACCTCCAGTGTATTGGAATGTTACTTCTTCACAGGTACAGAATCCTGAGGAACTAGTAAAATATTTGGAAAAAGTATGTTGTCACCCGGGTAATTCCAGAGAGGCACAGCTCACTGCAACATGCTGGGGTATAGACCACACTTATCTACTGCTGTTAAACACTGTTCAGCACCCTCAAGAGGAAGAGAAGGGCTCCGGGTCTGATAACAAAGTTACAGTCAGTGCAACACCTCCGAAGTCCACAACAGAATCTGCAGCCACTATAACCATGAGGACAGATGCTGCAGCTGAACCAGAGAAACAACCCATGACCATGTCTGTTGCTCCCATACATAAGAAGAAATACACAAGAAAACCCTCTCACAGTGTACAGGGTGATGATGAACCAGGCCCATCATGAGAACAAGAGGAGGAGGCAGAGCCAGTGATAATCACCCAATCCTTATCCCCAGTGCAAGACATACAAAAGGATTTCAGCTGCCATCCAGGTGAGCAACTCATTACCTGGCTGCTCCAGTGCTGGGATAGCGGGGCCAGTGGCATGGAACTAGAGGGTAGGGATACAAGGCAGCTGGGATCCCTGTCTAGGGAAAGGGGAATTGGCAAAGCCAATGGAAAGGAGACAAAAAATCTCAGTCTCTGGAAATGACCTGTCAAGTGTGAGGGAGAGTTATCCCTTCAAGGAAGATTTTGTATGCCATCCAAGTAAGTGGACCACTATAGAGAGAGGCATTCAATACCTGAGGGGGACAGTTTACTATGACCCAGATAATGCATGGATACCCACAGATCCAAATGAAGTCCGATGCACCTGGGAAAAGTGGTGAAAGTTTGTACAGAACACACCCTCATATGCCAGTGCATTAGCACTAATGGACTGGACAGATGAAGAGGGACCAACAGTGGATGAATTGGCTCACTGACTATGACAACATGAAGAAAGTCTCTCTTCCTCATCACAGCTGTGGAGAAATTATCTCAAGAATTCCAGCAATTTCAAGAGGAGAAATCCTACTCCCCACCTGCATGAACTCGAATCTCAGTTATTAGGAGCAATTGTTTCTCTACTCGAGAGAACCGGTATATACCATGGGGGAAGCTGTGGCATTGCCTACGTGACCATGGAGAAGACATGAAGAAACGGGGTGGAAAACCTACCTACCTCCTAGAAGAGAAGCTATGTGAGTTGGAAGGAGGAACAAGTACAAAATGGGATTCTTTTAGAAGAAATTCTGCTCCTCTATAAAGTAATCAAGTGCCTGAACAGAGCACAAAGGCCAACTTTGCTCATGATCCTTGGAGAAGAACTTCTGACTTGTATTCAGAAGAAGTGATCAAGATGAGACTGAAATCTGTGCACACAACACTAACCCATTTGTCGTTAGTGGGTATTATGAGCAATATTGGAGGGGCCCTGCCTCCAGCCAGGCGGAGGAGAGGGACAGCCGAGTTTACTGGACCGTGTGGATTCGATGGCCTGGCACAACTGACCCCCAGCAGTACAAGGCTCTAGTGGACACTGGTGTTCAATGCACCCTAATGCCATCAAATTTTAAAGGGACAGAATCCATTTGTATTTCAGGAGTGACGGGGAGTCTCAACAGCTGACTGTATTGGAGGCCGAGGTGAGCCTAAGTGGAAAAAGTGGGAAAAAAACCTCCATTGTGACTGGCCCAGACAATCCATGTATTCTTGGCATAGATTACCTAAGGAGAGGGTATTTTAAGGTCCCAAAATAGTATCTGTGGGCTTTTGGTATATCTGCCTTGGAAAGAGAAGGAATTAACCAGCTGTTTGTGTTACCTGGTCTCTCAGAGGATCCTTCTGTGGTGGGATTGATGAGGGTTAAGAGTAATGGGTGCCAACTGCCACCACAACAATGCACCAAGGGAAGTATTTCACCAGACAAGACTCTGTAATCCCTATCCATAAACTGATTCATCAGCTAGAGAGCCAAGGAGTCATCAGCAAAACGTGCTCCCTTTTTAACAGCCCCATATGGCCAGTGCGAGAGTCTAGTGGAGAGTGGAGATTCATACTGGACTATCGTGTCCTGAATGAAGTCACGCCACCACTGAGTGCTGCTGTGCCAGACATGCTAGAAATTCAGTATGAGCTAGAGTCAAAGGCAGCCAAGTGGTACACCATGACTGATACTGCCAACACATTTTTCTCTGTCCCTCTGGCAACAGAATGCAGACCACAGTTTGCTTTTACCTGGAGGGGTGCCCAATACACCTGGAATCAACTGCCCCAGGGGTGGAAACACAGCCCCACCATTTGCACTGGAACAGGGTGAAGCTCTGGTAGACTTACAGTACATCGATGACATCATTATGTGGGGTAATATGGTGGAAGAATTTTTTGAGAAGGAGGAAAAAGTAATCAAAATCCTTCTGAGAGCCAGGTTTGCCATAAAGCATGGTAAGGATAAGGGACCTGCACAAGAGATACAGTTTTTAGGAGTAAGGTGGCCTGATGGACATAGTACAGATTCCAGTGGAGGTGATTAATAAAATAACAGCTATGTCACCATGACCAACAGAAAAGAAACAGAGCTTTCTTGTGTCGTGGGTTTCTGGAGATTGCACATTCCAAGTTACAGTCAGATTGTCAGCCTCTCTATCAAGTGACTCAGCAAAAGAATGATTTTATGTGAAACCTGAAGTTATGGACTAAATGAACTTAATAGACATTTTGGAAATATGGCCCATAGACTGAGGGAACGACATCTGTGAAACCCAGGAAAAAGAATGGTGGTTCCTTAGAATGTATTTGGAACCAGAGCATAATGTCAATGGTATGGAATAAGGGGTGGAGACTGTCCTAGTTTTGTCCAGGATAGAATTAAATTTCCTTGGGCTGAGAGGGAGCACAGCTTAAGGGCTGGGTCTTGATCAATCACTGTAGCATTCCATATCATGTGACATCAAAGCTCAGCATATAGGCAGGCATGTGCTCTCACGTGTGCTGTTTTGCTTTTTGGTTTCTGGATCAGCTGGGTGGAGTTTCTCTGGTGTAATGAGATCGCTGATGGGGATGGGCTCTGTACCGGTTACCTCTCGGTGAGCCACTACTGCATTTTACCTGTTTTGAACTACTATTATTACTATTGGTTTTCAGTAGGTTTTGGTGTGGTTTTTTGTTGTTGTTTGTTTGTTTGTTTGTTTTAAAACCCCAAAACCTACCTTTTTTGTTTGTTTGTTTGTTTCTCCCCTATTTCATCAGGGTGGGGAGTAAACCACTGGCCGTGTTGTAATTTGTTACTGACTGAGTTCAAACCACAACAAAAAGAAAAAACACTAAATCATTGCTTCTTTTATCCTATAGTTTCAAACACAGGCAGAATTTGGCTTTTATTTTTTGGAAATAAATAAATATTTTCAAAGAAATTTTATCATTTTTAGGGCTACAAGGAGGAGATCAGTTTGTTCTGCAATCTGTTTTCCAGCTACTTTATTTTCCCTGTTTAACTGCATTAGGAGACAGACCCATGGAACCCTCTAACATTTTCTTTCCCTTCCAAAACTGCCTAAAGCATGAAAACATTGTGCATTCATTCCAAAATTGAACTTTAGTGAATTAAAGTCTCAACAGAATGAGATTTACCTCTGTTTCTCTTACAGCAGAAGGCTTATATACTTGCATCTGTTTGCAAACTACTCAGCAAATGCCAATAACAGATTGATATTGGTCTTAACCTCAATGTCTTTCTTTCTTAACAAGTTGTACTGCTTACTTATATTTTACTTATGCATTATTTAAATATAGATGAGCTCTTAGAGGTGTAACTTGACTAATCTAAAAGATTCTGAGATACTTTTTTTTTCTGAGTTGTGTTAAGAGATGGAAATAGTGCAGATATGTGAATGCCTTTTTAGCAAGTCAATAGAAGAATGTATACATATACTACAATATTCTTGTTTGATTATCTGTTCTTTACTGCTAGCTTGATTGTTGTACCTATACAGAATTCAAACACACTAAGTTTTTAGTTATACATAAATGTGGCCTTTATTAACTTTGCTCTATAGAGGCTATACTGTGTTCTTATATAAAGGTCAAATAATATCATAGAGTAATAATAAAAAAAACAAAAAAACAAAAAAAAAAAAACCCAAACAACCAAAAACCAACAAACAAATGGTTTGGAAAAGACCTCAAGCATCATCTGGTCCAGCCATTCTAGCAGAAGCATGGTCTAGACAAGATGTCCCAGCACCCTGTCCAGCTGAATATTAGAAGTGTCCAGTGTTGGGGAATCCACTACTTCCCTGGGGAGAGTATTCCAGTGGCTGATTGTTCTCACTGTGAAAAATTTCCTCTTGTGTCAAGTCAGAATCTCCCCATGAGTAACTTATACCCATTATCCCTCATGTTTTCCATGTGACACCTTAAAAAAAGAGAGTCTCCATCTTCGTTTTAGCCACCTTTAAAATACTCGAACATCGTAATAAGGTCTCCCCAAATACTTCTCTTATCAGGGCTGAACAAACTCAAATCTCTCAGTCTTTCCTCTCATATCAGGCTTCCCAGTCCTTTGATCATTTCTGTAGTCCTCCTCTGGACCTTCTCCAGACTGTCCATGTCTTTTTTTGTATAGCAGAGACTAAAACTGAACATAATATTCAGTGCGTGGCCTGACAAGCACTGAGTAGAGTGGGATAATACTTCTTTACCTGTGCTGGTGATGCCATTGTTGATGCAATCCAGCATCCTGTTGGCTTTCTTTGCTGCTGTAGCACACTGTTCACTCATATCAAGCTTGTGTCCATCAAGACCCCCAGGTCCCTTTCTATAGACCTGCTTCCCAGACAGGTAGATCCAAGTCTGTGCTGTACTCCTGAATTATGTTTTCTCAGGTGCAAGACCTTACACTTGTCCTCACTGAACTTTATAAGATTCTTGTTAGCCCACTCTTCCAGCCTATCCAGATTGTCCTGCAGGGTGTGTATCCCTTCCAAAGTGTCTACTTTCCCATTCTGTTTTGTGTCATAATCATTCTTCATCAGGGTAGGCTTGATCCCATCATTGAGATCACTCATGAAGATGTTAAACAGCACTGGGCCCAGTATCGATCCCTGGGGGAATTGTGACAGGTTGTCAGTGTGAAAAAAGAGCTCTGAAACACCTCTGAGTGTGGCCTGTCACCAGCTGTGGTAGATGAAAATAGAGCTTCTTGGCTGCTGAAAGGTAGCAGTTACTGATTGCCTTTGCTCTCGGGGCTTCACAGGGACCTTTGACCAATGGGAGCTGCTATTGTCTACAGGTCAGATTCATCCTGGGTATAAATGGAGTCCCCTGGGGGAGCCGTGTTGAGTTCATCCCCTGGAGCAGCACACTGTGGTTGAGGACTCTCCCCTTGGGTCAGGGCGCTGCCCAAGGAAATTCCTCAAGGTGCCTTGGGTCGGGATGCTGACCTGAGCAGGTCCTCAAGGTTAGGAGTCCTCATTTATTAGGTGAGTGCTAGAGCATTATGGGGTGTCACCAAACCCTAGAGAGTGGTGCTTTGATCTGCATTTTGGGTTGTTTTTAAACCTTAGGAAGTTCTGTTCTCCTCTCATTCAAACATGTAATTTGTGGTGGGCTAGTTGTGTTAATAAATTTTCAATTTCTGATAGTTGTTTTTTTAATTGAGATCCTCCGTAACAAATTGGTGTAGTCAGCAGGATGTTTATAGAGGAGTAATTACAGAAGTATAGCTGTGTCCCTTCTTCCCCAGATGTACAACAGGTGAAAGAGAAGTGGTTTGATCCGGTGGAAGCTTTAAGAAAGTTGGAACAAAGATGGGGCAATTTGTGGAATAGCAGAAGTGGAGGAAGAATGTGCACCCTTTTAGGTGCCTGCTTCATTCAGCTGCAGGATTATTTTGTAGTAGTGGAGAAAGATAACTTAGAGGAGTTATTGAAGACAGAATTATTACAAGAAAGAGAGAGAAGGTGGTTATTAGGGAAAAAAATGAAATTATACTGACATGAGCAAAAAAACCCCCTAGTGTTGCTCAGATTTGAAAGTTAATTACCAGTGTAGATCTTGAGGAGTGGGATAGAGATATTTGGGGAGAGTCTGAAAGTTACTTGGAGGAAATAGAGGAATTGAAGCAGAGAAATTTATGACCTATTATTAAAACAGAAAGACACACAGGTGCACAAGGTGGGAACCGCCGAACCATCATCTGTACAACCCCCTGGATCGGACCCAAGCTTAGTGAACTTCAGGTTAAATATTTGCGTAACCCAGGTGAAACTGAAACTGAATATTTGTGGAGGGTTTCTTTAACAGGGTGGGGGCAGGTCGAATTTTGTTGAGTGATGATAAGGTGGGAGATTTCTGGGGTCATGGACCAGTGGGTAACCAGTTGATAACATCTTGAGTGTCTTACTGAGCTTGGGGTGTGGACCCTAAGGAGAGGGGAGAACCTGTTACGGTTAAACTGAAGGGACTGTCAGAACTGGCAGAGGGAGTACAAAAGAGTTTGCATTCAGGTGATGTGTGAGAGGGGGCAGTGTAGAATACTGCTTGCTGTGCCTTAGACTTCTCATTAGAGGTCTCCCAGATGCCTTAAAGATATATGCCCAGTCCCTCAGAGAAAGGGTGCAAAGAGCTATTGAATACAACCAATGAGCACACACACACCCCACCCCCAACCCTTATGTACACATGTTAAAGTGAGCTGAAGTTGTCCATGGGCAAGAGATGGGCTGGACTGACCCGAGTGGAGGCAAGGATGAAAGCTGGAGGGTTCAACAAATCAGACAGATCCTCCCCCTCCCTCAAACAGCCTTCTCATAGAGAGTTTGAACTGCCCCAAGATAATTCAGGTCTATTTTATGTGTCAGAAAGGAATGATCTTTGTAGGAAGGCGTTGGCACTGGGAATACCCCGGAGAGTGTTCCATAGGCAATCCATCATAATAACTTAAAATTGGTTGAATTGCTGGAGGGGAAAACTGGAGAACAGAAGGAAACTAAGGCAGCCCTACTGGTCTACTTCCCCTAAGGAAGTGAAATTTAACACTCCTGTGGTATGAAGGGGGGCATTGAGAGAGTCAAAAAACTAGTAGCTGTGGTTTGGAGTTTGGACCACCCACTCTGCATGGTGTATTCCTGCCAATGGTCTGCTGACAAGGTGTAAGGGACTGTGTTGGACTGTATGTCTCCAGCATTGCTGTTGCACCACCACCATGTCCTGGTCTCAGTGTACCGTGGACATGGAGGAGTACACTCTGGGGAAGAGGAACTGTCCCAGACAAAACTATGACATCTGCCTGAAGTTAAATCGGGGCAAAGAAGACATGTAAGCCAGCACGAACACCGTGAACATTGGGGCATGTGCTCATAGAGGACCATGAGACAATGAGCCCCATGGAAATGGACAGACTTAGTGGAGAAATCTGTGACAATAAAAGGACTGTGTATTCCTCTCTCAGGATATCTCTCTCTCCCTTTCTTTCCCTCTCAGCCTTGTCATCACTTTTGGAGCTTGAAGCACCATCACCTGCACCAGGACAGAGCCAACGGTACATTGCTGGATTTGTGGTGGTGGTGGTAATTAATCTTGCTGCATCTCTACCATTTTTCTTGCTTAGGGATTCTGACTTTTCCTTCCTTTTTCTCTCTGTCCTATCTCTATTTTCAGTTGTTGTATGCAAAATAAAGCTCACAAGGTTGTATGGCATCTGACCTTGTTTGTGTCTTAATCTCACTCTTGGATTCATTTAAGAACCCTCCCCGATATCAGATCGGAACACAAGGAACCTTGCATACATAAACCTGTGTGTCCTAGACAGAGAAGTTTAATGTTTTTAATTGATACAGCAGCCCAAATTAGTGTTCTAAACAGACAACAAGCCACTGAATTAGGACTTAAACCATCGAGGAAGATTATGAATATAGTAGGTGTGACGGGAGCGATAGAAAAATGTCCTCTAGTGAGAATGCAGTTTTTGTTACCAGGGGAAAAGAGGATGACAGTGCTGGAGGTGGCTTTAAGTCCTTAGAAAGGAAATATATTGGGATTTGATGTTTTAGCAGGTAAACAACAGTGTTTACCAGATGGCAGATTGTGGAGCTTTGGAGGTAGGGGGACAGGGGTTGTTATTGTAAAAACTTTGCAGGTTGCTCCTTTATCACCACTATCTAAAGTGATCTGTGTCTCACAATATCCATTGCCATATGGTACCAAACAGGGTATTTTACAAGTGATTAATGATCTTGAAAAAAGAGAAATTATAAGTCAAACACATCCCCTTGGACAGTCCATAAACCAGATGGGCAGTGGCGGTTAATAGTTCATTATCGGAAATTGAATAGTAATACCACACCTTTAACAGCCACTGTCCAAAATACATCGTCAGTAGTAGCAGTAATACAGGCAGCTGCTCATCCTTCGATGGCTGCTTTAGATGTTAAAGACATGTTTTTTATGATTCCCCTAAGGGACAAAGATAAGCCTCAGTTCACTTTTATCTGGGAATAGACACATTACACTTTTAACTGACTCCCACAAGGATATAAACATTCTCCCACTATTGCTCATTATGCTTTGGTCAAGCTTCTCAACATGGTGCAGGTGCCTTTGAGTGTTCACCTATATCTGTATGTAGATGATATATTAGTTGGTAGAAATACTACAGAACAGGTAGGACAAGTGACTGAAATAATTTTGGGACCTGTTAACTAAGAATTGGCTAGATATTCCACCCTCTAAGTGTCAAGGTCCTGGACAAGAAATTAAATTTTTAGGAGCTTGGTAGGTGACTGGAGCAATTGCTGCACCTGATGATATTTTATCAGTTATTAGAAAGGGACAGATACCAGGTAATAAGGTAGAACTACAGTAACTGCTAGGTATGTTGGGTTATTGGAGAAAATATATACCAAAATTTTCAGTAATTGCTCACCTTTTATATGATTTGTTTCAGAAAAATAGAGAATGGGATTGGACTTTCCAACATACAGAATACACCCTGAATATTCTAAAGGATTAATTTAAACCCTATCAGAAGTTGGGGCCCTTATACTCACAGGATCCATTAAGGGTAGAGTGGGGATTTGCAGAACATGCCTCCTCCTGCAGTGTGTTCCAGAAGGGACCACAAGGACCAGCTAGACTTCTGTTATTTTCTTCCACTTCATTTAAGGAGACTGAACAGTTGTATACAGAGTGGGAGAAGGGACTCCTCTCACTTACTAGGGCAGTTAAGAAAACAGACAGTTTATGTACCATGCAAGATATTGTAGTACAAGGCCCTTTTCTCCTTTTATATTCAATTCTGAAGGGATCATTGTAAAAGGAATAAGTTTTGGAAAACTCTTTTCTCTTACGATATTATTAATAGCAGGAATATTAATAAACAGATATTGTTTTATACAGCACAGGTGCTCTAGGAACCATACTAACAGTTCGATGCAGTATGCACAGGTGCTCTAGGAACAATACTGAAGTAATCATGATGACCGAAGACTGCATCAGCGAACAGTGGTGTCAGAAAAGGAACCAGAGTGGAATGAGAAGAACTAGTCTGAACTGTGGAATATAATGGACTTTTGAAACTGATGATGCATTGGTATTGTGTTGTATGTTATGAAGAAACATATAAATATAAGATGCTTTTTGTCAGCTGTTGCCACTCACTGAGGTGATGGCCCAACTCTTGAGTTGTTAATAAGGCAAGCCTAGAGATACCCGCAGTCTGGTAAAAACCCAGATGGGACTCTAGGACACAAGAGAGGAAGAGCCAGATATTCCTCTGGACAAATTTGTTACCAATACTCAAAGTGCTGGCAAAGAAATAAGTGGTGAGTTCACCCAAGAGACTTGGGCATGGGTAATTCCAGACAGAATTATGCTGGGAAACTCTTGTGTTGAAATTTGCAAAGAGAGAGATAAAAGAAATGTATAGAAGATGGGGACAGTACTCAGCGTTGAAAGGGGGACACACCTTGCTGAAGTTTTAGAAGACTGAAGAAAGATGCCTTTGACACAAACACTACAGAAAAGGAAACTGATAATATTGTGCCAAGACGAATGGCTATTACTGACAAGAAATAGAAGAGGAGGACCAATGGATGTATGGCATCCAAAAGGAACAGTTAAACCCCATCAGTAAAAATTTCTAAGAATAATTTTGGGGGATTCTGAGAGTCAAGTTATTGATTATTGATATATTTGGTATAATAGATGTCAACACAGAAAGAAAACCTCTTTAATAAAAACTAAATGGAGTTTCCTTCCTTCTACTCCTGAAGCTGAAGAAACTGAATTTGGTTTTAGAAGTACTGGCTTGTATCCAATGTGTTTGGATTACATCCCAAACCCTGGAGTGGGTCCTGGTGCAGGTGTCGACGTCTCTCCAGTAGCAGTAGTGATGGGACATGAACCTTAGAAGCAAGGTGATTTAGTAACTTGGCAAGCAAAAATGCCTTGCTTATGAGCTGATGCTGAAAAACATGCTCAGTTTGTTACTGGGAACTGTCACTGATTACACCCCTAATTGGAATGATATGAAAACTTTATGTTGAGAACTATTTCAAGCAGAGAAAAAAAAGATTTTCCAAAAAGGTAAGAGAATAATTAATTGGACAAAAGTTTTGGAATGCAAACGATCAGACGAGCACACAAGTGATTATTAGTGCTGATTGAAGGCTACTTTAATTATGGGGGTATGACCTGTGACAATTTTGAAGAGCCACTAGCTATTAGTGTTTCTGTAGAAATTCATGCCAAGCTGGCAAGGTAAAACATTAACTAAAATCTTGAGCATTGCTGCTTTTGTTTTTGACGGGAGAGATGAAAGCATAAGCAGCAAGAAGAAAGGTTAAAACTTGAGAAAAAGTGAGAGCAAAAAGACAAAGCAAGAGAAATTGGGTTGTTGGCTGTAGCAATTACCCAAACCTATAACCCCAGGGGGAGAGGTCAGGGATTTCCCTGAGCTAGAATCAGAGGAAGGGGTGCATGAGGCACAATTCGTCTTATCTCTCAATATGCTAATTCTTTAGAGTGTTTCTACTGTGGAAATTTGGGACACATGCAGAGACAGTGCCTGCTAAGACTCATGTCTGCACAAAGAGGATCTCCATCTGCCAGACCTCCTCGACCTCACTCAACAGTGAAGGAAATGATACTAATCTTCTCTGGGAACTGAAAGAACAATGGGACCCCTTGGAATCAAGGTAGATGATCACAGTCAGATTTCTGCAAAGGTAAACAGTACAATTTTGGGTAAGAAATTAGTTCGGGGTAAATTTGTGATCTCTCCCAATTTCCCTACTTGCTTTTTTGGGCTTGTACTGAATTTTGAAGTTCCCCACATTTTGAACGATAGAATGGGGAGTAGTAGGGGAAGAGATAAAATGTTTATCTACCCCTTTGATGAGACATTTTGCAGAAATTTGGTATGTTTATCTCCTTGGCTCCAACAGAGATTCAATTGATTTTAATGGGCTCAGAAATAATTGAATGGGAGGTCAAAATTATTTGAATGATATATGATTAGAATTGGCTACAATTCCCAGAGAACTTTGAAGTAAGTGGGATTGTTAAATCGGCTGAAGCAATTGTGATTTAAAAAAAAAAAAAGAAAAAGAAAAAACACAGGACTTCTCCTTCAATTTAACAAAATCCAATTATAAATGAGGCCATTCCTACTATAGAAAATCAAATTGTACTTTTTTTTTTTTTTTTTTTAGTGTCCTAGTTAAGCTAGGATAGTGTTAAGTTTACCCAGCAGAGAGGAGGAAGGGTTCTCCAGCCAGGTTATTCATACCATGCTGACATGAGGCCCTGCGCAGCAGTGTGGGAACTTTTTCCTTTGTGACATTGGTCATGGGAAAGCAGGCACATGCTGGCTGTGTCCATTGTGCTATTTATCTGTATATCTTTTGCTCACTGTTATTAATGTTTATTGTTGTTATCAGTGCTACTGTTGTGGTTCAAAATGTTATTTATCACACTGTTGTAATAAATTTCTTCTTATTTTAACCCGGGGTTTGTGCCTCACTTTGAGCCTGATCAGCTGAGGGTGGAGGAAGGGGCAAAGGCAACTGTGCAAGGTTTAATCCTTGCCGGGATGAGAGAGCACGTGGCTGTTGCCCCTCCCCCACCCGCGCCGGTCAGGCTGGAAGTTAAACACAGACCCCGGCTAAAATAACAAGAAATTTAATACAACAGAGTGATAGAACAATCTGAAATAACAATAGCATCAATGGTAACAACAATAAACAGCAATAACAGTGAACAAGACAAAAGATATACAGAGAAATACCGCTAAATGATCAAGGAGCAAACCCACCATGTGTATGGCAAAAACCAACACCAGAAGCGAAAGTGAAAAGGCTCCGCCCCTGGACCTGACGTCAGCATGGTATGAATAACCCGGCTGGAGATCCCTTCCCCCTCTCTCTCTGCTGGGGAAAACTTTATCCTGGCTGAACCAGGACAAAATTGATGATGAATTGGTATTGTGTTGTATGTTATGAAGGATCATATAAATATAAGATGGTTTTTGTCAGCTGTTGCCACTCACTGAGGTGATGGCCCAACTCTGAGTTGTTAATAAAGCAAGCATGGAGATACCCAGTCTGGTAAAATCCTTTAACATCATCTCCCCCTGAAGGGGTAGCTCAGAAAACTACAGTATGTAAGTGATATGCCTATTTACAGGGTGTTAGTCAGTTATTGCAGTTAAAAGAGGGTCCAGTTAAAACCTACAAGCTTCAGAAGCCTATAAATTTGGATTTGTCTTTGTTAGGCCAACCCTATAAACCTTCTCCAATCAAGGAGGAACCTGATTTGACTATACACTCAGATACACAGGCACTGTGGTTCACTGATGCATCTGCCTGTTGAGTGGAATCAAAATGGCAATATAAAGCAGTAGCTTTAGAAATTGGTACCAGTAAAACAATTATAGAGGAGGGAGAAGGTGGTGTGCAGGTGGGAGAGTTGTATGCTCTTTTGCTAACAATGGAGAGTTGTGCTACCACATTTTACCCTGACTCCTATACAATTTATAGGGCTGCTACAGAGTGGATATTCCAGTGGCAATCTAATCAGTGGTAAGTGGAATGTACAGAGGTTTGGAGAGCTGGGGATTGGCAACAATTGTTAGAGATAAATAGATCATGACCCTTAAAGGTTGGGTGGATAAAGGGCCATGCAAAGAGATGGAACCTCTGCTGCAAGATGGAATCAACAAGTAGTTCATTTGACCCAGATTAGGGTAGTTAATTGTGATAAAGGAGATTGGGATCAATTGACTGAGTGGCTACTCAGGGAAAACAGATCTCTGTTATGAGTGTTGATCCCAAGAATGGCCTGCGTCAATGAAAATGTGTGAAGCAATTCTTACAGCTTGTCCACAATGTCAAATGAGGTTTAAATTAATCATCCAAATCAAGCCCCAAACCATCATATTAAACAAGGTAGGGCACTCTGGAGCACGTGGCAAGTTGATTATATTGGTCCTTTAAAGCCATCTCATGGAAGAAGATACATATTGGTGGAAGTAGAGGTGGTTTCAGGATTAACCATGGCTACAGCTGTTAGCATAGCTACTGGAGACCAAACCAAGTCTTACACGGATCTTGCCCATCCCTGAATGTATTCAGAGTGAGAATGGATTTCATAGCCACAGTGGTGCAAAACTGGGCACAAGAGGAAGGTGTTGGGAGATAATGGACATGTGAGCAATCCTGCACATGTGCACGCCTCGGCAAGGACATGAGAAGGACACAGAAAAAAGAACTCAGCAAACAAACAACTCCAGGAGATGGGTTGGGAGGAGGAGCATGGACAAAGCTAACTATCCAATCATAAGGACTGTATCGTGTACCGTTCACGTGCACAGGAGAAAGCTATAAAAAGGCTTGCTTACCTTCAATAAATTGGCGTTGCTTGATCATACTGGTCTTGTGCTTGTCCATAGCTCTCACATCTGGCACCTGAACAGGGACCTTCAAGATTGGCACAAGTCTTAGCTGAGGATTCGATGGAGGTGCAATCAAGGGTGGAAAGCTGGTCAAAACTGATCCAGGCTCTTTCCTGGAGCCTGAAGGTGAGAAACAGCGTACTGTAATTTGGGTTGAACATCCGTGAAAAGAAGTGGCGGCCAAGAAGGAATGGGGTCTGCTCTCAACAGGGATGAGCGAGCAGTGGTGAAAGTCCTCCAAAATATCCTCTCCATGAGAGGGATAGAATACGATAAGTCCACCCTGAAAGGCTTGGTAAAATGGAGCCGGGAAAGAGGACTTATCTCCAGTGCAGGTCTCATATTTGAGATACCTACCTGGGAATCCATAGGAAAAAAGCTTTGGGACGTGATCAGTGAGGGGGGAAGGTCAGCAGAAGAAGTGAGCGACTATCTCGTGCTCTAGACGCTGATCCATGAAACAATAGAGGAGCTGAGCTACGATTGCGTGGCTGGCAACTGCATGGCTGGTACGTCCGCCTTTGCAGCAGTAGAAGCGGCTTCTGCCTCTGATATGCTGCCTCCAGTGCCTGCGCCACTGGCAGATCCCATCGCGTTAGGTCAGCCGAAAAACCCCTTTGCTTCATCGGTCGCACTGGTGGGGCCACGGCGGGCAACAGGGGTTAGACCGGGAGCTGCGCAGGTGGGAGTGGGAGATGCCGAAGTGCACCTGGCACTGTGAGAGAGTGAGGAGAGACCAGGGGAGACGCTGGAGTCCATCAGTGGGCGGGGCGTGGATGGGAACTTAGGAGGAACCAACGTATTGCTGCCTGCCCCTTCCTCGCAGGGAGAGAAAACCACCTCACAAGTTGGTGTTTCAAACAAAGAAACCTTAATCCTGCAACTTGTGGACAAACTTGAAAAACTGGCTGCAACACAGGAGGAGAAGATGGAGCACAGATCGTGTACCTTTTCATCTGGCATGAAACAGCAATCATCTGCTCCTGACCCGCCACCTGAGTATTCAGTTCCAGTACCTGCTGCTAATCCATTTTTGCTATCATCACAGGCAGAGGCTGCGCTTCCTTCATCTCACCCTACAACTTCACATCTTTTTTCTTCACAGGTGCAGAGTGCCTCTGTGGCCACACCCCAATGGAAAGGGGTTATTAGAGATGCTATAATGGAGGGGTCTTTTATTCCTGTAAGCGTACAAGTGTTTCCTGTTTCTGTTAATAGTGTTAGTGGTACTAATGAATGGGATCCTTTAGATTGGAAATTGCTTGAAAGGGCTAGAGCTTCAGTAATGCAAAATGGTCTTCTTCATCAATTAACAAAACAAATTATTAATTATATTGTTTCATCTTCACTGTTAATTCCAAAAGATATTGATCAAATAGCTGCAGTTATATTAACTCCATCTCAAAAAATGTTGTTTGAAAGTGCATGGACTAAATTAGCTAATAATGAGCAAGCTCAGCCGCGACCACAAGGCGATCCACTTTATCTCGTTCAAGAGCAAATGTTGTTAGGCACAGGACCCTTTGCAACAGTAGATCTGCAAGTCAATTTCTCTAATGAAGTTTTGTGATTATTGCAGTTACTAGCTTGTCAAGCCCTAATGTCTGTACCTGATACAGAAGGGAAACGGCAAGTTAAACTTGTAACGGTAAAACAAGGTCTTAATGAGCCTTATTCTAAATTTGTAGATCCCTCTATGACTATCATGAACAGCAGTATGACATGACTGTAGAAATGAAGGAAAACGTGTAAATTAATGGCTCTTGAGAATGCCAACCCATCCACCAAGCGATTGTTAGTTACCCTCCCACCAGGAGCATCTGTAGCTGACATGATTGAATTAACCAATAGAGGGATGCAGCAAGCTAATGTTACAGTTTATGCAACTGCTGTGCGTGAGGTAGTTGCACCATTTTTTTCATGAGGATGATAGGGAAAAGTTTGCATTCTTTGTACCATCTATAAATAAGGCTGAGCCAGCAAAACAGTATCATTGGGTAGTGTTACCTCAAGGAATGAAGAATTCTCCCACTATGTGTCAAATTTTCGTTGCCTGGGAATTGGAACCAGTCAGCAAAAGGTTTCCCTGACTAATTATTTACCATTACATGGATGATATATTAATAGGCAGGGAACACATGCAATCGGAAGTTATATTAGGTCATTTGCAAAAGGAATTGTCCAATAAAGGTTTGAAAATAGCCCTTGAAAAGTTACAGTCTACCTCTCCTTGGAAGTATTTAGGGTTCATCCACAGAAATTAAAAATTAACACAGAGGTTCACACATTAAACGATGTCCAAAAAATGATTGGAGATATCCAATGGGTTAGAAATTTATGTGGTATTACCAGTGATGATTTAAAGCCATTAATGTCATTATTGAACATTACTGTTCAAGCTGATAGTAAAAGAACCTTGACACAGGAACATAAAATTGCTTTGCAAAAAATTACAGATAAGACAGAGTCCTGTCATGAACAACAAATACAATTAGAACTCTCAGTGCAATTGATGATTATGAATAGTGGAGGAAATAGACAACATCCATTAGCCATCATTATGCAATGGAACTCAGAACAAAGAAAACCAACCTAGAGTGTGTTTTTAATGCACATATCCCTAAGAAAACCATAACTACAAGAGCAGAATTAGTATCACAGTTAATTATGAAAGTCAGACACAGAATTATTGAAATTAAAGGCACTGATCCTCAAACTATTATTGTCCCACTAATACAAGAATATTTAGAAAGGCTGATTAGACATTCTGAGGCATTAAAAGTTGCTCTTGAAGATTATACTGGGCAACTGTCTAATGTTTATCCAGCACATCGATTACTACCGTTGTTAATGAACCAAGTAATCAAAAATTTTTCAGTGCAATCAGAAATACCAGTTCAAGGGTTAACAGTTTTTACAGATGCAGGGAAAAAATCAAAGCAAGCTGCATGTACCTGGTTAGAAGGAGAAGAATGGAAATATCACCTCATTCAAGGCCAAAGAAAAGATTCCTTGCAGACATTAGAACTCCAAGCAGTTTTGTGGGCATTTTTGTCGTGACCAGATTAGGTATTAAATGTAGTGTCGGATTCACTCTATGTAGTAGGAGTAGTAAAAAGGATTGAACAAGGACAAGTAAAATAAAAAATAAACACTTAGGTAAACTGTTGCAACAACTAGTTCACACTCTTGAACAGAGAAGTGTTGTCTACTTTATTACTCACATCAGAAGTCACCAATCCAAAAAAAGATTAGGGTATGGAAATGAACTAGTTGATCAATTGGCTGCTCCAGCCTGGTCTGGGCCCTCTCCAAATTTGTTTGCACAAGCTAGAGAATCTCACAATTTTTTGCATCAGTCAGCAAAAATGTTGCATAAACAATTTAAAATTCCTCTTGCTGATGCGAAGGGCATTGTCGCCTCTTGCCCATCCTGTCAAAAAGTAGGGTTTGGCCTGGGAACAGGAGTTAACCCACGGGGCCTGTCACCTTTGTAATTATGGCAAATGGATGTCACTCACATAGCAGAATTTGGTAGGTTAAAATATGTACACGTTGTTATTGATACCTTCTCCATGACTATTTGGGCTACAGCTCAAGCTGGAGAGACAGCTAAACATGTTGAAAAACACTTATATAGTTCTTTTGCTGTACTTGGAGTGCCAAGAAAGATCAAAACAGACAATGGTCCAGCATATATTTCTGGACGCTTTCAACACTTCTGTATCTTATGGTGCATTAAACACTGCACAAGAATTACACACTCTCCCACTGGACAAGCAATCATTGAGCGATCTCATCAAACTCTGAAGCAAATGCTTCAAAAACAAAAAGGGGGAATGTCAGGTATGATGCCAGCTGAGCGATTAAATAAAGTTTTATATGTTTTGAATTTTTTTGAGGCTTACAGGAGAACGCCAGGAACCACCAATGATGATTCACAGTTTAGCAATAAAAGGTGATGCTGAACAATCTATGGGCACACAGCAACCGTTAGTTATGTTCAAAAACTTAAATACTGGGCAGTGGGAAGAACCTGTTAAAGTACAATTAACAGGCAGAGGTTATATGTGTGTGCTTACAGGTCGTGGCTTATGGTGGGTTCCAACTCGCTGGGTGAGGCCTTGGAAAGAAGGTCAAGCTCACAATCCTAAGCCTTGCAATGGTTCTGACAGTGATTAATGCTCATACATTCTGAACATGTTCATTAAAATCCTTTCCAAACCAGTAGGGGACTGTGCAGGTTTAAGCCCTGCCGGGATCAGAGATCACGTTGCCGTTTCCCCTCCACAACCCACGCCGGTTGGGCTGGAAGTTAAGCACAGACCCCAGCTAAAATAACAAGAAATTTAATACAACAGAGTGATAGAACAATCTGAACACCAACAGTATCAATGGTAACATCAATAAACAACAATAACAGTGACAAGACAAAGGATATACAGAGAAATACCGCTAGCTGGTTTACAGAAAGAAAGGTTCCCACCACCGAGCCTGCCACAGAGCCCCGTAAAAAAAGGTTCCGCCCCTGGACCTGACGCCAGCATGATATGAATAACCCAGCTGGAGATCCCTTCCCCCTCTCTCTCTGCTGGGGAAACCTAACCCTATCCTAGCTGAACCAGGACAGGGACCAAGTTACATAGGAAAGTTAACTATGTTCACAGGATAGTTGAAGAAGAGGGAACAGTTGGAATTGTAATTGTATGTTTGTTATTATTTTACCATGCTTAGTTTATTGTATTAAAAATCGTTGAAAAAAAAAAAAAAAGCCTGCAAGGAGTGTGGATTGGTCAAAAACAAAAAGAGGAATATGTTGGGAGATAATGGACATGCGAGCAATCCTGCACATGTGCACGCCTCAGCAAGGACATGACAAGGACGTAGAACAAAGAACTGAGCAAACAACTCCAGGATGAGTTGAGCGGAGCATGGACAAAGCTAACTATCTAATCATAAGGATTGTACCATACTGTTCACATGCACAGGAGAAAGCTATAAAAGGGCTTGCTCACCTTCAATAAATTGGCATTGCTTGATCATACTGGTCTTGTGCGTGTCCATATCTCCCGCAGGAAGATATCAAGTAGATGTTCATACACCATATTACCCTCAAGCTAATGGCATGTTTGAGTGAATTAATGGCTTGATCAAGAGAAATGCCAATGTTTCATGACCTAACTGGGATATAAGGTTAGCACAAGTGTTTTTTCTCATTCATAACCTTTGGGGAAATTATGGGTACCCCAAAATATGAGCATTCTGTTCTACAGGAGTATCAGGTGATGATGGTCCTATATCTGACAATCATAAGGGCCAGTTCCCATTGGAAATATATGCAGGCCAACCTGTCATGGTGAATTTGCCTTCAGCTGGTGTTATGCCTATGGTCTTGGTAAAATCTGGGGGTTTATATTCTTGGGAGGCCTTAGATAAAGGTGGAATTACTCACCAAATTAGTGCCCAATGCATAATCCTGGATTTCTAACTTAATGCTGAGGTTCTGATCCAAGGACTAGGTCTGGGTTTTTTTTGTTAGGATCTTGAAGGAACAGATGACTTCAGCATCCTGATTGGCAGTGGTGATGATGAACCATATGGACAATCAAGACTTGGACGACAACGTGGTGGCAAGTTAATCTTTTGAAATTGGCAGCATTCACACTACTGTGTTAATGCCACTTTAGGTCAATAAACAAAGAAAGTGGAAAAGATAAGAGGCAATTGTTGCTACATTAAACATTAATTGATTATTTGAATATGTTTGAATCTTCATTGTTAGAATGGTTAATCGGCTTCCTTTGATTTTGATTGTAATACATTGTATGGTTTATTTTATTTTATTTTATTTTATTTTATTTTATTTTATTTTATTTTATTTTATTTTATTTTATTTTATTTTATTTTATTTTATTTTATTTTATTTTATTTTATTTTATTTTATTTTATTTTTTAATATTTAGTTGTATAATCATCTAGGAATGACAATCCAAATAGAGTATGGAGATTCATCAGGACCACTCCCTTTTAAGCTTAAAATCAAGAGGTGACTACACCACTACTTCAAGAAAACTAGCCAAATCATGACTGTAGTCACAGGGTGGATTGTGTGTCAGCTCAACCACCCTATGAAAATAGAGCTTCTTGGCTGCTGAGGTGTAGCAGGCTAATGATTACCTTTGTTCTCAGGGCGTCACAGTAGTTGAGACCTTTGACCAATGGGAGCCGCTATTGTCTACAGGTCAGATACAGCCTGGATATAAATGGAGAACCCTGGGGAAGCCATTTGGAGCAGTGCACTGTGGTTTAGGACTCCCCCCTTGGGTCAGGGCACTGCCCAAGGAAACTCCTCAAGATGCCTTGGGTCAGGATGCTGCCCTGAGCAGGTCCCCGAGGTTGAGAGTCCTCAGTTGTTAGGTGAGTGATAGAGCATTATGGGTTGTCGTCAAACCATAGAGAGTGGTCCTTTATTCTGCAATTTGGGTTGTTTTTAAACCCTAGGAAGTTGTTCTGTTCTCCTCTCACAGACATTCAAACCTGTAATTTATGGAGGGCTTTGTGTAAATATTGTGTAAATAATAAATTTTCAATTTGTGTAATTAATAAATTTGTGTAATTGTGTAAATAATAAATTTTCAATTTCTGGTAGTTGTTTTTTTATTTGAGAACCTCAGTAACACCAGTTCCCCACCCACTACACAGAACACATATACTAAGTTCATGTCATAATTGCAGTGATTTAAATTTTGGATATTATTTAAGCATTAAAACAAAAACTCCCTGATATATAGAAAGCCATAAGACAAATACAACAAATTCATCAAAAATGAAAAAAAAACCCAAACAAACACCACCAACAACAAAACAAACAAACAAACAAAAAACCCCACAGAAATTAAAGAATGAGGATTTATTTACTGTCTGTAGGGAAACATATCAAGAAACATTAGGGGGTCAGTTCTAGGGAATTACTTCCAAAAGGTTGATTTTTTTTCCCCCCTGAATTATTCCATTTTCTGTATGGAATTCTTCATCTTATAATCAAATTCACCAGCTTTTATAGGTACTAGAAAGATTTATTTTCCAGGATGGTAAACCTAGCAGATGGCAACCAGTAGGGATACCAGGAAAAACATTAATTTCCTCTGCTTTGATGCTGAACCAGAATTGTTAGTCAGAACTATTGAATCATGTTGAGAAAAAATAGCAAACTATCATAATACATTTTCAAGTTAAGTATCTTTTCAAGAGAAAGGAACCAAGACTAACCTCTTTCTAAGATTAATCATCAGCCAAGGCATAACTCTGTAAAATATTGTGTAGACCAGTCCTAAAGATGATTTTCTTGCTGTTGCCAAGTGACTTGTAACTGAAGGTTCAATTCACTTCATTAATTCTTCACATTTTTCTACTCCTATGTGGGTGTAAAATAAATTTTACTACCTGTTTGTTCCAATTCCACTTTATTTATATTTACATTAATTATTTGGTGTGTCATTAGAAACTCATAGTATAGCTGATGGACTGTGAAAATAGTTGAATTCTGCAAAATATAAGGACTACTGGCATGCTGAACATAGCCAGTACTTCTGGTTTTCATTCTAAGTATTGCTGAAAATAAATTTGGGCAACTGGATCTTCAGTTACCACCTACAACATATATTCTTCATCTCATAATGAATATCTTTTAACATCTCACAAGTTTTGGTGACATTATTTACAGATTGGGGATTCCGAGAAGATGGAAAAGTTGAGTTTCTTTTTCAGCTTGGCACATTCCCTTTGATCATTCTGAAAACTGTGCATCTGATACAGTGAGTGGGAATGGATAGTTCTTATTAGTTTGAACAGAGAAGTGAATTTTTAAAATCTTAAAATTATTTAGAGATACCCATTTGCCTTACTAACCTATGAGACTATCTGAGCACAGGAGGGATACCTTTGTCTTTCCCTCCATTTATTTTTAAACTAATTATTGTTATACAATTGTACTTGAAAAATCAGAGACACCTGCCGTTGACAGATCATTCAATGAAGATCTGAATAATAAGTTGCATTAAGTTGCCCATCCCAGGTGTCTCAGTATAACACCCTTAAATAATCAGTGATTGACTCCATAGATAGAAAAGTTAATACATAAATACCCTCACTGGATGAAGACATATTCATAGAAATGAATTAAAAAAAAAAAAAAAAAAGGGAGGAGGGGGAAGAACAGATTTTGAACTTTATCTTTAATTCTCAGAGATTATGTATTTTCTTTATAATTTCTCAGGGAATATTTAATACCAAACCCCCTAATTTCCACCTATAATACGGAGCAAATAAATTTCTAATACTACAGTTACATTTCCATAAGTAAAAATAATTGTTGGAAACAAACAATTGTTGGAAACAAGGGCTAGATAAAACTATTAGATTGGGGGTGGGGGTGGGGGTGTGTTTGATATGTATGTAAAGAATACATATACTCCTTCTGAATCAGGATCTTTACGTGTAGGGTTTGACAATGTTAAACTTCCGCACTGAGACAGGGAAACAAGATCAGAAGTAGTCCATTCCCATAACAGTTGTTGAAGCTTGCATTGTTAAGGACAGGATTGTCCTACCCACTTATTTTCTTCTTAAAAGACCAGACCTTACCCTTTCACTACTGTCTCCTTATTCTGCTTTATTTAACATCTCATGGTGACCTTGGAGAATAAAGAACAAACAACTTCACCATTATATGCCTGATGACTCCCATAAGTAGACCTCTGCTCCTTTCACTGATCCACAAGAAGTTAAAATTCTGCCGATTCTTTGCTGTCATGCTACACATTTCATAATATTATCTACTGCGAGAGAGCTGAGCACGCACACGGCCAATGTGATCAAGCAATGCCCGTTTATTACAACTAAGAAAGCCCTTTTATAATGTTCTCCTGCATACGTGAGTAACATGCAGTACAAGTCCTCAAGATTGGACAGTTAACTTAGCTCAGGCTTTAAACCTTCTTATGGCTGGATAAAAGGTGCCACATCAGCCTTGCCAGGCTTCCTGCCTTGTGGAACTTCCTCTTCCGTCCCAACACCTTCCGGGGGTTCTTTGTCTCGTTGTTTCTTCCCACTCATTCAGGGTCACAACCTTATCGCATTCTTGCTCGGCTGAGGCTCTTATCAGTCTTGTTCGCATGCAGGATTGCTCACATGTCCATTCTCTCACAGAAATCCCAACAACCTACAACTAAAGAGTGCTGGTAAGAAGAAAGACAGAAGATAGATTTCAGTTTAGGTATCTAATCTAAGTCTAAATATAAATCTAATAAATCTAAATCTAATAGATACCATAATTAGTGTCCCAATGTAATTGTTCACTCTCAGCTGGACTTTGTATATTTCATAGATAATCCATGCAATTGATTACAGACAGAGCTAATGCTTTGTGTATGTAATTTAATATTTTGTAGAACTATTCTTAAGTAACCTCAAACCCTTTGACCTAGTGCATGAGTTTTTTTTCTGTGAAAGAGCAGATTTGGATTTCATGCAAGTAATATATTAACAGATGTTCTCTTTTGTTTTTCAGTGGCTGAGCAATGGTGAATTTAATGTTTTTCTAATTTTTATGAAGCAGTAAGACCTGTTGATACATTGATACACCTTGCAATTCCAAGTCTTTCTTGCCTTACTAGTAGCAAATGTTTGGAGTACTATATGATAATTCAAACACATTTTATATCTATTTCTTCTCAGTGGCTTGAAATAGTTGTAATTATTTTTTTCTAAGTTACTTATCAGATCTCTGCCAACTGAAGAGTGGAAAGTAGGACTCTTATATGTGTAGGGAGAGATGGTCTCTGGCCCTACAAGTCAGGAACTGCAGTCAGTTCCTTCATAATCTACTCAACATGAAATCCTAGTCTATGATGCTTTCTTTTCCCATGGCTCCCACCTTTCTCATTCTCAACCCTTGCCTGCTTTCAGGTCAGTCTCAGTTCTCCTTTCTGCCTGCCCTTTTAATACACAAGCTTACCAAGGATGACACAAGTGTAAAACCTAGAGAAAGTTTAATCTCCCTATGGGGTCTTTGACTGCACTAGCTTCATTTTCTCTGTATATTCTGCAATGTTTCTTGCTACAGCAGCTCCAGGGTTTCCTTGGATACCTTGATTCCACAGGAAAAAGCTGTGGTGTGATACTGTAAAATGAATACTAAGGCAGAGCAAGTGGATAAAAGCACTAATGGACTTAATGTTCCTCCCTGTGAAACTAAAAGCATTCCTAAACTATATGAGTCAAAAGTAGGGGGGAAGGGAGGGTGGAAAGGACCGGTCTTGCTTACAACTTGTCATGTTGAGGTTAAGTTTGTCAATCCTTTTCTCCCTAACATTAGTCCTCAGTGCCAGACATACCTAGTTTCAGTGAATTTACATGCTTTACCTATATTTAATCTCCTTACTTATAGAAAACACTCTAATAATGTGACTTATGTAAAGACAGCCTTTTTTCTTTGACCTTGTATAAACTGCCATTCCAAACCAGCTGTTCTTAACTAATTAAATTAAATTTAATAATAAAGTAACATTGATTTCAATATTAGCAAAACTTTTCAACACATAAATGACTATGGGGGGGCTTTATTGGTTTTGGGGAGGTGGCCTCAGCAAGATGATATTTAAAGTTAGGGAGGTTTTTTAAAGAAATATTGTTTTTCAGAGATATACAATGAGCCATATACTAGTGTGGGTGTCTGGAACATCTGGGTACTGTGAATGCTGTCTAGAAAATAGTGCAGATGAAGTGCAATAAAACAAGACAATTGAAAAAGCTGCAAAAGAAGAACAAATATTGAATTCTCTGTAATTTTGTAAAGTTCTATTATTCTAATTTATAGAATGACTTCAAGAATTCTATCATTCTAATTTATAGAATTCCTCATGAGAAAAAAAAAAAAATATTGACACTTTGTCCAAAATCAAGAACATACTTACTTCAAATACTGATAAAACTGTGGTATGGGAACAGTCACACACACTTCCATGTTGTATTGTGGTAGGCAGAACTATTTATTTCATAATAAACTAAAAGGTGAAAATAGTATCTGTCTCCTTCCTAAAACATTATCTCTGAACAAGACAAGTGTCGTTTGTTCTACTACATAGTTTTATCTTTTCCTTTATATAACAAAGCTGCATATGAATTCCACGTTATTCAGTAAGGCCAATCAAAAACCTATGAAGTAGTTTTACCTGAGGAACAATTTGAAGCTCAGTTCTTTTGATTACTTTAATAAAAAGACATCTCTAAATAAGAAACTAGAATGAAAACAAGGAAAGTTCTGACTGTTTCAGTTATTCTATTTATGTAATATGTTTTAGTAACCTTCATATGAAACATAGAAGCTCATGGAAAACACCTTCATTTGTAGATAATACTCCTCAAAATTTCTTGAAAGAACAAGTCCTTTTGCACTTTATACACGTGCATGAAATCCTCTGTGAGATCTGAATTCCTGCCAAGCTTTACAGAGAAATATGATTTTGAAGGTCTGTAAGGCTGTCCAACTTAGAACTTAATAGTTTTTCTACTTTTAACTGAAACGACAGTTAGAGTGACTCCAACCCATCACTGACCATTAAACATTGTCCATTTGAACTAGGATATGAGACAGTAGAAAGAATAAGGTCTGATATGTATCAGCTGGAGATAGTTTGAAATTTCTACTGAAATATAATGAAATATATAAACATATACAACTGAGAAGAAAATATAAAATAAAATCACATATAAAATTTGAAATTGTATTAACATTTTCTCAAATTAAAAGAATGAAATTTCATATTAGAACATTAGCAAAGCTTCATCTCTTAGTTCCATTTTTAGTTAAGATATTGTTAAAATGTCAGACTTTCCCACAAAGAGGAAATTTCAGGTTTCAATATTTTGGGCGTGAATTTATTCCTTATTCTTTAATAAGATGCTGCACTATCTTGAAATATAACTTTAATGTCACTGAACATGTAAGTAGAAATCGTACCATGCATATTTTACATAACAAAAAATAAACTTATATTTAAGGAAATTAAGAAATAGAATGGTACTCCTCAACAAATATTTGAAGGGTTATAATCACTGTATGTTTACAGTGAAAATGTTGGTGTTTAGGGAATAGTGAAATTGAATCTGGGTGTTGGCAGCCCAAACAGCAGCCTGTCCTGTTAATATGCATCCTTATGTAGCTGCAAAATAGGACCTTTACTTGAACTTTAGCAGATTTCCTTCTTTAGTAGAAGTGGTTACTCCAACAGGAGAAATGACCAGGATGTGATAGTTAGTTGTATTTATGTTTGGGTAGCATTAGCTTCCTATTGACCAAAATCTGGGTGTTTTGAGTTTTCCTCTCAATCAATTATGATTTAGCCTAACACATAATTACAAGAGTAACATTTCTCTCCATTATCGAGCTGAATCATTTCTACAGTGTGATTGAAATTAATCATTCTTCCTCCTTGAGTCCTATAAATATTGTATATATTCATATATGTACAAAAGAGTACAATTACTATTGAAAAGTAGCATGCCATATAGGCAAGGATAAGAAATTTGTACAGACAATAGTGTCTGCATTGTAGATTCTGTCATCATAGATTACCCTGATGTTTGGACATTATGGGTAACCATCTGCAATGGTTACAAATAAACCAATATAGCCCACATCATCTATCAAGAATTTTAACTTCACAATCAGCAACGGTACTAGTCAAAAGGAGGCATACAGGATGTTAAACATCATTACAGAATGCCAAGAATAATGCAGAATAACTTCTTTGGTAGTCTGAACAGAGAGCAACTAAACAATTTGATTAACATTTTTCTAGAAATGTTTATTTTAGAAGAGACATTATTATCCTGATTAATTATAGCAAAGTCTATACTACAAAATGCCATGTTTAACAGACATTACTGATCAGACAATAACACTAACTTGAAATTGCTTGTTGAAGAAATAGAATCCTTTAAAATGTGTGCTTAATTCCTATAATATAATCATATTCCAGCAAAATTCTATATCAGAATGTCAATATAAAAGGAGTTAAAATGCTGACTTATCAATCAGCCTTCTCCTAAAATAAATCAGCATGTAGGATAAATAATACAATTCATGGGGATATGTATCAAACTTCACAAAGTATTTGACTGATGAATGTGTAGCAGATAGTTATTAGATATACGTTCAGAGAGTTTTGCAGTGGAGTTACTGCTAGGGTGAATAGGAGTTACTAAAGGATAACAAATATAGTTACAACAAATAAATTTACACTCAGCAGCTCTATTCTACCAAGTCATTCCACAGATATTTGAACCTCACAAATTTCTCAAACACAGTTTTAAATAGCTCCAGGACCGATGACTGCATGCTATCATAGATTAGCATAACATAGTTAAGCCACGTCTCACGGAAGGGGAGCCACAGCATGGGAAACACGTATTGCATATGAGGTGATAAGATCTTAAGGAGCCAAACAATCCACATTTTACCTTTTGTTTGTTTGTTTGTTTTGTTTTGTTTTTTTTTTTGTTATCTCAGACAAAAAGAAAAGCCTCCATGCCCCACATTGGGTGCCAAAAACAGTGGAGGTTTGAACACAGCCAGCAGCCAGACACCACGTGGCTGGCCCTTCACCTCCCCCTCCTCCCTCTGGTAAGACAGGGGAGGGACAAAAGAAGAGATTCGTGGGTTGAGTAAAAAGAAAGAATTTGCTAACTATAACAAGAGTAAATTAGTGAGTTTAAAAATAAAATGGGTAAAATGCAACAGTGGCTTACCAAATGCAGTGACCACTGCACACAGCAACAATCTTGACCGACAAACAGAGGCACATGTATGGAGCGAGCGAATCTGAGCAAGAGTCACTCCCCCACCTGGGCATGACATCACATGTTATGAAATACTCCAATGAAAATGAACTCCATCCTGATTGAAACCAGGACACTTGATAAGGACTTAGAGTGTATCATCAGTAAGTTCGCAGATGACACCAAGTTAAGGGGGGAGTGTCAATCTATAGAGAGACTTGAATAGATTGGATCCATGGGCAAATGTTAATGGGATGAGTTTCAACAAGTCCAAGTGCCAGGTCCTGCACTTGGACCACAACAACCCCCTGCATGGCTACAGGCTTGGGCAGGTGTGGCTGGAGAGCTGTCTGGGAGAGAAGGATCTGGGGGTTTGAACTGACAAGCAGCTGAACATGAGCCGGCAGATTGCCCAGGTGGCCAAGAAAGCCAACAGCATTCTGGTTTGTATTAGAAATAGTGTGACCAGCAGAAGTAGGGAGGTGATAGTCCCCCTGTACTCTGCACTGGTGAGGCCACACCTGGATTATTGTGTCCAGTTTTGGGCACCTCAATACGAGAGAGATATCGAGGTGCTGGAGTGAGTGCAGACGAGGGCACAGAGCTGGTGAAGGGCCTGGAGAATAAATCCTATGAGGAGCGATTGAAGGAGCTGGGACTGTTTAGTTTGAGGAGGAGAAGGCTGAGGGGAGACCTCATCACTCTCTACAACTCCCTGAAAAGACATTGTAGAGACGTTGGTCTCTTCTCACAGGTAATTAGTGACAGAACAATTGGGAATGCCTTTAAACTGCAACAAGGGGAGGCTCAGACTGGACATTAAGAAAAAAAAAATACCCAGAAAGAGTGGTCACAGTGGAATGAGTAGTAGAATAGAGCTGCCCAGGGAGGGCGTGGAGTCACCATCCCTGGATGTGTTTAAGGGTCATTTGGATGAGATGTTGGGGGATATGGTGTAGGGAAGAACTTTGTAGAGTGGGGCTGATGGTTGGACTCGATGATCCCAAGAGTCTTTTCCAACCTGAATGATTTTGTGATTCTGTTGCCATTTTTTTTTTTTTTTTCTGTCATCATAGCCATTGAATAATTTTTGTCCAATACCAAGAGCAGGACACTCAGAATACCATCACTATTTCTTAATTTGAAAACTGTTGTGAGGCCTTAATTTCTACTGTTAATCAATATAATTTTATTTTAAGAAGTGAATGGCAGGTAAGAACAATTTTCTGTAGGAAAAAGAACAGGTATGAGGGAAAGCATGCAATATTGTATAGAAATTTTTGTTTATTGCGGTTTTGGGGTGGGGTTTTTTGTGGTTTGGGTTTGTTTTGTTTGGTTTTTTTTTTTTTTTTTTTTTTTTTTTTTTTGTTTGTTTGTTTGTTTGTTTGGGTTTTTTTGTATATGTAACTTGTGGAAGGGATATTACCTGACCCGAATGAGTGGAATTGATCAAAACCTGAAGATAGGTTTTATTTTCTACACATCCAGTCACAAGAAGTAAAGAAAACTCAGTGGTATTTATTATAACAGAAAACATGAATCTGCATTTTGTTTTTAATGGGGCACTCTTCCAAGCCCAGTGAGCTGAAACATGTACAAGACATGTTTGCATCATGATGTGACATATTATAAATAATGAGTTCCTCTTTGTGCTTTCAAGGAGTGAAGGGACTGAATCAGAAATAGTAGCTAGAGACTGCTTATTGAACAATAAAAGAAATCACACTTTAATGAACTATCCTACTTTAGGGTACAATGTATTACACCTGTTATCTGTTTTCTTCAGCTACACATGTGATTTGAGAAATAGCAAAATATTCTCTTTGTTTCAGGATGAATTTCTTGTCACAGAGCAAAATGTATGACAGAAAACAGTAGGAATGGTGCTTGCATATAGGCAGCTTATGCTTAGTTGAAGCTGAAGATTCACTTATGTTGACTAATACTGTTTATTTTTCTGTAAAGTGGGATGATAAAACCTTACTGTGCTGGTGGGTAAACTGCTGTGCCACATCAGTCATTTTTAACCTTGCCAAGTGGACTCATTAATTTCACAAAGAGACATCGCTAATATCTCCTAACTGTGAAAGCAGAACTCAAATAAGTTCACAGGATTCACTCTGTAATATTTCTATTAATCTATGTATGTGTTGTACTACATTCATTCTTCTGGTAGATTAAATATAAATACAGACAAGTTATAGTAAAAAAAATATTTTTTGAATGTTATCATCTTCACCTCTTGTAGAACTGTTCATGAGCAGTTATAAACACAAATTATCCTACTGAATCTATTTCCACTTTAATTACTATTAATTAGTATGGATGGATAGAAATGAAACTGATCTTTGGTCTTAAGAAGTCCTATAGGACTAGATCTCAGAGTTGTATTTGATACTGGTATAAATTCTTCTTTTGGCAGAGATTTTCTTTTAGCAAAAAATAAAAGACATAAGGAGAGACATTTTCACACATCATGTAAAATTAACCAAGATTTTTTGTAGATTACATTTTTTTTTTTACATAAATGCATTTAATTAATTTTATTTCTTTCTTCAAGAAATTATTAATACACAGAGAGACTATGTGGCTTATAACTATCACAGTAAATCACAGTTCTATGATATCTAGAACAGAAGTTATAATGGTATTTAAACTGGTAGGCTGGGCTCCAGATTTCCTTGAATTCCTTACTAATTGTTGACATTATCAGCTATACTGACAGTTAGGTACATTGAAACACATACTTTTTCTGTCTGAATTGGGAAGACTTAAATCTAATTTCTAAAGTCAAGGCTTCAGAAAGCTTCTTTCTTTTAATCAAAATCCTTCCTCTTTTAATACTTCCTATCCCACAGTCTCAGCAGAATGCATTCCTAAACTACAGGACAGGTTTAGAGAAAACCATGACCATCATGTAATAAATACACTTATGGATGTTGAGCGGCCTTACTGTCTTCAAAGTGCATGAAATCTGAAGAACCCTACATCCTAAAACCATGCTGAAATACAGTCTGTGCATGTTCATGTCAGGCTATGAGCTTCTGAATAAGTATAGCAATATTTATCTTTATTCATCTGAACCAAATCTATGGAATTTACATGCATTCCTAAGAAGCTAAATGTTTTTTTTTTTTTTTTTTTTTTTTTTAAATACATGAAGCACTAGATTATTAAGATGATTTAAGCATTAAAGCTCAGATTTGTTTCCAGTCTTGGTTAGGTCACATTTTGCTTAGACTGAAATCATTAAGTTTTTCAAGAGATGAGCTGTGGAACTAGTTTAAATTTGATGGATCAAAATTTTTGGAAGTATAGATATGGTAAATGAAGTTAATTTTTTCAATTGAAGGTTCTTTTGCTAATAAGGATATATGATTTTTATGAAATAAAAAATGAATGTGCACCTTTTCAAGTGAAGACTTTAACTGTAGCTACAGTAAGCAGACATTTTTAACATAAATGTACTTTGCACATACCTGATCAGCAGACAATATTACTGGCTTAGCATTTAGAATGCAAGTAGAAAATATTATTTCAGCAACATTAAAATGTTCAGGAAAAGCAAACCCAGAACTTTTAGTGTGAAATTGAATCAGTTCAGGCACAGGATATTATTCCTTAATTGTCATCACTGACTACTGATCTGATTATAAATACAAGGTTTGGTTTTGACGTTGTTATTCTAATGTCCCAGTATCTTGTAGTAAATTAAAATCTAAATTGATTTAATGTAATCATTGACCCAAGCATTTTTTTTCTTACATCCATATATTTCAATTCCCTTTTTATATAATTTGCTGTCTCTGTTGTACACAAGATAGGGAAGAGTAATTTTACTAAGAAATATTCTCCAGCCAGTGTTTGTCCATCTCCTTTCCATGTTCTCCATCTATGTAAGAAGCATGTAACGATGCTTTAAAAAATTAAAACTACCCTTCTGTCTCATTTATTTTCAGCTTTATTATTAATTTATACTAGGCAGGGATTCAAGTTTAAAAGGATACGCAAAAATTCACACTATCACATGGAACAATTACATTCATACATGTTGTAAATATGTTTCTGTGTCCTTTGCTCTTTGGCAATAGCATTCTGAACATGAGTTCTCATTTCAGGCTTGTTCAGGCATGCAATATAATGCATATTTATATTTCATGGGGAATGTTTTCCACTCTTGGCAATAGTATTGAGTAAATTACTGAGAGCTATACAGAGTAAAAAAATTGCATTTTGCAAAGGTTTTTGAGTTTTCTACATTAGGCTGCATGTCAGATAAGATCAACCAGAAAGTTTTAAATGCCCTGAGAACGAAAATTCCGGACAAATTCTTACATTGTTATAAGTGCTTTTTTTTTTTTTTTTTTTTTTTTTTTTTTTTAATTTTATCTCAGGAAAATAAATTAGTTCCATTATATTGTTTTCTTTTGTTTATATGCACTAAAATTTGACTTTTTAGGAAATAAAGTCTTAAAACTTACATTCTCAAAAGAGTGAAACAAGATGTCAAGGCTATTATCAAAAGTTTTCAATTCATTCTGTTTTACACTGAATAAAATATATACTTTATTTCTAACCTAACTCATCTTTCCCTTGATTTGTTATGATTTTTTTCTGGTAAACTAAGAGCCATCTGCCATCACATTTTTACACTTTAATAACTGGAAATCTTCAGTTGAATAAATTAATTTTTTTTTTTCTTTTTATACTAAAACTATTTTAAAAAGCAATGGAAACTCATGTTTTTCTTTACTGGTCTATTTCATTAAAAAAAAAAAAAAAAAAAAAAAAAAACCCCCCCACACACACAAAAAAAATCCAACAACCCACAGACTGAGTTTAATACTCGGGTTTAACATGTATGACACTGCTAAAATAGGGAAAAATTAGGAAAATTGGTTTTTATCTTTTTTATGTTCAATGAAAGATCAAAGTGCATTTTCTTATAGCTAGTTCTGTCACAGTTAAGACACTCTCTTACTCCCTATTTGTTTTGTTTTGTGATGTCTAGGCAAATATTTTGCTTTTGCCACATTTTGTCCCCATCTTAATAGAATATTAAATAAATATTTATACTCTTTTTTTCAGAACTATGTCTTTTAAGTATGCAGTAAACCATTCAGAAAATATTATTATTATCAGCTAAGGTTTCACTCTATTAACATTTGTATTTTTGCTTTAAACTCTGCAAAACTAAGCCAAAATTATTGGTGCATTCAAATCAATAGTGGTTTTTTGTTCGCATGTGACTGATTGAATACTCTCCTCAACAAGGTGAGCCTTCACTTTCATTTCATTGATCTGCTACCTTTAATATTCTGTCAAAGATGATGTAAAATTTTGCTGTGTATTTTCTGTTAGAAAGAAAATGTTTACAATTTCTAGAAACTCCAGGGGCCTTTTATTGTTTTTTACAGAAATTTTATATTGACTGCTATTTCATACATATAAATAAGTAGATTTTTAAGGAATTATTTTATTCCATATTTGATTTGTCAGTGTGTAACAGATTCTCAGTCATGTCTCATCTACCAATTGATTAGCTGCAAGACTGACTGACAGGTGTTCCATGGTTCATACTGTTAAACTGACATTCCATGGTGAGAGATGCCTACTGTCCTCTTCAGCTTTATATCTCACATTTATAAGCGGCAGAATACAAAATGGTGTTGTAAGGTACTTAAATTTTAAACAAGGTTCTATCTTTTAATTTGCTTTGCAGCAATCTTTATTGTCCCTCAGATATTAGAGATGATACATTTGTTTGCAGGCAATATTGTGGGTGAAAAAAAGTAGAATGTTTGCAATTTAATTAGTATATTTTGCAGCAACCTTGAAGTGCTATCCATAGCAAGCAGAAAAATTCATGAAATGGAAGAGCCTTAAAAACATATCATTTATAAGGGATTGTGTCAGCTATTTTGTCTTGGCATTGCTATTGTGCCATTACAGAATCACAAAATCACAGAATCATCTAGGTTGGAAAAGACCTTTAAGATCATCTATTAACCTAACACTGACAGTTCCCAACTACACCAGATCCCTCAGTGCTATGTCAACCCGAGTCTTAAACACCTCCAGGGATAGGGACTCCACCACCACCCTGGGCAGCCCATTCCAACTCCCAACAACCCCTTCTGGAAAGAAATGCTTCTAGTATCCAGTCTAAACGCTCCCTGGCACAACTTGAAGCCATTCTCTCTTGTCCTACCACTTGTTACTTAGTTCAAGAGACTCATCCCCAGCTCTCTGTAACCTCCTTTCAGGTAGCTGTAGAGGGCGATGAGGTCTCCCCTCAGCCTCCTCTTCTCCAGACTGAACACCCCCAGTTCCCTCAGCTGCTCCTCGTAGGACCTGTGCTCCAGACCCTGCACCAGCTTCATTGCCCTTCTCTGGACATGCTCAAGTAATTCAATGTCCTTTTTGTAGTGAGGGACCCAAAATTGAGCACAGTAATTGAGGTGTGGCCACACCAGTGCCGAGTACAGGGGTAAGATCCCTTCCCTGTCCCTGCTGGCCACGCTATTGCTGACACAAGCCAGGATGCCATTGGCCTTCTTGGCCCCCTGGGCACACTGCTGGCTCCTGTTCAGCCGGCTGTCAATCAACACCCCCAGGTCCCTCTCTGACTGGCAGCTCTCCAGCCACTCCTCCCCAAGCCTGTAGCACTGCTGGGGGTTGTTGTAGCTAAGTGCACCACTTGGCATTTGGCATCCTGCTGCCATGAAGTACGCCCTGAAGAGGACAAAAATATCCCCAAAAATCCCACAGTGTCTGCCAAAAGCTGAAGCAACTACATCTTTCATAACACCTACCAAGTATGACCAGCATGAATACCTGGGCATGCATGCATGGAGGAACACAGGTCAACAAGTATGATAATGATCTCTGTGGCAATGGGTGGACTTATTGTGGGTACTGGGATGATAAAAGGACCACATACTCTTCCTCAGTAATCACCTATCACTTGCACCAAGACAGAACCAATGGGAAACCACTGGATTTGTGGTGGTGGTAACTGAGCTTGCTGCATCTCTTCCATTTGCTTGATTAGTTGTTCTGACCTTTTCTGCTTCCCTCTGTCCTACCGCTATTACCTCTTCTTACAGGAATAAAGTTTGAAAGGTTGTACAGCATTTGACCTTTTTTGTGTCCTAATCTTGCTCTTGAGATTGTATCAAAACCTCCCCTGACATTAGATTGAGACAATATTATAAGCAACAAATATGGTAAGTGCTGGATAGTTCTTGACTCATTTGCAGGGGAGTAGATCTGTCTTTAAGTCTTTAAATATTTTCAGGAATTCAGAATCTATTTGCAGATAGTGACAAAAACATAGGATTGCATTTATTAAAGGAGGTGTCTCTCTTCTACTCTAATGGTAAGTGCTGTGTTTATTTTGCCAAGTATTACTGGAAAACACTACAGAAAAGAGTAAGAGTAAACACTAAAGACAAGCCAGATCCTCTGCTTAGTGTTGTGAGATAAAAGTTAAGCTGAAAGACTTGTCATTGTGGGAAAGAAATAGAGTGGTTGTAAAAACAAGATTTATGTCTGCAGTTTGCTGTCAAACATAACTCTTGATAGTAGGTTCTTCTGTTACTAATAGTCAAGTTGATGGTTTTGTTTTATAGGTGATCATCATGAAACTTCATTCTTAAAATGGTCTTTCAGTTATAATTCTTCGTATTCTGTACAAGCAGTATTTCATCCAGAAATTTGTAAAAATAAAATTTAAAAATAAAATTAAAAAAAAAAATCTGCTTCTAGAAGAACATAAAATCTAACCCTAACTTTTAATCCTATATGAAGCATTTGGGAACGTTTCTGAAGTATGTTGCTTGTTAGTTCAAGATATCCTTTGTTCGTTGTTGTCTTTCTGGGTTTGCAAAGTGGTCTTGCATGAGAATGATTGTTAATGAATACACAGCAACATTTTTTTTTTCAACTTGTCCTTTCCCAAAATCAAGATATTTCTATCTGAAACACTTGTGATATTGCCAATATTGTTTTGTATTTTGAATACCATGGAGAGTAATTCAATATCTATGTTTGGTTTTTTTTTTTTCCTTTCTTCATTTTCTTCAGTGCTGTCTGAATTGAAAATGGACAATAAATCTCAGAAAGTTATAGTACACAATAACCACACAAAGTGTAGTTTTAATCAGTGAACTGAATTGTATCCTGGCTTTAAAACCAAATAATTTAACACACAGGATATGATCAAAGGCAGTCATTTTTGTTTCTGTTAGACTGATATTTCAAATAACAAACTTTCCACTGCTACCACATCACTAATAAAAAATTATTAAGTCTTAAAACCAAACCAAGCCAAAGCCTTACCTGTCTAAATTTTAAATACCTTCACCTATAGTATGTAGTATTGTTACATTTTGTGATGTCACATGTTTTTCTCTGTGGGAGACATCCGCCTGTCACCCTTGAACAGCCTCTGAGAAGCAGCTAGGCTTTGATGAAGAACAGACCTTGGGAGAAAAGATAAGAAACTGTTGAGTTGTGCCAAGGTAGCAGGGAAAAACAACAGACAGCTGCAACACTGAACTGTGGAATGGTACTGAACTGTGAGAAGTTACCTCCGCGTGAAGAGCGCGTGAATGAGAAGGTGATTGGTCTGGACAGCGCGTGTTAGAGTGGTCTTGTGCTGGTAGGAGAAACAGTTGATAGCTGTCTAATTGCTGATTTACTAATTATGAAGTAAGAGCTTTAACCATAGTATAACTATGTACTATAATAATAATAATGGGTCTTTCCTTCTGCACTTCAGTGAAGAGTCCGTGCATCAATTGCCACAAATGGCTCCCCTGTGTGAAGGCAGGCGATAAGCGTCACCAGCTTGGATCACTCTGGTGGCAAACTCCTCAGAACTTAAGAGCTGCTGTGAGGAAGCAGGAGCCACATCGATCACTGTTGCAGGGTGAGCAAGGTGAGCTGTGGGGAAGCGATGGGTAGGTCAATACCCTGAGAAGAAAAGTCAGTGCTTGCACTGATGGAAAGACTGTTAGCTAAATATAAGGTCCATCTTAACTTGCATGCCTTGAAGATAATTTTAAAGTGCGTAGCAGCCCCAGTTCTGATCACTGTTCTCATGTGGGTGGGATAAAGCAGGAGTAAGACTAAGGGACTGTGCAATGCAAGGAAATCAGGTTGCAGCAGAATTCTTGCACGCATGGAGAACTCTTTCTGAGATATAAAAAGACAAAATAATGAACGCGGCCAGGCTGTTAACACAGAGGATGAGGACATGAAGTGTGAGGATACATATTTTGAACTCTGGCAGCAAGATTTATACGCTGGGTCTTTTGACTGTGATAATCTTTTAGACCCTGACACTGTAAATCCTAAAAGAGAATCTGGCCTGTGTCCTCCCTTAGCTGGGGATGATCCGTGGGTAAAAGTGAGGCAAAAAGCCTTGGTGCAAGGGGATATGGACATGGTGAGAAAGATTGTTGCTCCTGTAATTTATGAGCTGGGACATCAGCCACACTGGGAAGGACTGCAACTTTCTGTTATCAAAGAATTTAGGAGTGATTAATTTCGGGATTACATCTCCTTATATTACTAACTTGCTGGGCTTGGTAATGGCTAGTTACACCCTGAATCCTCGAGACTGCAAAACCTTAATACAATTAATTTTTATGAGAACCCAATGTGATTTTTGGCAGTCAGCATGGCATAGGCTTGTAGAAGAAAAACAGCTACAATATCTAAACTGCCACCTGGTGATCCTGCATCTATTCTTTCCTTTGATGCCTTGGTGGGTAAAGGGGAGTGGTGTGATCCTGCCCAACAAGCAAGGGAGATGCCACAGCGTGTGTTGTACGATATGAGATCTGGCATACTGAGCATTTTTACAGGTACATGAAGTCAGCAAACCTATGAAATCGTTTACTGACATTAAGCAAGGTGCAAAGGAGTCATATATGCAGTTTATTGATCAACAGAGAGAAAGTTTGAACAAACAGATCCCTAATGAGGATGCTCATCAGATGTTGCTATTGAAAGTAGAAGTTTCTAATGCTAACGCGGACTATCAGAAAGTTCTGTTACCATTGGACAATCCGAATCTTCTTCAAATGATAGAAACATGAAATAGAATTGTCACTGTTGATCACGAATATGAGGTAATAGATGCTGCTTTTGCTACTCTTAATATGAGACAATTGATCTATTTTGGGTGTGGGCAAACAGGCCATCTTAAAAAAACAATGTCCAAATCAGCAAAAGCAGGTCAAAGTGCCTAATGTCTGCCCACTGTGTAAGAAGGGTAGACATTTTGCAAATCAGTGTCAGTCCAAATTTGATAAAGAGGTGTGAGAGACTGAAATGTCATATGACTGTCTCAAAGCTTGCTTGTGTTTGTGCAAATCTCCAGGTTAAGCTCCTGTGGCCTGTGAATTGGTCTGGGGGATGCTGCCCAGAGAAGCAGAAGTGTATTGAAGGATGTATCTTTGGGGTTGCATTGTCTGGACTCTTTACATAAGCCTCAAAGGGGCAGACATGGACTGAGTTGGCCCCATCCTGTTGCCATTTGTGGCTCTATTGTGTAGGCCAGACCCCATCCATGCATTGCTAATGAACTGCCAAGAGGCAAACGTTCCTGCCCTCGAAACCAGACACAGCAAAACCTGTTGGACCAGAGAAAAAAAAAAACAACAAACAAACTGAAGGCGAGCAGATATGCTTATCAGCTGGTATGAGTAGCTTAAAAAGGCAGCAGAAAATCTTGCTCTTGGTGCATCTACCATCAAAGCCAGATCTGTGTGCATCCAACATCGAAGCCAGATCCGTGTACACCCACCACCAAAGAACTGAAGACTGAGGACCAACGGGACATCACTGGATCTATGGTGGTGACTATTCTTGCAGCCCTATGCTGCATCCTTGCTTTAATTCTGCCTTTTCTTTCCATTCTGTCCTATCACTACCCCTCTTCACTTTTTTAATAATAAAAACCTATTTTGGGTATATGGCATTTGACCTCATTTGTGTCTTAATCTCTCTCTTGGGATCGTATCAAAATCTCCTCCAACATTGGATCAGGACAAGAGGGGAGGCTGATTTCAGGAAATGGATCAAGGAGCATGGGCCAGAATCGTACCAAGACACAAATCAGTTCAATAAATCCCGAAATGCATCAGAATTAAGTGCAGCCACCTGAGGGAGTGCCAACATGGACCTAGCAGCCTCCAAGTCAGTAACATTATTAGATACCACATAATCCTTGATAACAACAGGAGTATATGGACCGTTGTGAAATGGAAAAAAGTGCATTACTGGGAAGATCATCTACAACCTTACAGGGGTTGTTCATTTTACCAGGGGTCATAGATGCCAGTTATGAAGGGGAAATCAGAATTATGACCTGGACCCCCGTGTTCAGTAACAAAAGGGTCAAAAATTGCTCAGCTTGTTTAATTTACTGCAGCTCCCCCTAAGACTATGTTGTCCCGATCCGATATTGGAGGGAGTTCTTAAACAATCCCAAGAGCGAGATTAAGACACAAATGAGGTCAGATGCTGTACAACCTTGTGAGCTTTATTTTGCATACAACAACTGAAAATAGAGATAGGACAGCGAGAAAAAGGAAGGAAGAGTCAGAATCCCTAAGCAAGATAAACGGTAGAGGTGCAGCAAGACTAATTAGCACCACCATGAATTCAGCGATGTACCATTGGCTCAGTCCTGGTGCAGGTGATGGTGCTCCAAACTCCAAAGGTGATGACAAGGTTGAGAGGGAGAGAGAGAGAGATCCTGAGAGAGGAGTACACAGTCCTTTCATTGTCCCACATTTTTCAAAAAATCCATCCATTTCCATGGGGCTCATTGACTTGTGGTCCTCCATGCATGAATGCCCCACTGTTCATGGTGGTCATGCTTGCCTGCACATCCTTTTTGCCCCAATTTAACTTTGGGCGGATGTCATGGTTTTGTCTGGAACAGTTCCTCTTTGTCCTGGTTCAGCCAGGATAAAGTTTTCTCCAGCAGAGAGAGAGGGGGAAGGGATCTCCAGCCGGGTTATTCATACCATGCTGACGTCAGGTCCAGGGGCGGAGCCTTTTCACTTTCGCTTCTGGTGTTGGTTTTTGCCATACACATGGTGGGTTTGGTCCGTGATCATTTAGCGGTATTTATCTGTATATCTTTTGTCTTGTTCACTGTTATTGCTGTTTACTGTTGTTACCATTGATACTGTTGTTGTTCAGATTGTTCTATCACTCTGTTGTATTAAATTTCTTGTTATTTTAGCTGTGGTCTGTGTTTAACTTCCAGCCCGACCGGCGCGGGTGGGGGAGGGGCAACAGCCACATGCTCTCTCATCCCGGCAAGAATTAAACCTTGCACTCTTCTCCAAAGCGTACTTCTCCATGTCCACAGGACACCAAGGCCAGGACATGGTGGTGGTAAAACAGCAATCCTTGAGACATACAGTCCAACACATTCCCTAACATATGCTGAGAAGCCAGGTTGACTCAGGGTTTGGATCAGCAGGTACTCCTCAAATATTCTGGGTTCAGACAGTGACACAAAGTCGACCTCTGGTAAAATGTGCCCTCACCAAAGCAGAAGAATCTGTTGAACTGTCAAGCACTTTAGATACTGGTGTGGATGTGACCGTAATATCTGCGAGCAGATGGCTACAGCATTGGCCGTTATTTCGGGTAACTCAAGTGCTTTTTGAGGTTGGTGGTCATGCTGTAACAATTCAAAGCAAAGATCTCATTCATGTAAAGGGGCCCAGAATAGCAAATATTCATCCATATATATTGGAAACCCTTATTACATTATGGGCTTGTGACTGTATGGCTCAATGGGGAACTCAAATTGGATCAGATTTGTCTTAAGGGCCACTGCAGCACAACCCACCCCTAAACCCACCCTGAAACTAACCTGGAAAACAGAATCACCTGTGTGGGTGGGACAGTGGCCCTTGCCAATGGAAAAATTGTGCCACCATGATAATTTAGTTCAGGAACAGTTAAGTGCAGGACATACCATACTACCACCAGTTCTTGAAACTGCCTGCTGTTTGTTATTTTAAAGAACAGTGGTAAATGGCGACTTTTACATGATCTCCAATGCGTTAATGATGCCAATGGGTACATTACAGCCAGGAATGCCCTCCCCAATAGTGATCCTGAAAACAGAGTAAACTAGTTTGTATATATTTCATTTGAACTATTAAAAAAAAAATAAAATCCATAACATACAGAAGTAGATTTCGGATTTTGTGATTGTGAGTGCCTTTGGATGAACTGAATTTTTCAAGTTAGTACATTTCTGGTATGACAAATACATCCTTAGATACTGGCAATATATTTTTTATTTTATTACATATATTTTAAATCTGAAATATTTGGGGGGGGGGATGGTATGTAAGTTAAAGTGAAATAATAATTTAAACTTCAGTATCACATGACATTTTTCTAAAAGAGACAATCACCATCATTTAGGTCTTCTGAAAGTGGGATAGAATCACGAGCAATTCCTTCCTCATTCCTGAAGAATGTATATCCAGGTGACACCTAAGAATCCAAAACTAGACTGATAGACCAACAGTTTTGCTCAGACTATTGGTTATCTGTGCAAGAGAGAAAAGTTATGAAGCTGAACACCAAAGAAATGTTTTCCATCTTTTTCTGTAGAAAAACTATTGGCCATTGCATTCATTTATCCTACACTGTAATCTGTATAATAAGACATTTCAGAGCACAGTTTAACAGGTAACTTTTTTAGAGAGTTTTATGTCTATGTTTAATTACAGTATGTCATTATTATTAGGAAAGTACTGAATACTGAATGAAGTTCAAAGTTTTATGTATGAAGCTGGTATATCTCAACTTGTTAAAAATTAAATAACTTAAATCAAGACTGATTAAGAAGAGGAAAATCAGATTCAGTAAGTGAATAAATTAATTTGATTTTGATAACAAAACTGACTTTGCTGTCATCTGAAACCGGAATGTAACAGCTATTTAAAATTTTCAGCCTTTCTGAAGTAATTCAATAATTCAAGTTAGTCTGCTTTTTGTACTTGGACCACAAAAGCATTATTTTACACAGCTTGGTTTTCAACAGCTGTGTTTTGACAATATCATACATTACTGATGTCATACATTGTTTGGTTTGGTTTTGTTTGGTGGTTTTTGTTTTTGGTTTGTTTTTTTTTTTCATTTACAAACATTTAGTTGAAGTTTATCTCTGACTAAGGATGTGATTGGGATTCTCTCTCTAAATTCCAAAGACAGCAGATGAACTTGTAAATCACTAAGCTTCGGTTTCACTCAGGAGGAGTTGATATTTTTCAAAGACCTACTGAGTTTTCTTGTAACATTTTCAGTAATCAGTTTTCTTGTAATATTTTTAGTATTTATCAAAGAAATGGGAAAGCAGGAAATTCTTAACAGTAGTAAAACCACCCACTAGGAGAATGGCAATATGCAGCAACCCAGAAAATTTGAAAAACTCAGTCATTTTTCTAGAGTCTCTCTAAGGAAGTTGTCAGCTTCAGCAACACCAGTTTTATTACAGTCTGATTAGGTTTGAATAGAAGATAAAACCTGATGCCTGAACTATTCCTTTTCCTCATGAAACATAGTAACTTCTAAACACCAGAGGTGCAGTAGGTAATCATCAATGTACCCAACTGGACTGAGCTACTTGACCTGACTTCATACCTCAATGATGTCTGTGCATCATACACCTCTGTCTTACAAATGTGATTCTGAGGCATTTTGTCTGACTGAGATGCTAGACGTTTTTGTGATAATACAAAAATATTGATTCTGGAAATAGTATAGTCATGTTTTCAGGCCTTTGCATACTTCTGTGTCATCTCTGCAGAGTTTAACCACCAGACTAGATAATCTTTCACAGCTAACTTAGAATCAAACCAAACAACAACAAAAACAAACAAACAAACAAACCCCAGTTAAACACTAAAACAAAACAGAACAGAGAAAGAATTAAGAATTATAACTGAGAGAGAACTTTCATGGTCCTAATTACCCTTAGCATTGAACAGCTATGTGGAAGAAAATAATTATGATAACATGCTAGTTACCTTTTTTCTGCTGTGTAATGGACAGTGAAAACTCACAATTCACACAAGATATACCTAGTACATTTATTACAGAAACCCAGAGACTCACTTTTTTTGTGCCATGCTATTGCACCAAGACATTGTATTTGTTATTTTCACTTCAAATTAAATGCTTTTTTATTTTTAGGAAAAAGAGCTTACTTCAAAATAAGAGTAATTAAAATCAAATCCAGAAAGTTGGCTTTAGACCATTGCAATAAAAAGCAAGGAAGTTTTATCTTTAGTTTTTTCTCTTGTTTGGGAAAACCTGTGACAATTAAAAAGACCTAACCATGCTGATGATGTACAACAAAACTGTTGTACTAAATATTCACAAATATCAAATAGCTAATATAACATTGATTCTGAATTGTTTCATGATATATATTGAAGCCTTAATAAGATTTTTATGAAGTTTTCATAAATTTCATAGTTTCTTTAAATTACCCCATAACAGTAGATGTGATTTAGTTTCCTAGAAAGACTGTGCTTGTTAATTTATTTTTTCTTTTTTTTGTCATTTTTTTCACCCATTTGCTGATCATACTGTAGCATCACCATAAGAAGGTATTTCTTCACAGAGTTTTATCTCAATGCTAGCTCAGATTTCATTTACACTGAAACATTTACATTCGTGGGAACAGTTCACAGAGATTTTTGTAATGCTCATTTAAACTTCAAAAAAAGAACAACACCCACCACAGACACAGCTCTTCATCTTTCATCCTCGTTTTTGGGTTATCATACTGGAAATACCTTTATAAATATAAACCCAATGTAATTATTCTTCTATTATGAAAGACATAAATGGATATATAAATTCATCCATATATAGACTTTCTTTCATATCAAATCACTCCTATTACACTGTCAATCACAGTTAGGTCACCTGAGATTAAAGTTAGTTCATTTTGCTTGTATTTTCTCACAGCATTAGAAATGCCAGATGCAGGATTATTAACATAAAAAAACTAATTATTTTCTCTTAAAATATCCATGAAGAATATAGAAAAGCCATCTTTAAATAGTGTAAAAGAAAAGAGCAAAAGAACAGATTGTGCCTTCTGCTAAATTGGTGAAAAAAATACTTATAATTTTCTTGATAGTGGTGAGAGCATAATTTAGATTTTTATAATTATTTTCTTTTTTTTGAAACCAGGATAACATGAATAAGGTTTTTTTTCTATAAAGCTAAACATATATACTCAAGAAAAAATTTAAGGATTTGAGCCTTTAATGGTCATTTACTTGGTTTTATGTAAATCAATGATGAACTGACAAACAGAAAGATAAACTGGTGGAAAAAAAAAAAAACACAACAAAAAAGGTTTAAAATATCATTGGTTTTCCATTCATTCATAAATTTTGACATTTCAATTGCAAGCCCAATTAGTCATTCTAAGGCAAATTATTCAAACTACTCAGTGACAAGTTGAGAGGGGCATTCTTACTCCTGTTACTGTTACTTATTGGCAGGGGATGCTTTTCAACTCAAAAATATTTAGTAAACTTTTGTGAAATTTCTCATCCATTTTAATGGAAACTGATTTAATAAACAACTACCTTCCCTGTGTAACATACCACAAAAACCATGAGCAATTTCAGTGATAATAATACTACTAATAATACTAATAGTAATACTAATACTAATAATACTAATAATAATAATAATACAAGATAAAATATAAATATATTATATTTTTCTGTTATGAGATCACACACAACTTCCAGGGTAATATATACTAAAACTTTAAGAAATTCAGTCCAGAAATTTCAGTTTGGAAAAAAAAGCTGAATTGGGATGATAAGAAAATTCTGTACCCTTTAAAGGCCACTTCAGCAGCTGGAATAGTATTTGTCACAGTTTAGATGGGTTTGGAAGCTTTTTGATCAACAATTTCCTGGACCCTGTGTTGTACATCTCTTCCAGTTTTGTGTGCTGAAACACCCTTATTTCTATAGTCTTATTTCTCCCATGTTCACTCCAAAATCTTGCAATCTCACTTTAAAGAAAGATTTTACCATATGATCTCTGAAAGAATGCAAAACTTCAGCTTTTCGTCACCAGTCTTCAGATTGAGCTTCTGATAATTAATTAATTGAAGGATTATATAATCATTCATTAAATTAATGATTACATAAGTAGGGACATCTGAGGATTGTCCAGAGAAGTTTTTGTTTTTTTTTTTTTTTTTTTTTTTTTTTTTTTTTACTATGAGATAATTAAGTAAGATCAAGAAGATTGTAATTAAAATTAGGGAAGTTACTATCCAGGACACATCCTCTGGAGCTCAGAGGTGAGCTGCAAACAGTACATGATAACACTGCATGAAAATAAAGAAAGTTTGGTTTTAATCAATAATGATTAAAACATCCAGTCAGGATCAAAAACCTGTCCAGGCAGCTTTTCTTAGAGAAAAAAAAGACTCAATACTAGTTCCTTAAAATGTAGTGTAAATAAGATGCAAGTAGTGAATGTAGCAAAAGAGTAGCAAAGGATAGACAAATTACCTGCTTATTAGAAGATACAGAAAAATAGGCTTGGAAAATCAAAAAGGATGCCTAGTAGCAAATTTCGTTTTATGAAAAGAAGGACTTAAGTGCCATGTAAGAAAAAATGTGTTTACTGTAAGAAAAGGACATCTGATCTCATGATGTCACTGAAAATATGTTCATCACATAGACATACACAAGTCTTTGGGACCAGATGATTACTGAAACAGCTGGCTGAGGTGCTCGCCAAGCTGCTTTCCATCATTTACCAGCAGTCCTGCCTGACTGGGGAGGTCCTGACAGATTGGAAATTGGCCAATGTGACGCCCATATATAAGAAGGGTTGGAAGGATGATCCGGGAAATTACAGGCCTGTCAGATTGACTTCGGTGCCTGGGAAGCTGATGGAGCAGCTCATCCTAAACACCATCATACAACACATGCGGGACAACCAGATGGTCAGGCCCAGTCAGCATGGGTTTATGAAAGGCAGGTCCTGCTTGAAAAATTTGATCTCCTTCTATGACAGAGCGACCTGCTTATTGGATGAGGGAAAGGCTGTGGATGTAATTTACCTTGACTTTAGCAAGGCCTTTGACACCACTTCCCACAGCATTCTCCTGGCAAAAATGGCTGCTTGTGGTTTGGATGGGTACACGCTTCACTGGGTAAAAAAATTTCTGTGTGGCCGGGCCCAAAGGGTTGTGGTGAACGGAGTTAAATCCAGTTGGTGACCAGTCACGAGTGGTGTCACCCAGGGCTCGGTTTTGGGGCCATTCCTGTTTAACATCTTTACTGATGATCTAGATGAGGGGATCGAGTGCACGCTCAGTCAGTTTGCAGATGACACCCAGTTGGGTGGGAGAGTTGATCTGCTCGAGGGTAGGGAGGCTCTGCAGAGAGACCTGGACAGGCTGGAGCCATGGGCTGAGGCCAACTGGAGGAGTTTCCATAAGGCCAAATGCCGGGGGCTGCCCTTGGGCCACAACAACCCCCAGCAGTGCTACAGGCTTGGGGAGGAGTGGCTGGAGAGCTGCCAGTCAGAGAGGGACCTGGGGGTGTTGATTGACAGCCGGCTGAACAGGAGCCAGCAGTGTGCCCAGGTGGCCAAGAAGGCCAATGGCATCCTGGCTTGTGTCAGCAATAGCGTGGCCAGCAGGGACAGGGAAGGGATCTGACCCCTGTACTTGGCACTGCTGAGGCCGCACCTCAATGACCACTTTTGGGCCCCTCACTACAAAAAGGACATTGAATTACTTGAGCATGTCCAGAGAAGGGCAATGAAGCTGATGCAGGTTCTGGAAGACATTTCTTAGAAGCAGCACCTGAGGGAATTAGGACTGTTTAGTCTGGAGAGACCTCATTGCCCTCTACAGCTCCCTGAAAGGAGGTTGCAGAGAGCTGGAAATGAGTCTTTTTAATGATGTAACAAGTTATAGGATGAGAGGAAATGGCCTCAAGTTGTGCCTGGGCAGATTTAGACTGGTTATTAGGAAGTATTTCTTTCCAGAAGGGGTTGTTAGGTGTTGGAATGGGTTGCCCAGGGCAGTGGTGGAGTCCCCATCCCTGAAGGATTTTAAGAGTCGGGTTGACATAGCGCTGAGGGATATGGTGTAGTTGGGAACTGTCAGTGTTAGATTAATGGTTGGACTAAGTGGTCTTCAAGGTCTTTTCCAACCTAGATGAACCTGTGATTTTGTGAAAATAACATTTTTTGATAGGGTAGTATACATAAGAATAAAGCTCATTACTTTTGCTCTGTGAGTGAAAAGGAGGCTCCTGAAGGTTTTGAAAAACTCTCTTCCAGGGACAAAAACCCAAACAAACAAACAAACAAACAACAACAACAAAAAAATCCCCCAACAAAACCCAGGGCATATAGGGAGGAGAGTTTGGAGGACTAGTGCTAACTCTGTTGAAAGTGAGGCTATGAACTTACTAGAATAAGAAACATCAGGATAATACAGATTTTATAATTGTCACTCTGTGACAACTGAAAGGTTACAATGTTTGCATTAGAATCCTATCCATTTATGTATAATCAATAATGCTGTATGAAAGATAAAATACACCTTTCCAGAATTAAATTACTTCTACTGTATAGTACTGATATTTGATGAGTGCTCATATCTTGTTTTGCAGATATTGAATAGGCCACTACAGTCATGATTTTACAAATGCTGTGTAATAATTTAAGAACTCTAGTCAGAAAAATTCAGACTTGATGAATTAAATTATATTAAAAATGTCAGAGAAACAGATATCAATGTCCTGATTGCTCTAGGAAAAATTTTAGAGAAAAACAGCCTTGTAAGCAATTCACATAAAAAATGGAAAGAAAAAAAAAAAATCACTTACCTAGATAATGTAAAAACAATATCTTGTTTAGCTTAACAGATTACTGTTTTCTATCTGCTGCTTAACAGGACTGTGTTGAGTCTTGACATATGGTTGGTTTAGAACCTATGCACTTTAATCTCTTACTTAGCTCTAGTCTGCCAAAATTCAGCTTGTCCAGGATAGATGCAACAAGCTCTCATGCTCAAAAGGATTACATCAGACTCTAATGTGAAACACTTCAGAAGATTTATTACCCCTACAACTATCCACCATCCTGCTCCTGTTTCAGAATCTGCAGCCCTAAAGTAATTACTAAGTAGTAGTGGTTGTGATTCTCTGACTGTCCCTGTGTTGGCTGCTGTTGACACAGGGAGATGGATTTCATATATGCAAAGCACATAGCATTATAGACCACCATATTTTTTCTAGATTTGTGGCCTCATCTTCATAAAGTGACTGATATATTTCCACTTCAAAAGAATTAATTAAAACAAAAAACAAAGTGAAAAAAGATAAAGTGGATCTCACTTATAGTCTCATACAATTATAAATAACCCAACTAATACAGCAAATATAGCAGTATCCTAATATAAGTGAATATTTATTTGAAAGCTCATTAGTGTTAATAATGTTAGTAAGTTATAATTACAATTTATCTCTTGTTACTATAGCATCCTAAGAATAAAAAGTTCAGATTTGCTCTAGATTAACATTACTTGCTGTAAATGAGAAAGATTACTTTTTACCTCAGCTCTTGATCTGGCAGATATTTATTCTGTGGATAATTTGAAATCAAGGGAGATTTGTATATGAATAAAGTTGTTTACGTGTACAGGCATTTCCAGGTACAAAAGCACAGTCCATGAATTCTTTACAGATATGGACTAGAACACAGATAAAGTTTAATAACTGGAACATATGAGGTATTTTTTCCCACTTATTTTTATATCATCATACATATCTATTAATAGGAAAGGCTGCAATTGCTTTGAATGATGTGTTCTTGTTTTTGTTTGGAAATAATGTAACTGGAGAATATGAAACTTATTGCTTAAAAGTCAAAACTGTATCTCTGGAAAACATAGTATGTAAATAACGAGATTGAAATTCATTGAAAATGAATCTTAAAAGTTCTAAAATATCTATTCCTTGTTATATTCATATTGTCCTGCATAAAAAAAAGATATCATTATTAATTATTTCAGGAAAAAAACAACTAACCTGATGCATAAACCACATATTTAATCTCTACCTCAGAAGATAGTATGAATGAGTCACATCAGAAAATGGTAAATATATACCAATTTTTAAAAAGTGAAAATCATTAAAGCTGATACTTTGGTGAGGCATGACCTCATATAAACAGTGGCAGAATGAACAGTGTAGTAGAATCCTTCATAAAACTGTTTTACTTCAAATGTATGAAGAATTCTTTCCACTCATTGTTTGCTAGTCCATGAATTCTTGTCTTTTTAATCTTTAATAGCAAGAGGACAATCTGTTCTAGACATACTGACATTAATTTTTCTCTATTATGTCATTATAGTCTATTTCAGATGAGGAACTTATATAATTCACGAGCAATCATAGCTCACTTTATAAAACAGGCTTTACACAAAAAGGTTTTACAATTGTTGTTTGACCTGAATGATAGAAGGAGAGAGCAATCTGCAGAGAGAAATGAATAAATCTCTGTAGAACATAGTAGAACAAAAAAGAGGAATTGTCATATTGTGGAAATTCATGCTTCCACCTTGTTAGCCAGGACCCAGAGAATGCAAAGCCATTTGAAGAATTTAAATTGCTGCTGCTGTAATTGCTTTAGTAGCAAGTTTTCTGATATCCAACAGCTCCAAGAACAGAGATAAGTGGAGTACAAGCAGATAAGAGGAGTATGAACAGATAATGATAGGGAAAAAAGGAACAGTAAAAATCAAAAGACATGCAATTAAGTAGGAAAATTGGGGAGGAAAAAGGAAAATATTAATCAAGACAATATTAGAACCCAATTTCAAAAAAGCATCTCTGAAAGCATGCCAGTGACTGGATTTTAAGTTTGTAAGTAATTAACATAATTTTGAAAATTGGATGTAGACTCTGAAGTCAGATAGCTGTAAACTTATCTCAGAAAAATATGCCATATATTTAGGAAATCTAAAAGGATTCACAAATAAATTGACACCCCTAACTAACAAAATATAATAAAGCTACTGTCACCGAAATCCGGGATAAAATAACTTATTGACACCAATTTGATGCAGATAAGCAGACACTCCTTTATTGACGGCCGGACGTGTAGGGGCGTATCCTCACCAACAACACGTGCCAGGCACCAGAATCATACACCTTATATAGAACTTACTTATACATATTCATTAAGTCTTCATACATAAGCATACAACTTCCAAGAAATCATTAACATATTCTCCTCCTACTTCCGATTCTGCGCAGTAGAGTTTAGAAATGTCTAGAAATGGGTCTGAGGTGTAATGTGAGTAGGTGGTCCATGAGTCGGTGGTCGCGATCTCCCCCTGCCGGAATTACCTTTTGCTTAAGGACACAGTTTTCTTGGCAGCTACCTGCAAGCTGTTACGGTTACTTCCCTCAGTTCCCATTAATCCTGGACCTTGACAACTACTTGCATTCTTCTAGTCCTATGTATGTATTATAAATCAACTTACAATCATCTTGTGTTTTGGTTACCTGTGTTTTAACTGTTTCTACTAGATAATTATGGCCAATCCCTTCGGCCTTGGTACAGGGTTGTACAGGGAACACTTAGAGTAGCAGCTGGTTGCAAAGTTCAAAATACAATAAATGTAAAATGATTTCTACTACAATATCTCTTGGTTCTATACTTATATTAAAATCATAACACAGTCAAACACAATTTGATCAATTTATAATAAAATCTCTAACACTACTTTTATTTGGAAGTCTTTAGCATCAGAGTTCCTCTATATTGACTGAAACCATGGTATTTAGGCTATAAATCATGTTACCACATTAACGTATCACATGTAAAATAATCTAAACCTTGATGGACATTTAACCATTTAAAAATCCAATTTACCTATGTGCATTTACAGTTGCTAGAGCTAACTGCATGTCTTCCAAAGAATAGCTGTGTGAATTTCTCGTTGCATCTGCTGAACAGTACAGCAGCTAACTTTGATCTCAAGATTAGCTTAAACTCTGGTGATGGGGCCACCATTCCTGCTCTTAATCATTGCAGCGTGACTGATTTTTAACAGTGATTTGGATAGCTGGAGGTTAACACACATTCCTTGAATCTCCACACTCTTTTCTGTCCTTGCCACATGCTTTATGCTAGAAACCATGAGTCTACTGTTTGAGGAGAGCCTAAGAGCTGTCTTTTTTGGCCTTCTGTATCACTGATCTTCCCTAATATGATAGTTTTTAGTACATTTTATATTCTGAAATTTACTCTGTTGTTTGAAACCTAAAAGAGCAATGAAATTTTTAATCAGCTGGGGATCTAGTTTATTACTAGAAGGACAATCATATCTTAGTGCCTGGTTCACCTGAGTAAGTAGAGAGAACGTCATGCCATAGATAAATCTTTACTGCATATCACTAGCATAATCTTTTTACTTGTTTAATTGTATACTTCTAAAATACTTTCTGCCAACCAAAATGGCTCTGAGATAAAGGCAGTATTCTAGGTATTGACTAAGCTATGCTAGAAAATACAGATAGGTGCATTTCTTTAGATCTAGTAAAATAGTTTATTCTATCACAGCTTAACACTTTCTATGTAAAAACCATAGTAACTAATATAAAGTCTAAATATATTATATTAAAGACTAATAAAAAGCAAAACATGAAAACAGCAAAAGAAAGCACTCACTTTTATATTGGTTGATGTTTTGTGGTAATAAAACAGCTGGGCACATCAATAATTTTCTAATAACAGCACATTTGTGCAGCTAACATTTATTCTCAACTCCTTAACAAAGTTAAATGTTGCTCTTCTGACAGTTATGATCTTCAATGTATGTGTAACTTTTGCTGATTTTTTTTTTTTTAATCTAATGGTTAATCACATAAGTAGTACAGGGAGCAAAATCCTTAGAAGGTGGTAATGTAATTTCATCAATAAATTCTTGATTTTTTTATTATATTGAGAGAGATGAGGGAAACCACCGCAAAGTAACAGATAAATTCATACATATTGCATTCAAATTAATATTTCTGATGCCTATAATATAGGAAAGTCTTACTAGGAGATAGATCAGAGTCTGAAGGATCAAGGAACCTATATTGAAAATGGTTCAAGACTGTTGCTGGTCTGCTTTGAAATTTGAAAGTCACTTTTCTTCATTATCTCTTGTCACTTGGGCAAGCTTCAGCTGCCTAAGCAAGTCATTTAAGACTCCCTAGAGTACTACTCTTGGCTTCCAACAGGACATGGTCATAACAAGATCTGGATGAAATCTTCCAGTTTCATGATGATATCTTAGATACAGCAATGAGTCTTAATGGCATCTGTGTTAAAACAATGGCACTGAGCCTTAAGTTTTCTTTGAGAATTCTGTGTACTGCTACAGCAACATCTGTAATACATGATAAATGCCAGAACATATTCAGTAGTCATTTTGACAAGAGATAGTAAAAAGTATAAGCACGTAAAAAGGTTTTTAGTAATAGAAGTGGTTTATTCTGACAAACATTTGTGCAAAGTATTTTCCTCTTACCTGCTAATAACATCCTACAGTCTGAGAAACATATACCAAAAAGGGGCATTAAATCTCTTTGTATGCAGAAAATAAGTAACTTTCAGAAATCTAAGTTTTATGTTCTACCAGTCTGGCAAAAAAGAAACTGAGGTCTTGTCTATGTGAAGGATATTTTTGTCTTTTTTACTGTGATTAATTTGTTTCATGATATAAAAATCAGAAAAATTATTCATCTAGATAACTTTTAAGATCAGACTTAATATTTAGTAAGTAGTCTAACCTGAAAACTGTATTATTTCGTTTTAAACAGACATCCTGCTATGTGTGTCCTCACCAGGAACTTATTATTCTAGTATTGCTTGTTTCTCCTTAGGGCAGGGTTTTAGTCACAAGTTGTTGGACCTGTTATCAAACATAAAATGTCACAAATTTCTCACTCTGTTGCAACAATCTCCACACCCACACCCCCACACCCCCCCCAAATATTGATTTTCCTGTATCCAAAACCATTGATGTCTCCATCCATAGAATTTATCACAGAGGAAAACTATTACATATCAGTATAAACATGCTGCTTTTTTCTTGCCAGATCGTGTATGTGGTCTTTAAGGCTGGGAGAATTACAAAGCAAAGCTGAACAGTTCTCCCAGCCTGAACACTTACAAGAATTAAGTCTCCTTACAGGGTTCTGCCCTCGGAAAAGGCACAGAATAACATCTATTAATATTTTATATATCATCAGGATATTTTTAACCGGGGACAATTTAAAATTCTTTTCAATGTACATGTTACCTTTTTGTCCATCATTGTATGTGCCTCAGACAAACTTTTTTTTTTTTTTTTTTTTTTTTAAAAAAAAAAAAAAAAAAAAAGGCGGCATTTCACAAAGGCAGACCCAATGATTCTTCCAAAAGCATTTATAAGTGTTTTCTTTGAAAAATAAGCTGTGCCAGACAATCAGATCAGAGTTGCATTTTCCTGTTCCATATCTCTGTCACAATCTTAAATATATACAGAATGAAAATAAAATCTTTCAATAAATATTTGCTTGAAAATTATCTGTTTCAGGGACGACTGTGATGCAGTGCTGTATGGTACACCTAAAACTATTGTAAAGGTAGTTCACCAGCTGGCTAACTTGATTTTACAAAATGCAGTAATTGGTTTAGGTTTGTTTTTTGTTGTTTTGTTTTGTTTTTTTTTTCCCCACAGCTCTGTCACTTAATCTACCTAAATTACTCTTTAATGTTACTAAAAAATAGATTTAATTCCTTCTTATGAAAAGTAGTGTCTATGCTTATTCATAGTACTCTACTACCCTATATATATATATATATATA